>NC_084781.1:345006-690012 GCF_028858725.1 Colius striatus
CATCGAACGCTTCCTATCACGGTGTAACTGAAAAGAGTTTGGGGTTCTTTTTCCCTTTCCCCTGAAAAGCTGGTTTAGGACAGCACAGTAAAGAAACGTTTTCAGTTTAAATATTTCCACCAAAGGAGTTTCTGTTCCAAGGCTTTGGCAGAGCAGAGCAGCTGCTAATGGTTTCAGACTGCCACAAAGAGTTCAATACACACACACACAGAGACACACGTGTGTGTGCTTTGGGGAGGGGGGAAACTCAGAAAGAAGCTAATTTCACAGCAGAGTGGAGCCCACTTAAGCAACTAACTGCTTAGTGTATAAGTTTTATAAACACACAAGCCCTGTGTAAAATACATTTACAGATGGAAGGTGCAGGCTGCACAAGCTTCTTGAAAGGAAGCCTCTGAGGCGAAGCTCTGGAGCTTTAAACAGCTTTCTAGTGTGCAAAAGCTTCTGTCACGCATCAAAGTAGCACGAGGGGTATTGTCCAGCAAGGGAGAAGTTTTCAAAAGAAAGGCCCATTCCTCTTGTAACTAAAATAAATGAGGGGAAAAAACACTAATGCCCGTCATCGAGTCCGAGTGAGATCACTGAGTTCCCTCAGCCCAAGCAATAAGGACATGAAGTAAAATGTTTTTTAAAGGGTTTTCCACTTCTGGACTAATATAGACATTATCTAATAACTTCTTCCAGGAAAATGATGATCTAATATGCACAGGGGGGGTGGGGGAAAAGAAGAAATAACCTGACTAAAAGGCAAAACGTAGCACAAACTCACTTGGGTTTGCTGTGGACTGCAGCACTTGCGGCTCAGAGTGATTTCCTTACTGCAGGGTAAGCAATTAAGGGCAACTACACACGAGGTAATACCTTGATTACAAAATGCATGCTGGGGTAAATCATTCCAAAAGGCAGGCAGTTATCAGTACCATCTGTAACCTGCCATCTACCCCGGGTCAAATCTCATTTACACCACTTCACTTTATGCTAAATCAGCCTCAATAGACCCACGCTAAGGATTTCCAGCAGTCTAATGAGACAAACTGAAAGCCAGGCCTCAGCTCCCAAGTGTCCACGTACAACAGGTTTCAGAAGGCAGAAACAAGCTCATGTGCAGGTAGAACCTGAGGTAGTGAGACGGCTACTTCTGTGAAATCACAGAATCACAGCACGGGAGGGGTTGGAAGGGACCTTTAGAGCTCATCCAGTCCAACCCCCTGATCAAGTAGCTCCCACCTAGATCAGGGGGCACAGGAACGTGTCCAGGTGGATTGGAAACCTCCAAGGAAGGAGCCTCCACACCCTCCCTGGGCAGCCTGGGCCAGGGCTCCCTCACTGAAACACTGAAAGGAGTTTAAATGGAACTTTTTGTGTTCCATCTTATGTCCATCATCCCTTGTCCTGTTGCTGGAGACAATAGAAAAAAGTGCTGCCCAAACCTCCCGACACCCACCAGTGAGATATTTGTAACTACTACTGAGCTCCCCCCTCAGTCTCCTCCAGCCTGACCAGCCCCAGGTCCCGCAGCCTTTCCTCACAAGGAAGATGCTCCAGTGCCCTGAGCATCTTGGCAGCCCTGCACTGGCCTCTCTGCAGCACTTCCCTGTCCCTCTGCAGCTGGGGAGCCCACAACTGGCCACAGGACTCCAGCTGAGGCCTCAGCAGCTGTGGCAGAGCAGAGCAAAGGGGAGCAGAAGCTCCCTGGCCCTGCTGCCCACACTCTGCTGGATGCCCCCAGGCTGCCGTTGGCTTCTTGCCCACGAGCCCACGTTGCTGCTCAGGGGCAGTTTCTTCTCAGCCAGCACTGCCAGGTCCCTCTCCTGGAGCTGCTCTCCAGCAGGTCACCCCCAGCCTGTGCTGGCCCAGGGGGTTGTTCCTCCCCAGCTGCAGGACTCTGCCCTTGCTCTGGTTGAACCTCAGCAGCTTCCTCTGTGCCCAACTCTCAGAGTATTGTGAAGGCTCAGTTTGGGAAAAGCAGTTCAGGTTTCACATAAACACAGCCAAGGTGGCTACAGAACGTTCCTCCCCACCAAGCAGCGTCACACAGCGTGTGCCTACTGCAGCCCTGTACCTTCCACGATATCCCTCTTGTAGTCGCTGTCGTTGTCGCTGTCCGTGGGCCGATAGTAGATGTAAAATCCTTGGATGGGTGTGTTGTTGTTGCTTGATGTGATATACTAGGAGAGAATTTGAGAAGGGGAGAAAAGCTTGTTGAGAAGAAACATTCTGGTTGACTCCTGCCGAGTTGTCTTATGCCCTTCAAACATGGACTCAGTGATCTCAGAGGTCTCTTCCAGCTGAAACGATTCTGTGATTCTATGGCAGGTTGCACAAGGACAAGAGACGGAGCTGGGGCTGACACTTTGCTCCCACACCACTTCCCCAACCATCAGTTGGGGTTTGACCAGGAACAGCCTGAAAATGTGCAGGATTAAGGGCAATGGAAAAGTGAAGAAGGATTCTGCTTCAGAAAGAGTTAAGGTCAGACTCAGAATCAGCCCAGGAATATTTTACTTGAAGCTATGCAGCCTCCTGAGGAACTTGAGGTTATTTTAAGTTTATTATCCTTAACATCTCTCCAGGCTGAGCTGACAGAGCAAACTAACACTGGGAAACCAACACGTTAAACCCTCCAAAGTACACCAGGGGGTTACATTTCAAAACAAGAGCAAAGAATTTCTGTGGGTTTCAATAAGGACTTTAAAGTACTTGTTTACAAAAGACGAGGTAACGGGAAAGGAAAAGGTCTCTCCAACGTGAAGCCTCTCCTGGATGCAAGGGAAGAAGGCAAATCCTAAATGCTTCCAGCCACCACAGCCTGGATTGACAAAAGCAGCGGGAGCTGCAGGAAACAAAGGCAACTCGCTTGCAACTCATGGCAGAACAGGGGTTTGGACAGAGTTAAGCCCGCTGGTGCCTCTCCATAGGTCTGTGCCAAAGCAGGTGGACTAAGGCCGCTGCAGCCTTTCACTGGAGCTGCCACAGTTGGGCTCACATCTGGTGTAACCCGAGGAGGGGGTGTGTGGCATCCCCAGGGAGCTGGGAGGGGAGAGTGGGCTGGAGGGAGGCTGGGAGACAGCAAAAGGGAACAAACTACTCACAGGATTGTCTCGAAGGGGGAAAAAGAGCTTGGAGAGGAAGAGCAAAAGCCTAGAGAACCATCTGGCCCATTAAGTTGCTCAATTTGGGCCATACAGACACAAAATATCTTTGTCCTCTTATAGAATCGTCATGGTTGTAAAAACCCTTGAAGCTGCTGCAGTGCCAGCCCTGCCCTCACCCTGCCCAGCCCAGCACTGACCCACGGCCTCAGCACCTCAGCCCCACGGCTTTGGGATCCCTCCAGGGCTGGGCACTCCCCCAGCTCCCTGGGCAGCCTGGCACAGGGCTGACACCCCTCTCAGGGAAACAGTTCTGCCTCAGCTCCAGCCTCAACCTCCCCTGGGGAAACTTGAGCCCATCTCCTCTGGTCCTGTCGCTCATTACTGGGGAGTAGAGACCGACCCCCAGCTCATTCCAGCCTCCTGTCAGGGAGATGCAGAGAGTGCTCATGTCTCCTCTAAGCCTTCTCTTCTCCAAGTTAATCACCCCAAGGTCCCTCAGCCACTCCTCATTAGACCTTTTCTCCAGGCTGTTCTCTTCTGTTCATCTCTGAGGCTTGGGGGCAGGGGCGGATCCACCACTCACCGCTCTACAAACAACTCTTACTCCTTGACTGCCAGGAACCAGAGGAACCCAACGCTGCAAGGGTGAGTAGCACAGGAGCCAAGTGCACCTACCGTCCACTTCAACATGATCTGCGTGTCGCTGACGGCCTCGGTGTAGGCGATGTGGGGCCCGGCGATGGGGCGGCTGGAGAAGCGGCCGCTGAAGCCGGCCACCTCGTAGGGCCGCGACGCCGCGCTGCGGGGACTCTCCCCACAGCTGTTCACGGCCATCACCCGGAACCTGTACGTCTGGCCTTGGCAGGAAAAGCCAAAAGAGAGATGGGGGTTGTAGGAACAGGAGGATTCAAGCACAACAACTAAACACATTAGGAAACGCCTTTTGCGTAACATCCAATTAGGAGGGGGAAAACCCCACATGTAGGACTGGGTTAGGACACTGAAGGTAATTCACTCCCAAAGCTGTTCCATGCAGAGATGGAAATGCCTCCAGCTGCAAACACGTGGGGCACCCAGGAGATGGTGGGAAAGGTACCTGCCACCATCCCATCCCCCTGCTCTCGCCCTCAGATCCTGGGGGAAACCAGAGACCAGACGAGACGCACCTTTCTCTTTTTGCACTGAGTGCTTACTAGCAGGACAATTAAGTTAAAATAAGCAATAACACACAACCTTATGGACAAAGTACTACATTCTGATAGGCCTTCTTTTTCTTTCTTCCCACTTGGAAAGCCTGAAATTGACTTGAATTTGTGTAAAGAGCATCTGTTCCACACAAAATACCCACCCAAAACCACCCAAAAAACCCCCCAGCAGCAGGACAGTCCGAGCAGAACTTAAAATGAAACAAACAACAAGTTGATACCAAGATGCTGAGGGGACTGGAGCATCTGAGAAGACTGAGGGGGGAGCTCATTAATAGTTACAAATATCTCACTGGTGGGTGTCAGGAGGTTGGGACAGCACGTGTTTCTGTTGTACGTAGCAACAGGACAAGGAGTGATGGGATGAAGCTGGAACACAGTTTCATTGAAACGTAAGGAGAAGCTGTTTGAGTGTTTCAGTGAAGGAGCCCTGGCCCAGGCTGCCCAGGGAGGGTGTGGAGGCTCCTTCTCAGGAGGTTTCCAAACCCACCTGCACACGTTCCTGAGTGACCTGATGTAGGTGGGAGCTGCTTCTGCAGGGGGGTTGGACTGGATGAGCTCTAAAGGTCCCTTCCAACCCCCACCATTCTCTGATTCTATTCTGTGATCTTCCTTGTGAGGAAAGGCTGCGGGACCTGGGGCTGTTCAGTCTGGAGAAGACTGAGGGGGGAGCTCAGTAATAGTTACAAATATCTCACTGGTGGGTGTCAGGAGGTTGGGGCAGCACTTTTTTTCTGTTGTCTCCAGTGACAGGACAAGGGGTGACAGGATGAAGCTGGAACACAACAGTTCCATTTAAACACAAGGAGAAAGTCCTTTGGTGCTGAGGTGAGGGAGCCCTGGCCCAGGCTGCCCAGGGAGGGTGTGGAGGCTCCTTCCTTGGACATGTTCCTGTGTGACCTGATCTAGGTGTGAGCTGTTTCTGCAGGGGGGTTGGACTGGATGAGCTCTAAAGGTCCCTTCCAACCCCTCCCCTTCTGTGACTGTGAGTTGCAGTTACTCTCTCAGCAGGAGTGCAGTCACCTAAGCAAAAGACAACAGCAACCGCAGCGGAGGCGAAGGGAAGATGGTTTTTAATACCTGGCTCCAAGTTACGCACTTCCACGGACAGTTTGGAAGGAGAAATGTTGTCGGCTGCAACGAGCCAGTCGCTGTTTCGAGCCAGGCGTTTGTACTCCACTTTGAAGGCCGTGATGGGGGAGCCACCGTTTGCTCGCGGGATCCAGGTGACGTAGGCGGACGACTCGGACGCCGCGGAGATCGTCGGTCGGTCGGGAGCTTCTGGAACTGAAGGGTGAAATGCAGGGACAAGGGGATCGGGGTCAGCTGCAACTTCGTTTTCTGGAGCAACCCGTTTTAACAGGTTGCTGCTGATTAAATTAGACTTCATGGATTAACAAGGAGAAGCTTAAAGCCTCTTGTAATAACTCCTCCCCTCCTCCTTCCAGAAAAGATGATGAAGAGCAGAAAACAGAGGAATCAATTACTTTATCAATACCATCAGATACGGTGTTGCACTACCCCAGTCTACATGGAAACAGAAACACATATGAAGTGAACAGGAAAAGTCTGATAAGCTCTTTATAACATCCCCCCCTTCCAAATTGCCCCATCTCCAACGAGACATTGAGCCACTCACACTAACAGGAGCTGTACTACTGGTAACAGAGAGCAATCAAAGCATGCCAGGAATGATATACTTACTGCACTCACTGAAAGGTACAGACAGCAGTGGGACAGAGAGAACAGAAAGAGTTAGTAAACCTGGTGATAACCACTCTGACAAGCCATAAGGCTTCACTAAACTAGCTTGTATTTATCAACACGGAGCTGGGTGAGAGCAGGAACTGAGCAAGGAACAGCAAAACCTCTACACTCTTTTGGCTTGACCCAAACTTTAGGTTTCACCTTTGAGGTTTCACCCTCTGTGTAAATTTGCCCAAACTCGGTCCAGAAGTTCAAAGGCTGTTGTGATGAGATAAAAAGGACTGTAAAAATGCAGCTTTCACTGGAACCCAGGCCAATAAATCCCAGCTACTGGGAAGTGGTTGGATCTTCTCACCATCACAATGCTTATCCCCAGGACACCACAGGAAAACATTCAAAACAAGCCACTCTGAGAATTCAGGACTCCAACACTAGCATCTCCCACCTGCCTACTTCCTCTGGATTTTTCATGGGGGAAGAGAAAACCAGAGCAGTTAACAAAAAAGGTGGGTTACAGATGGAAGGCTTGTAATCTGAGAGCCACACACGCAGCTAACAGCATCCTCAGAAACGTCCCGTGCTCAGGGCGGGCATTTGCTACACTCATGGCTTCAAACAGCCACTGCAGGTTCCAAAGTCTCTAAGAAACAGCACTGACTCTACATTGGTGTGGAAACCTGAGGTATCAAGGCAGGCACTTAAAATGCTGACTGGAATGGAATGAGATTATCTTTCAGTTCACCCCAAAAGCAACTTTCCCCTCTGGAAACATAGAGAAGAAATCCTCCAAGAGAGGAAAAACACCTGTATCACAGAAGCTGAGCAAGTAAATAGGAAACACAAGAGGTAACAGAGGCATTGAGAGCAGTGGTAAGCACAAGGTGACTTTGGTGCATGTGTCTGCAACGCAGCTTTCAGCACACATCACAAAGCCTCTGTAACACCAACCTCCGCTGTGCCGAGACGGGTCTGGAAGGACGACACCAAAACTGTTCGTCCCTTCGTGGATGACAGGATGCTTTGGAATGCCCACTGGTGGAGAAGGAGCCTGGGTGTTTTTTGAAGCTGATGTTCTCTCTAAGAAAGATTTCACAGACAGTGTGTCAGCTCAGGGATGGGATAACTGAACGCCGTTTGTTGCCTCACACACACGCTCAGTGCACAGGACTCGCTACAGCACAGGGGACCGAGGCCTTGACTCTGAATCACAGGCCAGCCAGGAAAGCATTCACAGAATCACTGTGGCTCAAAAAGATCTTTAAGATAATTGAATTCAAGCCCTCCCCACTCACCCTGCCCAGTCCAGCACTAACCCCTGGCCCTCAGCCCCACGGCTTTGGGATCCCTCCAGGGCTGGGCACTGCCCCAGCTCCCTGGGCAGCCTGGCACAGGGCTGACACCCCTCTCAGGGAAACAGTTCTGCCTCAGCTCCAGCCTCAACCTCCCCTGGGGCAACTTGAGATTGTTTCTTCTTGTCCTGTCATTCATTACTTAGAAGAGACTGATCTCACCTCACTGCAGCCTCCTGTCAAGGAGTGTCAGAGAGTGCTGCTGGTTGCCCTCAGCCTCCTCTTCTCCAGGCTCAACACCCCCATTCCCTCAGCCCCTCCCCAGCACCCTTGTGCTCCAGCCCCTTCCCCAGCTCTGTGCCCGGCTCTGGCCACGCTGCAGCCCCTCAGTGTCCCTGTGGCAGTGAGTGAGGGGCCCAGCACTGACACAGCCCTGGAGCTGCAGCCTCCCCAGGGCCCAGCACAGGGGACAATCCCTGCCCTGCTCCTGCTGCCACCCCACTGCTTATCCCAGCCAGGATGCCCTTGGCCTTCTTGCCACCCTGGGCACGCTGCTGGCTCCTGCTCAGCCGCTGTCAATTAACAACCCCAGGGCCTTTTCCAGCAGCCAGCTCTGCAGCCACGCAGCAGCACTCAGGGAGCACAGAGCTGCACCCACCTTTGCTGGTGCGGAAGGTCAGCATGGCAGGCTGCCCTTCGCCTGCAGTGCTCCTCGCCACCATCAGAACTTCGTACAGGCTGGAAGGCTCCAGCTCAGTGAGTCGCAGCTCGTTCTCGCTGCCAGGGACACGCACTGTGTGCCAGCTTCCCACTGCACCAGCGCTGTCATCCAGCTGCACGGGGCAAGGAGAGAAAGCTCAGTGTCACTGAACTGCTTAGAAGGCAACGTAGTACTCAGCACTTTCACAGCTGAGCATCCACGGGGCCTGTGGCACTTGCTAAAACTCCGTATCTATGGTTCATCTCCAAGCGCTCCCGGCACAATCAGCACTTTGGAAGTTACCTTCATGGTGCTCCTCCAATAAACTCCCCTTATCTTCCCCTCTCTGTACACACATGTGCACTTATCTTGGCGAAAACAACCCAAAGAACCAGGGCATTTTCATTCACAGTCAAAACCAGCAAGAAAGCAAATGATTCCAAATGCTTCAGTCAGCCTCCATCTGGCAGCGTGTGTGACGTTAAAGGGCTGCACCCAACACCCTAATGAGAAAGACATTCCTGTACTTCAGCATTACTGTCTAAAACGGGCAAGAGAAAGCATGCCTTAGTTATTTCCTGAGGTTGGAGAAGAAGTTAGCAGGGAGACCGAAAATTTGGGGTTCATCAGAGCCACGCTCCCTTATTTTGTGTCTGTTTTTTCCAAAAGGGACCCACTGCTTAACTGAACAGTGAAGTCTCCAGCTCCATTTGAGAAAGGAACGAGATCCAAGAGAGGCTCTTAAGGCTTGACCCTTGCAGGAAAACATTATCCCAAATCCCAAAGGAAAAGACAAAGATTGTACCAAAAATAAACTGCTAAACAGTATAAGGCTTTAATAAAACACGTGAAGCAGAGCTAAAGGCTGCGGGTCACGGCCACGGTGATGCCGGAGGTTCTGCTCAAGTGTTTTCTTCTGAAGCGACCACTCAGAGGTTAAAGGAAGCTTTAAAGAGGGGAAATCAATAAAATGACTTGACACAAAGAGAACACCAAACCTAGAACAAAAAAGCCATGGTGAACTCCCTACTGAGAAATGCACCTGACATGGCTAAGGATTGTTTGGAGTGAAGGGTGAGCATCACAGAGGGCAAAGAAGTATTGAAAGCTTTCAGTGCTGACGTGAAACAGCCGCCTTTGGATGAGCAGTTGTAACAAGAGGCCTTGGCACCAGGTTTTCAGGAACTGACAGGTCAAAAAAAATACACATCTCAGCATTGCCTCCAGGCAAAGACAAGATCAGGATGTAGAGGATTAAAAAGCTTGTGAGAAAACAAACCAAACAGCTTTGCCGTGGAGAAGACTGGTTCTGCATGGAGGAACGGGCACAGGCATTGCATGGTTGTCATTTGAATCAGAACAGAACACTGTTGACATGCCAGGTTTAAGGACAAGGCAGGTATCAGCTCAGGAAATGTTAGTTTAGCTTCATATGTGGGTTCACCTTTGTATAGGGGCCAGTTTTATTCAACTTCTTAATCGATCACCTGGGTGAGGGGACAGAGGGACCCTCAGCAAGTTCCCTGCTGGCACCAAACTGGGAGCACTGGCTGATTCCCCAGAGGCTGAGCTGCCAGGCAGTGAGAGCTGGGCAGGCTGAGAGCTGGGCACAGAGGGAGCTGCTGAGGTTCAACCAGGGCAAGGGTAGAGTCCTGCAGCTGGGGAGGAACAACCCCCTGGGCCAGCACAGGCTGGGGGGGACCTGCTGCAGAGCAGCTCCAGGAGAGGGACCTGGCAGTGCTGGCTGAGAAGAAACTGCCCCTGAGCAGCAACGTGGGCTCGTGGGCGAGAAGCCAACGGCAGCCTGGGGGCATCCAGCAGAGTGTGGGCAGCAGGGCCAGGGAGCTTCTGCTCCCCTTTGCTCTGCTCTGCCACAGCTGCTGAGGCCCCAGCTGGAGTCCTGTGGCCAGTTGTGGGCTCCCCAGCTGCAGAGGGACAGGGAAGTGCTGCAGAGAGGCCAGTGCAGGGCTGCCAAGATGCTCAGGGCACTGGAGCATCTTCCTTGTGAGGAAAGGCTGCGGGACCTGGGGTTGGTCAGGCTGGAGGAGACTGAGGGGGGAGCTCAGTAACAGTTACAAGTACTTAAAGAGTGGGTGTCAGGAGGAGGAGGTGACACTTTTGTCTGTTGTATGCAGTGACAGGACAAGGGGTGATGGGAAGAAGATGGAACACAAAGAGATCCATTTAAAACATAAGGAGAAGCTGTTTGAGTGTTTCAGTGAGGGAGCCCTGGCTCAGGCTGCCCAGGGAGGGTGTGGAGGCTCCTTCTCAGGAGGTTTCCAAACCCCCCTGGACACATTCCTGTGCCCCCTGAGCCAGGGGAACCTGCTTTAGTTGAGCTGGATGAGCTCTGGAGGTCCCTTCCAACCCCCACCATTCTGTGGTGTGTATTTGCTAACTTCAGTCTAACAGCACGTCTTTGGGACAGAGTAGCAAAAGCTGCCATATTAGGCTAACACTCTGCTTATTTTCTGATCTCAAGTGTACCCAGATCGAAGTTCATGCCCATGGCTGCATTTTTAACATCACTGAAGTTGGGTACAACATGTCCCAGAGCCACATTCCCCAGAAACCACCAATATACCATAAAGGAACTAAAAACCTGAGCTCTGCTGAATAAGTCTCACGACAAACCAGACAGAGCAGTGTGCTTGTGACCAACTCCAGCCACTCCTAAAAAGTAGCTGCCTGCATGGTCAAGGCAATGTTTGGCTTCAACTAGACTCTACATTCTCTCTGGCCTGACACCACGGTCTCGTTAACACCAGCATGGCAATAATCAGAAGCCTAAAGCAACGAAATCCATCTGCTTCAAAGGCCAGGGAGTTACCTTGCGGTACTTGACAAAATAGGCGTTGATGGGCGAGCCCCCGTCGCGGCCTGGGCGCCACAGCAGGTTGTACATGTCAGGTTTGAGGGTCTGTGGGGGGCTGAGGATGATGGGGGCTTCGGGGGCAGCGGGAGAGGTTCTGTCGGTGGCGGCCGCATCCGAAGGCGGGTCTGTCGGAGGAGAGCTTGCAAACGACGGCTCTGCACCGAAGTCCCCGTCGCTTTCCTGGCTCTGGGCAATCTCCAGGGGAGCTGCTGCTTCCAGGGCAGTTTCTGAAGGCACTGTAAAGGGAGGAGCCTGGTTACATCTTCAGCATGATGTGCACTCACCCAGTGCAGAGGGGACTAAATCACTTCAGAGAGTCATTTCCAAACAAGCCCCGCTTCAAAAAGCCAGTTCAAGAGCTGCCTTGCACAGACCTGAGCCTCATGCAGAGCTACACCAGCTATTTTTTCAGGACAGAACAGCTTGTTTGTTTGTTTGTTTTGGTTTGTGGAGTTCTTTCACTGTAGCAAAGAGAGAAAACCTGAAAGGCAACGTCTGCAAGCATGGTCTGATGGGGATCTCTGATCAAATGGATCATTAAGGGTGAGGGAGCCTGGCCCAGGCTGCCCAGGGAGGGTGTGGAGGCTCTTTCCAAACCCAGCTGGACACGTTCCTGTGTGACTTGATCTAGGTGGGAGCTTCTTTAGCAAGGGGTTTGGACTGGATGAGCACTAGAGGTCCCTTCTATCCCTTCCCATTCTGCGACTCTGAGATTAAGCAGTGGCAAAGCACGTTAAAAGAAAGCCAAAGCCCCCACCCAAACCGTAGCTAACACTTGTGACACAAGCAGAGTAATTTTAAATGAAGTTCAGTCATACAAGGAACTTTTCATGGCCTGAACTGGTGTGTGCACAAGAGGACATTCTCCCACTACAGCTTCTGAGGCTTTAGCTGTAATTTCGATCAGCTTTGGGAGTTGACTGCTTCATTTGAAGCTTTATGTCAAGTACAAAACTGAGTTTACGGGAGATTTAACATGCAATTTAATCCCAACACCTTTCTAGCAATCCTGCTCTAGCCTCTTTCATCCTATTTACTCTGCCTGGTCTGAAAGAAACACCCACATGTAATTACATATAATATCAGGAGTTCGAAAGAGGCCACGAGACAAAAGCAGCAGCACTGTTTGGCTGACACAGGGCTCAGCAGCATTCCAAGGCAGGAAAGGGGTGGCAGGTTGGACATCTGAGCTTATCCAGGACATGTAAACGTCAGTGCTCAAAGCAAAAAGGTTTGGGAAGGAGGGCTCCTCGAGGTTGCAGCCAGATGTCCTTATCCCTGCCCGTCCTTTCAGATTTGTGTAGGTTTATGTTATGTGCCAGGGTCTGGAAGGGGAAGGGAATGAAGGGAACTTGGTTTACAAAACAAACAAATTCCTTGGTAATGTAAAGCCTAGGCAGTGTTAGCCTGGCTGACTCGGATTCCTCCAAACCTCCATTAAAATACCAGCAGCAAGTGTGGCTGCTATTTTTGGCCACTTTCTAAAAAGATGGGAAGAGAAGGAAAGTCCTCTTTTTATTCCCCCTCGACTGAAGACACGCTCTCAGCAGCATTCCTTGTTTGTTTCTGCCTATTTATTTAGCAATACCACAAAAATGGGGAGACTGGAGAAGGGAACAAGGCAGGGAGGATGTCCTCAAAGCCACATGGGGTTTGCTTAAAATGTCACATGCCCCCAAGCAAAAAAGCAGCTACAACTGTGAGTGAAGCAGCAGGAAGAGCGACGAGCCGCCGCGTGTGAAGATTGGAAACAAATGCCCGACCCTCTGGGGAAGGCAGAAGGCCCAGAGCATCGTGGTGGACCCGGAGGATTTGTGGGTGGGCACGGCCCAGGGGGGAAAAATGGACTCTTGGGCAGGGGAGAAGTAGCTGTGGTTGAGGCTGGTGACAGGAGACCCGCAGCCATGGCTGTGTTTATTGCTGGGAGAGGGGAGGCGTCCACAACCCGCCAAGAGTTTGTGTTCTGGCTTGGGAAAACAAGCCCCAGGGAACAATTTCCATTCAGCGCCTCAGAGCTGGGCTCTTTTTGCTAAGTTTGTGGCATAATTGCTACCCATCTGAGCCAATCCACCAGCTCTCACTGCTGGGTCATTATGCAACAGCTTCAGCTGCTCCTCGCAGTGCCATCGCTTTCCCCTTAGCTGCTGGAGATCACTCTTCCTTGGATAACCCAGCTCCTCAGCACTGAGTTGGGTCAGACCGATCTTGTTCAACATCTTCATCATTGATCTGGGTGAGGGCACAGAGGGACCCTCAGCAAGTTCCCTGCTGCCACCAAACTGGGAGCACTGGCTTATTCCCCAGAGGCTGAGCTGTCAGTCAGTGAGAGCTGGGCAGGCTGAGAGCTGGGCATAGAGGGAGCTGCTGAGGTTCAACCAGGGCAAGGGCAGAGTCCTGCAGCTGGGGAGGAACAACCCCCTGGGCCAGCACAGGCTGGGGGTGACCTGCTGGAGAGCAGCTCCAGGAGAGGGACCTGGCAGTGCTGGCTGAGAAGAAACTGCCCCTGAGCAGCAACGTGGGCTCGTGGGCAAGAAGCCAACGGCAGCCTGGGGGCATCCAGCAGAGTGTGGGCAGCAGGGCCAGGGAGCTTCTGCTCCCCTTTGCTCTGCTCTGCCACAGCTGCTGAGGCCTCAGCTGGAGTCCTGTGGCCAGTTGTGGGCTCCCCAGCTGCAGAGGGACAGGGAAGTGCTGCAGAGAGGCCAGTGCAGGGCTGCCAAGATGCTCAGGGCACTGGAGCATCTTCCTTGTGAGGAAAGGCTGCGGGACCTGGGGCTGGTCAGTCTGGAGGAGACTGAGGGGGGAGCTCAGTAATAGTTACAAATATCTCACTGGTGGGTGTCAGGAGGTTGGGGCAGCACTTTTTTTCTGTTGTCTCCAGTGACAGGACAAGGGGTGATGGGCACAAGCTGGAACACAAAGAGTTCCATTGAGACATAAGGAGAAGCTGTTTGAGTGTTTCAGTGAGGGAGCCCTGGCCCAGGCTGCCCAGGGAGGGTGTGGAGGCTCCTTCCTTGGAGCTCTTCAAGCCCCACCTGGACACGTTCCTGTGTGACCTGATCTAGGTGGGACCTGCTTTGGTCCCTTTTTTTTTGCAGGTCCCTTCCAACCTCTACCATTCTATGATACTCTGATCAAAGGCCATAGGCCCCCCAAATCTGACAGCAAGCAGAGAAGGACCAAATGTCTCAGATTTGGGCATTAAAGGAATATATTCATAACTTTTACTCATATTTTCCACAATATCCAGTATTTTACAGTTGGATGTCAAGTCTCCCCTATGGCTGTCTCAGTTTGAAGGCAAAGAGCCCTCACCTTTTCAGCTTCTCCTCCTGCAGACACTATTCCCCACCCCTCTGAACCCACCTGCTGTAGTTCACAGTGCCTTTCCTTGTTCTACACCCTCTCTGAAACAGGGGTGCAAACATACAAGCAGCTCCTAAGCCTGGGCCTGCATGGCAACAGAGCAAACAGATCACATTCCCAGGCCTCGCTTCCCTGCTGCTGAAACCACCAGAGGATCCTCCCTCCTTATGAGCTCTCCGAGTGCCACAACAGAGGCTGGGAAATCACTCTGCAAACTTGAGCTCCGCATCTCAGCCAAGTCACCTGTGCCTGGCAAGTCTTTGAGGTCACCCTAACACTCTTCAGAGGTGCTGGGCATCTCTGTGAGACGGCTTCAGCCAACTCTCTGCTATGTCATCCCCCCATCTGCAGCAATATTGTGTCAGGTTCTGGGCCCCTCAGTCCCAGAAGGACAGGGAGCTGCTGAGAGAGTTCAGCACAGGGACACAGAGATGCTGGAGTGGAGCATCTGCCTTGTGCTGAAAGGCTGAGGGAGCTGGGGCTCTGCAGCTTGGAGAAGAGGAGCCTGAGGGCTGAGCTCAGTCATGTTACAAATGCATCAAGGGTGGGTGTGAGGAGGCTGGAGCCAGGCTGTGCTCAGGGATGGCCAATGACAGGACAAGGGGCAACAAGCTGCAACAGAAGAGGTTCCAAAGCAACACAAGGGGAAACTTGTTCCCAGTTGAGGTGAGGGAGCAGTGGCAGGGGCTGCCCAGATGGGCTGTGGAGGCTCCTTCTCTGGAGACATTCCAACCCAGCTGGATGAGTCCCTGTGTGCCCTGCTCTAGGTGCTGCTGCTCTGGCAGGGGGCTGCACTGGATGAGCTTTCCTCTCTCTCTTGTCTTTTACACTCACCTGCCTGCTACTCAGACCTCCTGGGACATATTTTTTGCTCCTTCATTTCCATTAGATTAAAGTTCTTTTGGAGAATTAACCCCATGTTTAGTAGTTCTAGGAAGCTATTGCCATGCATGCAAAAACAGCACAACTGTCTAAAAAAGACTTCAAAGCAGCACTGTGGCTACAGGATCCTCAGGCTATCATCTTACATTTTGGTGGTTTCTCACTATGATGGCAGCTTGAGTTGCCCTGCCCACTTTTAAACCCATGCAATGAATCACACTGTGGAACAGATCCAGCAGAAAGGGGAGGGGGAAAAAAAAAAGAGTAAAGATATATTTCTCAGCCAAATGAGCTCCTCAATGTGTGCTTACAGAAGGCAAATTAGGGCAACAAGCTCCTGAGGCTGAGAGTTGGTTAGATGGATCCTACTACTAAAGAAATGCGCTGGAATCATGGCTTAAGTCATTCAGGTGTATGGAAGTGCTACCTGACAGCAATTCTTGGTTAAAAAAATGTTTGAACATGGCTTTTGGCACGGTGGGAAACTGTTTCAAAACCTTAACAGCTCCCAGGAACTACGTAAGGACTTTGATATCAAAACCAAATGCCTCAAACACCCTTTGCAGCATCAGCAGCAGCTGCTACAACATACACCAACAAAAGTTCATAAACAGGACGTTAAAAACAAACTTACTGCCATGAAATTCTGAGGCAAAGCAGTGGGGGGATTCTATTTGAGAAGAGACTGAACTCTGGGATGACAGTTAGTTTTGTGTTTCCACTTAGCAAGGTCCAACAAGAACTTACTTACAAAGCCACGCAATGGAATTGCCTTCTTGAGGTTTCTTCTCTTGTTACTCCTCTAAGTGAAGCTCTAAGCAGAGATCCAAGTTATATACATGAGTTTTCAAGGTGGTGACAAAGGACTTGATATACAGGCCCACTTATTAAATTCCACTGACCTTAAGTCTCACTGACATCCAGCTAAATTTACTGCACTGAGAAACCCCACATCACTAAACCTCTGCATCTTAGTGCTTGTGAAGGGAACTTGAGGGAGCTTGAACCCATTCTTATCACAATGGGAAGGAAGGAAGGAAATACCTCTTTCCCATCTTGCTTTTGGGATAGGAATTGTCTTTCCTAGTAGCAAGGTCAAGAAACACACACAAAAAAAAAGCTACCCACAAAGGTTTTATCACACATAAGAATGCTGAGTCCACATGACACACACAGCCCTTCCTCCCCTGCCTAAGGTGGAACAGAGGAACTGGTCCACAAGGCCAGCTCAGCTTCATTTCCCTGGGACAACTACACTATGTTCCTGGTGTTAATTTCTTATCTGGAGACACTTCTCACTTACAACAGGGAGCCAGCTGTGTAATTTTGTATTTCACACTTTTCCCCACCATCCATCAGAGCGATGCTCGCAGGTGGAGAGATGACAGCTGGCCTAGAACCTTTGCCTAGGGGGAAAAAGCCTACAAAGGATGAGTATGGTTAAGGAATAGGACACTTGATGCTAAAATGAGTCCATACAACTAAAACAAAACTCATGCACACTTGTTTTCAAACATTTTCTAGGTGATCCAGCATTAGCAGAGGTGTTGGATTAGATCATCTCCAGAGGTCCCTTCCAAACACTACCATTCTGTGATTTGAACAGTTATTTCTTCTCCAGGCAGCCTCTCCAGATTTCCTCTCCAGACTGAAGAGACCAGCTGAGACATGTGCTTAGAAAAAGGTGATAGAGAACTACACTCAAACCATACTTCACATCTTCCAAATAATAAAGACAAGGGAGGCAGTGCAGGCAGGACTGGCTTGGCCCAGGTCACAAAATATCAGCTCCACCAGCCTCTGGCTACCTCATGCTCATCTTCATTGGTACAGAGAGATCAAAAGCTTCATGTTTTAAAGTAGAAGATAAGGAAGATGTGTAACTCCTCGTAGGTCAATAGTGCTGAGACACAGTTCACAGAATCTCAAGGGTTGGGAGGGAGCTGCAAAGCTCATCCAGTGCAGCCCCCTGCCAGAGCAGCACCACCTAGAGCAGGGCACACAGGGACTCATCCAGCTGGGTTGGAATATCTCCAGAGAAGGAGCCTCCACAGCCCATCTGGGCAGCCCCTGCCAGGGAAGAAGTTCATCCTTGTGTTGCTTTGGAACCTCTCTGTTCCAGCTTGTGCCCACTGGGGGAAGGGAACAAAAGCCAGAACAAAGTACAAAGGTTTCAAGTGAGTTCTCGAGGGGCTCGTACCTGGCTGGACACGGAGCCTGCCGGTGGACTGCACGAAGCCGAGCCCGTTGGTGGCCACGCACTGGTACAGGCCCGAGTCCTGCTGGCTGAGGCCGTGGATGTGCAGGCGGTTTCCCGCCGGGACGTGCCGCGCCGAGGGCCGCAGGGGAGCGGCGTTGTGCAGCCAGGCCAGGCTGGGAGCGGGGCTGCCGCGCGCCTCGCACCACAGATGCGCCGTCGCTCCGGAGGCCACGCGTTGGTCTTGCAGCCCCTTGGTGATGGAGGCGGGTTCTAGAGAGGGGAATAACTTGATGTGAGCCAGAGGGTGTGGATTGTTGCCTAAGTCCCCGTTTTTCAAACAATACCTCACAGAATCTCAAGGGCTGGGAGGGACCTGCAGAGCTCATCCAGTGCAGCCCCCTGCCAGAGCAGCACCACCTAGAGCAGGGCACACAGGGACTCATCCAGCTGGGTTGGGATGTCTCCAGAGAAGGAGCCTCCACAGCCCATCTGGGCAGCCCCTGCCACTGCTCCCTCACCTCAACAGGGAACAAATTCTTCCTTGTGTTGCTTTGGAACCTCTTCTGTTCCAGCTTGTTGCCCCTTGTCCTGTCCTTGGCCATCCCTGAGCACAGCCTGGCTCCAGCCTCCTCACACCCACCCTTGATGCATTTGGAACATGACTGAGCTCAGCCCTCAGGCTCCTCTTCTCCAAGCTGCAGAGCCCCAGCTCCCTCAGCCTTTCAGCACAAGGCAGATGCTCCACTCCCTTCAGCATCTCTGTGTCCCTGTGCTGAACTCTCTCAGCAGCTCCCTGTCCTTCTGGGACTGAGGGGCCAGAACTGGACACAACATCCCAGCTGTGGGCTCAGCAGGGCAGAGCAGAGGGGGAGCAGAACCTCTCTGACCTACTGCCCACAGTCCTTCTAACCCAGCCCAGGCTGCCATTGGCTTCTTGCCCACGAGGGCCCATTGCTGGCTCCTGCTCATTCTGCTGCCCACAGCACCCCCAGCTCCCTTTCCCCTACCCTGCTCTCTGACAGTTCACCCCCCAGCCTGTGCTGGTACATGGGGTTGTTCTTTCCCAGATGCCAGACTCTACACTTGTCTTTGTTGGATATCATTAGATGTCTCTCTGCCCAACCCTCCAGCCTGTCCAGCTCTCGGTGGATGGCAGCACAGTCTCTGGGGTGTCAGCCACTGCCCCCAGTTTAGTGTCATCAGCAAACTTGCTGACAGTGCCTCTGTTCCCTCATTTCCTCTTCTGTTCCAGCTTGCTCCTGTCGCCCCTTGTCCTATCACTGGGCATCAGTGAGCACAGCCTGGCTCTTTACATATTGATAAACATTAAGGATTTGAATGTTTTCAGGATGTACATACTCATGCTTCATTGACAGCTCCTGTCACTGACCATGTTCAACTTCTACACATCATAGAAGCTAAAACGATTTCTCCTGCCCACACACAGCCTGTCACCACTTGGCAATTCAGAGCACTAGTCCTATTTTTCGGTTTTCAAGACAAAACAAGTTTGGGAAAATTTGTTTAAGCTTAATGCAATTTGCAATCTAAGTCAGCACCAACAGTGCCACAACTTTGTTTTGCAGTACTGGTGGATACTGAATAATGCAGCTTCAGTTCTTGATGGTCTAATTGTTTCAGGATCTGCGCAGCCCGGGACAATTGATGTTATTGAAATCAGGCTGTGAAAGTCATGCAAAATGTGATACAGGCTTATCAGCTCTAAAGCTGTTTTTCCCCCAGCCTTGCTTATTTTAACGGCCTCTCCCTCTTATTCCAAGGAGTCAAGTGTTTGCATGAATACTGCAATTAAAACACCCGTGTCTCCACAATAACTGGCCAGCAATATCCGTGACAAAAGGGTTTGTTTATCTGAGTTACCCTAATGCATATGGCTCAAAACCCAAACACCAAACACAGAGACAAAAACCTGACAGGAAAATCTGTCACAAAGGAAAAGGGAGATTAGGAATGACTTGCATCCACACAAGAGAGATCAAATGTATTTCTTTTGCTTTTGTTTTCATCCTCATCCAAACGTGTCACCTCTCCTCGCCAGCTTTCTGGGTTATATGCAACCTCAAAAGAGAAACATCTGATCTCTGGCACTTTATTGTCACTGTCTCCCATCTACACTTGGCACTCTGCAGAAAAATAAACACAGCAGTTCTTCCCTTGGAGTCTGTTATCCTTTACTGACTGATTAATTCAGACTGTGAAGGACTTGCAGAGATAAATAATTATGGGTTTTAATTTGGGAGAGATGCAGAGATCCAGTCATCATGAACATATCGATGTTCTTTACTTGAATATGCTCTAGGATGAGAGAGAATCCCAGCATGGAGGGGTTGGAAGGGATCTTTAGAGTTCATCCAGTCCAACCTCCCTGCAGAAGCAGCTCCCATCTAGATGGGGTCACACAGGAACGTGTCCAGGTGGGTTTGGAAACCTCCCAAGAAGGATCCTCCATACCCTCCCTGGGCAGCCTGGGCCAAGGCTCCCTCACTGAAACACTGAAAGAGTTTTTCCTTATGTTTCCATGGAACTATTTGTGTACCAGTTTGTGTCCATCACCCCTTGTCCTGTCACTGGAGACAACAGAAAAAAAGTGCTGCCCAAACCTCCTGACACCCACCAGTGAGATATTTGTAGCTATTAATGAGCTTCCCCCTCAGTCTAGTCCAGACTCCCCCCTCTTCTCCAGACTGAACAGCCCCAGGTCCCACAGCCTTTCCTCACAAGGAAGATGCTCCAGTGCCCTGAGCATCTTGGCAGCCCTGCACTGGCCTCTCTGCAGCACTTCCCTGCCCCTCTGTAGCTGGGGAGCCCACAACTGGACACAGGACTCCAGCTGAGGCCTCAGCAGCTGTGGCAGAGCAGAGAAAAGGGGAGCAGAAGCTCCCTGGCCCTGCTGCCCACACTCTGCTGGATGCCCAAACCAGCAAGTATACAAAGAAAACATTTCTTGTCTGCACGTGCCAGTTCCTTCCTTACCAAGTACAGTAAGTGAATAGTTCACGTATTTCACCACTCCAAACTCATTTCCCACCACGCAGGAGTAATTTCCCGAGTCGGACATCTCCAGCCTGTCTGTCACCAGGTGGGAGTGCAGCTGCTTCCACCTGCCTCTCCTCAGCACGTCCCGGCCGTCCCTGAGCCAGCGGATGGAGGCTGGAGGTGACCCTCCCACCACACATTCCAGCGTCAGAGCGCTGTGCCGGGGCACTGCCAGGCTCTGGGCTACCAGTGGGTGAAGGATGTGGAATTCACCTGAAGAAGAGCCTGGAAGGAAGGAGATGAGGCTTAGCAATAAGTGTTTTAAACCACGCTCTCCCTTCCCATCCTCCCGTCTCGAGGTTTGCCATGTGTGATGGGTTTCTGAGGAGCTGTTTTCTGCTTGGTACCAGGGGCAGGGGGCTGCAGTGGACGCCTGGTAAAGAGTTCTCAGACTTTCCCCTACTTCTGAGGTTTGGGCCCACCTCCATCCCACCTAGGCCCATCTGGTGTCTCTGCCATCATATCTAAGGACAGGAATTTGAAGTGTGTGGGAGAAGGCAGAAGGGAAGGGCAAGAATGAGGTGATCATGGGGACCCCACAGTCAGGAAAGGACAGAAGGAGAGATGCCAGACCAGAGACATCCCTGCAGCCCAAAGGGAGGAGCAGAGATCCCGTGACAGAGGGGCTGAGAGCTGGAGACTCTGGGTCAGAGGGAGTGAGCACTTTGGACCTCAACCCAGAGCATCGTAAGCGGTGCTGGGGGCAGGGAATGGGGGATACAGTCAGTCCTTTCCTGATGTCTCTTGCTGCTTCTCTCACTCCTGAGAAGAAGTGCTCCTCGTCAGTCCTCCCCTGCTCCAGCTTGGGGTCTCCTCCACACCAGGCAGTGCCCCATCAGAGCAGCCCATGCAGGGCTGCCTGGTGTGGAAAAGACAGTAAGAGACATCTGGAAAGGACTGACTGTATCCCCCATTCCCTGCCCCCAGCACCGCTTATGAGGAGAGGAGGTAATGACATTGGGCTCAGGGCTCTGAGCTGGGGAAGAGAGGAGGGGCGGAGGAAAAGGGGAAGTGCTGGTTGCACTTCCATCATTCACCCTACTTTATATGGTTTTCCTTTGGATATTTCAGTTGAAACTGCATTAAATTAAGTTTTCCTTTTCTTCCCCAAGCTGAGTAGCCTGGTCTGTTTTGTCCCAGACCATAGTGGCAACTAAACCCTCCATGTCCTCCAGGAGCCCCAGGGTCTGTGGTACTTAAGCCTGATAGTGGTCTTTTGTCCTTGGATGGGCCTAAACCATGACACTAAGTCATTTATGTTAGTGACTAAGCACAATTCTGGAATGCTTTCTTGCTCTGAAGTCAGTTTGGTGACTGGAGTGTTGGCCCATGGAAACGGGCCACTGCCAACACTGTGCTCCTCCACAGGAAAGGAAAATGAGAGTTGAACAAAGAGCAAAGACCGATAACGCAGGGTAGATTTCATACAGCGTGGTATTTGAGATCAGAGGGTATTTAGGCTGATTATATCCCTGCTAAAAACTGAAGGATGTCTTTGGTTTGAGATGTCTTAATCCTGGAAAGCTGAACTGAACACTCACGTGTGACCACAAGCTTCCGTCCGGTGAGTTCCACCCTGAGCTCGTGGGTGACTGGGTTGTAGGCTGCACATTTATAGGATCCTCTGTCTTCTAAAGATACATTCACAATCTGCAGGTTTCCAGATGGAAGAATCAGGTAATTGTCTAAACAAGTGGGAAAGGGGAAAAGAAAAGTGGGATTTTAACTTAAGATTCCAAAAAAGAAAGGCTTCCTTTTTCATTTCTCTTTAAGTGACTTGTCAGATCCATCAGTGCAGGATCACAACGAAACTGCACTGCCATGCAAAGGATGTGCACTGACAAAGGCAGGCTCAGCTGAAGTGATTTGCCCAGGAACTTCTGCAAGCTGCTGAAAGCTTGGTGGGTTTTATTTCCAAATAAGCTTCTGTTGGATATTTACATTGCTGAGCAGTGGCATCAAACATCTCACCTGTTGATTGTTCCAGCCATTTGCCCCGCACTTGAAAGCGAACCTGTGCTTTAGGGTTACTTTCTGGCACTTTGCATCCAATGAAAGCTGAACCACCTTCCTCTGCTGCAATTGCAGGTTGCACAGATGTGTCAAAATGAGCCAAATCTGCAAGAGAACCAGCACAAGGTTAAAAGCAGTCATGGCCTACGAAAGGGGATGGGCAATAACACTTATGGTTAAAATGTGGCTGGTTATCTTCTTTGGTGCAGCCTTTGGGCATTTGTATCGATAGGCATGGTGTACTCTGCAGCCTCTAACAGCATAAACCCTCTGCACTGCCTTTACTACAGAAAGAGCTGGCTTCTACATGGGAAAAGTAAGGGGTAATAGTGCCTCTATTCCCTCAACTGCTCCAGGAACAGCAAGTAGAGATAGTGGAGAGACTGCAGTGAGACAAAGGCACTAGAGAAGAGAATTTGCACTAACAGCAGGAAGCCTATCCACGAGGAACAGAAATTGTCTTTCTGTGGTTCTAGTTAACACTACACTGAGTACAGCTCCTGCTCATTGACAGCAGCTATGAGGCACACAGGAAGCCTCCACGGCCAACAGCACCTTTTCATTTGCTGCTAAGGATCTTAAAAGGAGGAGAAATGTGTGAAAGCTGCTCCTCTGCTCCCTCCACTTTCAAAGCATCTTCCAGGTTGTGAAGTTTTTCTATGTTAGCCACCCTTACAGCTCTCCTGAGAGGGTCTTGCTATGGGTCAGTACTTTACCAAAACACTCACTTCTCTCACTTGTAAGAAATTTTCCTCCCAGGGGAGTTTTGGACATGCTCCATAGATGAGGTACCCTTACAGAGAAATCACTCAAATGCTGCTTGACAAAGGCCTGATTCAGGCAGCCCCACGATCCCAGGCGGACAATTCACACGCGCAGAGAAACGCTGTGTTCCCCCTTCTCAGCACCACGTCGTTCCTCTCCATGTGCAAAACATTGCCCTTCCCTCTTCTAAAGTAAGAGCAAATAATTTACAGAGTTAGCACCAAGGCAAAGACTGCTTGGAAGGGCCAGTGCCACTGAGGGGAAGGAAGTTGTGCCCTCAAAGGACAGAAGGCTGTCCACACCTGACAAGCACCTAGCTGTTTTGACCAAGCGAAACGCTCCAAGTAAAAAGGAAAACTTGCAGCTCCCAGTTGTTTGTCCTTTGTCTCTCCTCAGCTCTCAAGCATGCTTTCATCTTTCAAGACCTTTTCTTTCAAGAGGTTTTGGGAACCTTGTATTTGCCAGTGAGTGCACTGAAATGAGTGTTACTTCAGTGAATAGTATGTATATTTGCCAGAAAGGGTGCTTGAGGACCTTCAGCTCAAAATGAGGCTGATCACCAACACTAAAGAGATCAGGTGTGGTTTTTGATCGGGAGGTTTTAAAAGCCTGCAAGGATGGGGATCCAAAAGCTCTCTGAGGAATCTGTTCCAGGGCTGCATCCCTGTGTCTCAGACACAGGAAAAGATAATCAATTAGTGTAAAATTGATTATACATTTTTCACCAGGTACTGGCTGAGGAGGTGAAAAAAACCCCAAAAGAACTACCAAGCCCCTTGAAACTAGGTCTTTCCTAAAGCCCAAGAAACTACAACCATACAAACCAGCTGAAGCCTATATAACTTGCAAGGAGAGAGGAATATACAGAAACTTACTGCCCATGGATACCATTGCAGGCCTGCTCACAACAGCACCCACACTGCTGTTAGCAACACACTGATAGTGACCAGAGGTAGACAGGCTGAGGGAGACGATTCTCAAAGATCCAGACTGGATTTCCACTTCTCCTGCCTTACTGTCCAGAGGCTCCCCGTTGAAGAGCCAAGAAAGGTGAGCTGTGGAGGGCTCAGCAGAGCAGCGGAGTTGCACGGGCCCACCAGACTTCTGAACAGTGGACGAGGGCTCAGCAACAAAGTGGGGAGTGAGATCTGAAAGAGAGAACAAAGACACTCAGTTAGTGAATTTTTTCTGAACACAAGTGAGGAAGTTAATGATGTGAAAGGCTGACCATGAGCTATGTTATTTTGTCTCCATTGTGCCGGGCCCTGGGGAGGCTGCAGCTCCAGGGCTGTGTCAGTGCTGGGCCCCTCACTCACTGCCACAGGGACACTGAGGGGCTGCAGCGTGGCCAGAGCCGGGCACTGAGCTGGGGAAGGGGCTGGAGCACAAGGGGCTGGGGAGGGGCTGAGGGAATGGGGGTGTTGAGCCTGGAGAAGAGGAGGCTGAGGGCAGCCAGCAGCACTCTCTGCAGCTCCCTGACAGGAGGCTGCAGTGAGCTGGGGGTTGGGCTCTGCTCCCGAGTGATGAATAACAGGACAAGAGGAGATGGGCTTAAGTTGCCTCAGGGCAGGTTGAGGTTGGAGCTGAGGCAGAACTGTTTCCCTGAGAGGGGTGTCAGCCCTGTGCCAGGCTGCCCAGGGAGCTGGGGCAGTGCCCAGCCCTGGAGGGATCCCAAAGCCGTGGGGCTGAGGTGCTGAGGGCTGTGGGGTGGTGCTGGGCTGGGCAGGGTGAGGGCAGGGCTGGGACTGCAGCAGCTTCAAGCACTGCCCTCTTCCCAAGGCTCCTGCCCCTGGTCACAGACCTAGCAAACTTCTTTCATCAGAATGTTAAACACAGCTAAAAGACTATTCAGATCACACATGGACAAATAGAGGAGCTCTAAACTGTGACACTCAAGGAGGCAAGAGAACTCTGCAAGAGAACTCCAAGGAGTCTGCCACTCTCTAAAACTTCCAGATCCAAACCCCACAAAAAGGGTGAGACAGATCCCCAAGGGGGTACAAGGCAAAGGCACCCTGCCAGCAAAAACTGCAATCCCATTGGATTTATTCAGAGAGAGAAAGCAGCAGCCATCACCTGAAGAAGAGGAGTTTGGGAACAGGCAGCTGCAGCTGATCTGTCCCAGATGAAGCAGTCCCAGACGTGACTTGTAAAATGCTAGCAATGGTAGCAGGCTGCCAGGTACGTTTGCAGCCCCGTCTCCCAGTCTGCAGAACTAATTAAAACTAGCAGGAGAAGAAGAGGGAAGGGAGGAAAAAAGAGAAAAAGCTGGATGAACAGCAAACATTGTTCTTAATTCCAAATCCATGGTCTTCATCAGGACAAGGATGATGGATTGGACATCCATTATCTTTGCTGAGCAAAGCTGAAGAGAAACAGGAAAAAGCTGCTAATAAATAAAAGGTTCAGCTCCACAAAACTTGGTCCTGAGAATCCATTTATTTGCCAGAAGAAAATTCCTGCTTGTTGGAGGAAAATGTTTTTGCTCTGCTGGCCAATGAAATGCTGGGAATGATTCCCATTAGTTTGCTGCGGAATTCTCCACTGAAGACTCTGCCTGAAGGGACCAAGCAAAGGGCAACTAACACTGATAACTCTTCTTTGGTTGGAAATAGGGGAGAGAATAGTATTTTACAACGGACACATTGGCAGGGAGAAATAATTCCTAGCTTGCAGATGAGCTAAGGGATCCCAGATAACGTGGGTCAAGTCCATATTAAACAACACCCAAAGAACAGACGGTTCGCTCGTAGGTGGGGCCCTCAGCTTATGCTTCTCAAGTCAGTCCATCCAAGTTCCACTTATGAGTTTCAGATGAGAAACTGCACATTTTTAACAGAACCATAAACTATCTGCACAAACTCAAAATAAACCTGGGAACTGGAGCATGGCTTCACTTCACAAAGAGAGATGAAATCCATAAAAATGGCATCCAAGCGTTTCACTGGACTCCAGATGCCCGCCCTCAGCTTCACATCACAAAGCCATTTCTCCCCTTCAGCCAAGTTTGGGTTTCCAGAAATAAGAGCAGAGCAGTGACCTTTTCAGTTTGCTAGCCACCAACTGCACCATCCCTCTGCTCTTTGCCCTGCTCTGAGTGTGACACTACTGCCGAGCGCTCGACTGGTAGCAGTGACCCTGCAGATGGAATTTATCTCCCACGACTGCTGGAAAAATAAAACTTATCCCATTTGCTTATAACCATTGGCTATGAAGTGCTAAAAGTAGTAAAAGCTTCTTTTTTTGTGTGGTTACGTTAAGACAAGCTGACTACACAGAGCAGATGTGGCAATTAAAACCATCCCTCTCCTTTGTTAAGCAGCCAGAGCCATTCCAACTCCAGCCACGCATCAGCGTTCACGTTTCAAAGCTCCTCTTCCCCTTTCCCCCTGCAAATTTCAAGCCCTTCCCAATCCCATGGGAACACAAGATGCTCTGCACACAGCAAAAAAATCAGAGGTCCCAGAGAACAAACCTCTGTAATGAAGAGTCCTCCCACGTTCAAGTTGTTTTGAGACAAGTCTTCAAAAGCCAAGTTATCTGTTCATTGTAAGATTGTGCTGGAGCGCTCCATGATGAAGTGCTCCATGCTCCCAAGCTCCCCAGCTGCAGAGGGACAGGGAACTACTGGAGAGAGGCTAGTGCAGGGCTGCCAAGATGCTCAGGGCACTGGAGCATCTTCCTTGTGAGGAAAGGCTGCGGGACCTGGGGCTGTTCAGCTTGGAGAAGAGGAGACTGAGGTGGGAGCTAAGTAATAGCTACAAATATCTCACTGGTGGGTGTCAGGAGGTTGGGACAGCACTTTTTTTTCCTGTTGTCTCCAGTGACAGGACAAGGAGTGATGGGATGAATCTGGAACACAAAGAGTTCCATTGAAACATAAGGAGAAGCCATTTAATGTTGAGGTGAGGGAGCCCTGGCCCAGGCTGCCCAGGGAGGGTGTGGAGGCTCCTTCCTTGGAGCTCTTCAAGCTGGACATGTTCCTGTGTGACCTGATCTAGGTGGGAGCTGCTTTGGCAGGGGGTTGGGCTGGATGAGCTCTAAAGGTCTCTTCCAGCCCCCACCATGCTGGGATTCTGTGATTAAAAAAAAAAAAGTAACTTGGTTGGAAGAGTAAAACTTGCTGCCTCACCAGCCCTTTGGGAAGCAGTGGGGAGGGGGGTGTTTGCAGGAGGATCCTTCAAGACATGGTTGAAGCTGAGCAGAGCTGTCGTGGGTGATTGTAAGGTAGTGCAACAGAACTGGTTCAGGTGTTGAGCTCGATATGGGGCAGGAAGTGGAGAATAAGAGGGAAAGCAGTGCCTAGCCAGGAGAGGAGGAGAGGGGCAAGGTCTTGGGAAGCCTGGAAGAGCAAATGGTGAGACTTTTGAGGAGGGTGTGGAGGCTCCTTCTCTGCAGGTCTTCAAAAATCCAGCTGGACACGTTCCTGCATGACCTGATCTAGGTGGATATGCTTTGGCAGGGGGTTGGGCAGGATGATCTCTACAAGTCCCTTACAATCCCAACCATTCCACGATTCTATGTCTCACCAGAAAGCTCTGGTGAGAAGGCCTTACCTGAGCCCCTGGCGGCAGAGAGGAGAGCGGAGGCAGTGACGAAGAGCAGTGCCTGTAAGCGGCCGGGATCTGGATGCATAGCGCCTGATTACAGGAGTTGAAAGCACCGAGCTCCAGACTAAGATGAGGCACTGAAACAGCTACAAAACAAACAGACAGATGTCTAAGCTCTGACTTTCAGGATTTAGTCTTTTAACTCTCCTACAACAAAGTATTTGGGGAGGGGGTTAAAACAACCAAAGCACGCCACACCACCACGCAAGAGCCAATGTTCTTTGCAATACAGAAATCATCTGTACGAACGAGTTACCAGTTGAACTTCACCACATTTCCAAGCACAATTCTTAAATATAAGAGTTTCTTCCTTTTTTTTTTTACCCCACAGCTGGAGCATGAGGCACCCACGCTGCCGTGACAAATGAGGCTACTTTCCATGCAGAGGAACTGAAGTCCAAAGTAAACAGCTTATCTATTGGAGATAATATTGTTTGCCAACAATAATCATTTGACCATCTATCACAAGGCCACGCTTGTTTTACAAGTTTTTATGAACCTGCGGTGATGCGGCTACCGCTCATCACAGCTCCAAACCTGCTTATGGGGAGATGACATCTGCTTGCTCCTCCTCGCACTCTTCACAGTCAAACAATGCCAAATGTCTACCAAAAACAAACATCCCCAAAACCACAAATATTAACCTCATTCTCATGTCTGTTTGCAAACCCACACTGCTTTCTCATCTCTGCTTCTGGAGAATCCATGAGGTGGGCTTTTATCTACATGGCTGCTTCTACATGAGGACAGTCCTTTCCTTTCTGATGAAAGGCTGAGGGAGCTGGGGCTCTGCAGCTTGGAGAAGAGGAGCCTGAGGGCTGAGCTCAGTCATGTTCCAAATGCATCAAGGGCGGGTGTGAGGAGGCTGGAGCCAGGCTGTGCTCAGGGATGGCCAATGATAGGACAAGGGGCAATGGGCACAAGCTGCAACAGAAGAGGTTCCAAAGCAATACAAGGGGAAACTTGTTCCCTGTTGAGGTGAGGGAGCCCTGGCAGGGGCTGCCCAGATGGGCTGTGGAGGCTCCTTCTCTGGGGACATTCCAACCCAGCTGGATGAGTCCCTGTGTGCCCTGCTCTAGGTGCTGCTGCTCTGGCAGGGGGCTGCACTGGATGAGCTTTGCAGGTCCCTCTCAGCCCTTAACATTCTATGATATCACACCTCACTCTTTGGTTAGGCAAGATCTCACTTTTACCACCACAAAAACGTAACCTAAATCATGAAAGCACCAAAATACAAACTAAATCGTGAAACCAGCATCCTAGCTTGCAGGAGGTGAGTCTCCAAAACAGTGTTTCTGACTCTCACAATCTCCATCAACTGCCCTCTCTTCCAAAGAGAAAGAAAAACCCCTCATCTGCTGCTGTCGTTCACTTCAACTTTCTGTGTAATGCGTAATGTTATGATGAATGAGATCTGAGTTCATTTAGCACGGTTACTTCATTTATCAGCCTGCCCATACAATTTTACTGCTGATAACACTCAACATCTCTTTTAAACATCTCATACATCAGATATGTGTTTATATACATGTCTAACACACAGACAATAACTAGAGGTTTTACTGCCAGCACCCAGAAACAAGTGCAACAGCACACATGCTTGGGAAAACTAAGTCCTGATTAGCGAGTGCTCACAGAGCCGTTTGCTGTTGCTCTCTGGATCCAGCTCCTTGGAAAGCAGTGACTCACAGAATCCCAGCATGGTGGGGGTTGGAAGGGAGCTTTACAGCTCATCCACTCCAATCCCCCTGTCAAAGCAGCTCCCACCTAGATCAGGTCACACAGGAACGTGTCCAGGTGGGTTTGGAAACCTCCCGAGAAGGAGCCTCCACACCCTCCTGGGCAGCCTGGGCCAGGGCTCCCTCAGCTCACACTTCTCCTTATGTTTCAATGGAACTGTTTGTGTTGCAGTTTAATCCCATCACCCCTTGTCCTGTCACTGGAGACAACAGAAAAAAGTGCTGTCCCAAGCTCCTGACACCCACCAGTGAGATATTTGTCAATCAGCTCCCCCCTCAGTCTCCTCTTCTCCAGACTGTGCTAAAACAACAGTATTTTATCACCAGAACATCTCTGTAAAATCTGTATGCAAAACAGAAAAAAAAAGACTCCAACAGTAAGAAAACAATCCCTACAGGCTTATGGAGTTGTTTGCTTACTGCTGCGTCTCCCTGCACACTGCACTCTGGGCTTGGAATAACGGCTTGAGAGAAATGCAGGCAAGTCCTGCTCCTGTTTCTGTTCTGGGCAGTTTTATCTGTTCTGCCCAATTTCTTCAGCTGGTGGGAAGACCCGGGAATCCTGCAGCCCGAGGCAGTGCCCCAGGGCTGTTATGGTAAGAGGCAGATGGCAGGAGAGAGGGTGGGTTTATTTGACTTCTCGCTCGGTTCAAGGGCAGGAGAGCCGCTCCGCCAGCCAGCACAGAGGACAGAGTAAACACCCCGAGAACTTGTTAACATCAAACACTCTGCTGAAGAGGGGTGGGGGGCAATGTTGCTTTTTGCCAGATCTTCCCTCCACTATTTATTTATGAAAAGCAATGAAACGTATATTCGAGGTCAACTTTAACCCCAGCACATGGAGCTACTGGGTTATTTTGCAGCTGTCTTTTTAAACAAGGCCAGCTCATTATCGTTAACTAAACTTTATCTTTGGAGATCTACTTTATCCAGTCTCTGATTTCCCTCTGTTTATCTTTCTCTTTACATGTTCCTCGCTGCCAGTGTCAACAGCTACTCCTCTTTTGACCTATCAAGTCGGCTTTTCGTAGGCTTGCGGAGCAGGAAGATGAACTGTAAAGCGCTGAGTACACAAAGCAAGCCACAAAGACCAAAGTTCTTTGACTGGAGGGTAAAACAAAAACCCCGACAACCCAGACAAAAATATTGGCTTTAATTGGAGCAGCATTGTTCAGCAGCATCTGAACAACATTTCCCTTTCAGAGGGAAACCTCTTATTCGCTGGAATACGGGGGGTGGGGATGAGATCCCATGTGCAACACACCACTCAAGTATTTGATTCTTCCCACTTCTTCTGTTTATGGAGTTACCACAGGAGCCCTTTGCCAGGTACTGAGAAAAGGGCAAGTCTACAGCTCAGTTTTGGGGTCTTTAGAAAGCCAGGGGAGAAACTTAAGGGTGAGGGAGCCCTGGCCCAGGCTGCCCAGGGAGAGTGTGGAGGCTCCTTGGGAGGTTTCCAAGCCCGCCTGGACACGTTCCTGTGTGACCCCCATCTAGATGGGAGCTGCTTTGGCAGGGGGGTTGGACTGGATGAGCTTTAAAGGTCCCTTCCAAGCCCTACTATTCTATAATTCTACGAACTTCACCTATTTAATGTTCTATTAATACATATCCAAACCTTAAAATGCCTTAGGGATGGAAAAAAGCCAGGATTCTTCCCCTCTGCCATCGTTTCACTAACCCCGAGCTCCCATTTGGAAGGGAAGTACCAGTTCTGAAGGACACAGGTCATGGGGGACCTCCTGGGGATGGAAAGAGGAGTGCTTTGGTTAGATGTATGGCTCCATTTCAGAGTCTCCAATGCCAAGCTGAGCTCAGCCAGGAACAGCTCTGCCCACTGTTCCTCACTGGAGAGGATGAATCTGCATCACTGGTGGCTCCAACAGTCACTGTTATTTTGACAGGAGGTGGCACTGAGTGCAGAGGCTATTCCCAAGCATTTTAAATTAAAACAGGTGGAACAGAGATGGACATGATCTGGACATTCTCACCAGGGAAGGCTCAGGCTGGGTGTGAGGAGGAGGAGTGCTGACAGGGTTGTCAGGCATTGGAAGGGGCTGCCCAGGGAGCTGCTGGAGTCACCGTCCCTGGAGGGGTTTCAGAGCCGGGTGGGTGCTGCACTGAGGGCAATGGGCTGGTGGGTGATGGGGCTGGGACAGAGGCTGCACTCCATGGGCTGAAAGGGCTTCCAGCTGAAACATTTTCATTTGAAATTAACTTCCAACTGATTTCATCCAGCACTTGACCTCCTTTGTCAGTTCTAACGTAACTAGTTGCTCACAGGCCAAAGGAAACGACGAAGGTAACGGACTTGTCAGGAGGAGGCATCATCCCAACAGTTCCAGTGGGAACTGGAGCCCGAGACCCCTTCCCAAAGCTTGTCACTGTTTCTCCAGAAACCACTGGTCTTAAAGCTCCATGTGCCTGGTCCACAACTTAACCTGTCACCTCCAAATTAACTTGCCCCCCCAAAAAAGGTTTTACACTCTAAAAGATGACACCATGCTATCTGCCACAGTGCCCAGCCCCAAAGGATCTTGTCTCCCTCAAAATACATCTGAGAACCCGTCCTGCTGTTTTCCTGGACCATGAACTTACCTCCACCCTTGCAGCAGAGGATAGAGCTGCTACTAAGAAAAGCATCATCTCATACTCACTTTTTTCTCCTTGCCTGATACTTTGTGCTCCCTCTGGTTTCGCTCCCTGAATCCGCTCCCTGCCATCACAGGGCAGCTGGCAGGCCAACACTAGGACATTCCTTCCTAATTGCCACTAGAGCTTTATGGTCAACACCCCACCTCAATCTAACCAATACCCCACTCTCGCTCCATCAGTTCCTTCCAAAACTCATCTGACCTTCGGCAAACTGACCCAGCTTGCTGAAGCTCTAAGAGGAAAGGGTTTCTTTGCTAGCCAAATGCCCTGGGTCCTATAAACGCTGGGGGAAGGGGGAGGAAGGAAACAGCACTTTGGGGGAACAGAGGGAGTCATTCAGGTTGCCCACTCTACCCCCAGGAGCTGGCAGCCTTCTCTAAGAAGCCCAAGGAAAAAGTGACAGAGAGCACCATCCACCAGCTGCAGCTGTGACAACAGAGTCCACTTGGGAGTAAAACAGACTGGGACACCAAAGAGCTCCTATTTTTCCTCAACAGCAGCAACTCAAAATCAATTAATCCAATCCCACTCGATAATACTATTAGATCTAACACCTAAAGCACAGCAAGTTGGGGTTTTTCCCCTTGGGCATTCCTTAGAGAACGACAAAGAAAAATTGCTCCCCGAGATTGCCTCCATCAGTACAATCACCAAAAAACCCCCACAATGCAGACTTTCAGACTTTAGAGCAAGAAACTCCCAGAATTAACCGCAACACTGTGTCTTTGGTGTGACTAAGCTGAGTTAGATCATTAAATCTCACACCAAGACACCTTAAAGAAAAAAAAAAGGTATTGAAGTCTGTGGCATTCCAAGAGAAAGCAATCAGACATTCCTGCAGCTCGGCTCCTCAGTGATCTCCAAAGCCTTTGATCACCGACTGTCTTCATGCTGTCCTCCTGGGGTCTGCCAAAATGAGCGGAGCAGCTGGCACAGATACTTCATTCTCCCTGGTGCTGGGGAGGAGCGGGGCAGCAGCGACCGGCAGCCTGCCTGGCGGCCTTACTCACCCCCTCTGCTCACCACCGAGCTTTGGGCTTGCGTTTCTGGGGGAGCTGGGCTTGGGGGTGGGGGGGGTTAGGAAGCTTTGAGTTGTCCCAAGCAACTGACACGGGTGTGTTGGCCCACACACGGCATCACTCGCGTGTACAAGGGTGTGGAGGAAGGGTTTGTAACACAAACACAGGAGCCCGAGACAGCCCAAAGGCAACCGAGCCTGCCGAAGCCTTGTTTTTATGAATGCTTAATGACCACTCAATCATTAACATCAACCTTTAAAAAGCAAATGCAGCACCTACAGTGTTCATTACCCTCCCCCTCCCCCCTTTTCAGGGTCTCAATCGAGTCAGTCAAGCGTGCAAACTGATCCTGTCGCCAGCAAAAGCATTTCCTTTCACCGTGGTCAGCCCAAAGCAGGGGAAGAAAATGGAAGTGACTTGGAGTTATGGCACCGAAAAGGCCAGACAAGCAAGGAAATAATCAACTCCACATGAGCCACTTCTAGCCCCTCACAATGAAAAGGGCCTACGCCTAACCCCAGGAAAGGTCAGCGGGACCGCGGGGGTCAGAAGCTGAAAAAGGCAATAGCGAGCAGCTGCCAGCTGCAATAAGAATCAATGTGCTCCTAATTACGCGCCCAAGAGAGGGCTGGGGCGCCGAGAAAAGGCCTGCTGGAGCCCCAGCTTGTGTACAGAACAAAATCATCATTCCAGGGCTCCCGTTTGACTCTCCTTCCCCACCTCCAGCACTGAAACTGCAGTTTGTGCCTTAGTAAATCACAGGAAGCCCAGCAAAGGAGATAAGGAGCCAGGCATTTACATCGGGTGGGGGGGAGGTGGGTCTTTAAATTCCCTATTTAGGCAGGTTCAGGCTGGGTGTGAGGAGGAGTTTCTGTGCTGCCAGGGCTGTCAGGCATTGGAAGGGGCTGCCCAGGGAGCTGCTGGAGTCACCATCCCTGGAGGGGTTTCAGAGCCGGGTGGGTGCTGCACTGAGGGCAATGGGCTGGTGGGTGATGGGGCTGCAACAGAGGCTGCACCCCATGGGCTGAAAGGGCTCCTCCAGCCAAAACGATTCTAGAACTGCATGAGCTGAAGTACATCATTTTATAACTTGCATGACATTTTGGGGCTGCTTTTAGAAAACAAACCAAACCCTGCCTGGCAGTCCTGCATGCCTGGGATTTTCTCTGGCCTAAAAAGAAATCTGAAAGGGAAATCCCTCCCCAAAAAACCCCACCAGAAACCCCACCCCAGTTTGCTGACAGACCCTATAAAACCAAGCGTGAAAGATATCAACAGGTCTAAACGCCACGAAAGCTACTCAAAGCCATCTACAGAAACAAACCCAATGGAAAGGCATTTTAAAGAAGACAAGAAAAAGCATTCTTTGGTGTCCTGTCCATGTTTATTTCCTACCTTTTAAACAAATGGAAGTGTGCTCTCTAGATCCTTACCCTTAACAGCTTAAAGGGGAGGAATCACAGTTGCGCAACCTTCGCTTTCATTAACTCCCCCAAATTTTCTGGCATCCAAATCCATCACTGCTGAGCCAAACCCACCCAAGCCTTCCCTATAAATATTCCTACTTCATGATTCAAATGGTATTTTTACCCCTGTTTTTTAGGCAATGTGCATTTTTGAGCAGCCTTGCCTGGAGCTTCACGCTCACTCGGTGATTTCAATCCCTACTGCGGGTCAGTGACAAATCTTGAGAGCAATTTGGAAGAGGGGGGAAGGGTTAAAGTATCTCCAAATCCCTTATCATTTGCACAGAGGTTTGTAACGACACATTGCTTTTGTCAAAACATAGAGTGAATGTTTGCTCAGGGGGGGAAGACATCAGGAAAAGCAAAGAGCACGGAGCAAACAAGACGGAGTTCCCACACCGGGGACCTTAAATCCTGCACAATAAAGGCAGATGTGTCGTTTTCCAAAGCTACAAAACACCCTAAAAAACCATCAGTTAAATTCCATTACAGGTTAGGTTCCATAACCACAAAGGTGACGAGATGATGTTAAGCAACTGTGGGGAGGGAAAGCAAAACAAGAGAGAAGTATTAGCCTAAAAACATGACTGAATCCTTGGCCTGCCTCGAAGATGGAGAAGCAGATGATTTTTCTATTTTGCTTTCAGGCCTGGAAAGTCTCATGGTTGGTATCAGCTGTTGGACTGGGATCAAAGTTTAGCTTTCCATTAATCCTTTGAGTTATATGTGAGGCTGATAGAGAAGGGTTGGGGTTTGTTTTTCCCCTCTTTAAGAAGACAGTTAAGATTACTCAGGCCCTTAATTTGCACTCCAATATTTCAAAAACACCTTGACTTTTAAAACCCCGGGTCCTGGCGTACATATGGTCTTGATAGAAGAACGCATGCTTTGGCATTGACTGAAGAAATGAATCTGTGAGCAGAGGGAAGGAAAGTTTAACAGTTTGTGTACTGTGCCTCTGAAAACACTCCCCAGTCGCTACCCCGCTGTGGACACACACTCAGCCAGGGGAGATGCGGCATCTCCATCTTGCTGGATCAGCGTCAGTCAGACCAGGCAACGAAAAAAGCCCATCACAGAAGCCACACTTTCTTCCCCACAATCAGGCATAACAATTAGGGTAACTTTATTATTAATGGCAGAGGGGGAAAGGAAAAAAAGCTGCCACAGTCCTCCTGCTGCCACACTAATGAGGTGGGTATGGTTTCTGACTCTTCTAGCCTCAGGGGAAGTGAAAGAACAGAGCATCAGCCTAATACATAGTTCTGCTGGGCTGCAATTATGCTTAAATAGCTAAATGAGGGCTTTTAGACCCCTAAGGGATCTAAAGGTATCATTAGCCCAACAGTTCTGTCAGAGTTAACTGCAGACTAAATGCATGCAAAAGACTCAGCCTTTGCTCTTCCAGGCTTCCCAAGACCTTGCCCCTCTCCTCCTCTCCTGGCTAGGCACTGCTTTCCCTTATTCCCCACTTCCTGCCCCATATCGAGCTCAACATCTGAACCAGTTCTGTTGCACCACCTTACAATCACCCACGACAGCTCTGCTCAGCTTCAACCGTGTCTTGAAGGATCCTCCTGCAAACATCCCCCTCCCCACTGCTTCCCAAAGGGCTGGTGAGGCAGCAAGTTTTACTCTTCCAACCAAGTTACTTTTTCTTTTTAATCACAGAATCCCAGCATGGTGGGGGCTGGAAGAGACCTTTAGAGCTCATCCAGCCCAACCCCCTGCCAAAGCAGCTCCCACCTAGATCAGGTCACACAGGAACATGTCCAGGTGGGTCTTGAGGACCTCCTGAGGCCTCCACACTCTCCCTGGGCAGCCTGGGCCAGGGCTCCCTCACCTCAACAGGGAAATAGTTTACTCTTATGTTTCAATGGAACTCTTTGTGTTCCAGATTCATCCCATCACTCCTTGTCCTGGCAGGGGATAGAGCAAACGAAAAAGTGCTGCCCCAACCTCCTGACATCCACCTTTTGGGTATCTGTACATATTCATGAGATCTCCCCCCAGTCTCCTCTTATCCAGACTAAACAGCCCCAGTTGAACCAGTTTAAGCCAATTTAAAGCCAGGCTGCAACTGAGAAGGACAGTAACACTTTCCTTCAGGACCTGGCATTCTGCTATCTGCACCAACAATCGTGTGGCCAGCGAGTGAGTCAGATCCGCTGGCAGATCCAGCTGCCACCTCAGGCAGAGGAAAACGAGGTTTGGTTTTCACCTGGATGAGGGAGAAGTTTCAGCTCAACGTCACAGTCTTTGGAGCACTGGCCCAAAGCAGGAGCTAGGAAGGGACATCCACACAGGGGAACTTTGCACGAGCCTCAGATCAACTCGCAAAGCACCACCCTGGCACCTTTAATAAACTCTGAACTGCAAAAGTTAAGAAATACGCAGAACCCAGCTCCAAGTGTCACTTGCCTGATTCTCAAAGCGAGCAGGGGGACTCACCAGCCTGCTGATCTGAGACACACACCCATCTGCCTCAGCAAGCTGCAGGGCTGCCTCAGGCTGTGGCTTTCACCCTCCAAAAAGTCTCCGTTTCGCACAGCAAGGACAATCAGCCGTATTTACAATCTCTCTCCAGTCCCTACGACCGGAATCGAGCTCGATCTGCCTAGAACCACAGGCTTGCTCTGGTCATCAGACAAACCTGTCAGACTCTCAGACAAAGGAGCTTGTGTCCATGCACGCTGCCTAAAGGTCGGCTTCCCGCAGCGCCTGCATGCCTGGCAGGCTTTGACGTGAGAGAAGGTTCATGAAAAGAAGAGCAACTGTGGCTGAGCTCTGTTAGAGGACAGCGAGCTCATTCCCGAGGCGACCCCAGGTGAACACCAACACCATGTCCATCGGTAGCCTCCAGCAAGCAACAGCTCCAAAAGACACAGGCAAAAGGGTTCGTTTCGCTGTCTTACCCTGAGTCCAACTCGGTCTGTTGTAACTTGCAGGGATCCATGCTATCCACGATCCCTCAAAGGGAAGCACAGCTATTAAATCCACACCTGCAGCCAGAATTTATAGCAACCCCATCTACTGCTGTCTTACATCATCAGCAATTAGGAGCCTGTGAACTCATGGCTGCAGGATATGGGAGGTGCTCTGGAACTGGAGAGCTAAGCCTGTGTGTTACAGTGTGGTTGTTAACCACCCTTCAGCATTCAGCGTGCCTGTGGACTGCTGGAATAACTCACCAAATGGAGCAACTGATCCATTTGGACTCAGTTTCCTCAACACAAGTGCTGTCCTCCACTTGAAATTGCTGCTTCCCCTCCTTTGACACACACAATGCCAACACACACTGCCACAGAACCCAGTCTCCAGTGTAGACAGGCAGGAGAACAACGCTCACTCAAAAGCAACGTGGCTAACAGCTGAGGGACAGAGCAGGAAAGAGCCCATCCTTTCTTCCCTCGATTAAAACAAGCCTTCAAACAAATACATCCTCCAGTGCTACAGCAAGCTCAGGGGGTAATTTGGTTTTACTGCTCCCCTCCCTTCCCCCATGCTCCACAGAACAAACTTGGTTTCAAAACTGAGTCCAGACTCTTAGGCGAAAACCCACCTCTGCGCTTCTTAACCTAGACAGAAGGAACCCTGACACAACTGGAGGTATTCCTCCAGCAAAACAATCCTACTAGCCTCAGGCCCAGGTAAAAGCTGTCTCAATGCAACAACTAGGCAGAAAAAAAGATGAGGAAGTCATGTTGGTCAGGACAGGTTGGCTATAACAAACTGACTTGGCTCTCGGGAGCTTTAGGTTGGATTTGCTCTGTGGTGTTGCGCAACCAAGCACCGGCCACAGCTTCCCACCTCCTTCCACGTGCCAGCGAGGCCCAAGGAGAGCATCCATCCAGGGGAAGGAGGCAGCGACCATCACAGAACTGCAGCCCGAGCACTCGGCTCCTCCAGCTCTGCTGCTTCGCCGGCCACAGCCCAGATCAGAGTTGACACCAAGCTGTCAGCTGACCCCTGCTCGAGGCAAGGACCCCAGCCCGGAGCAGCAACATCAGAGAGTGGCAGTTCATGAGTCAGAGCCCTCAGCCTCCTCCTGCAGACCAGGGCAAGGGCAGCTGTTACCAGCAGAACCAGTTCAAACACAAGCGACTGATAGGAAACAGTTCAGTTTCATCACGGGTACCGGGGTTCACCCGGCTGCGCCCCGTTTTCCACTCGCACAGACACATCCCGCTTGGCTGAACAGCACTGCAGATTCCACGAGACACTTTCCCAAAGGCAGGGGGCCACGGCCACCGTGGCTTCACGGCACGAGAAGGTTCGAGACCCTTCGGAGCACATCAGCTCCCCGGGGAGACTTGGATGCCGAGCTCAGCAACACACACAGGCGCTGCAAAGATAAGCGAGATCGACTCCATCCCGCCTGAGCATCCATCACACAGCAAGGAAAACAAGCTTAAGCAGCGCCACGGCATTAGTCTTCGTTTCAACTTGGCAAAGAAAGCAAATGTTTCTCTTTTTGTTGGCTTCTCTTTCGTGTGTTTTCTTTAAAGCGCTCTCGGGCTCAGCCAGAGAAAGGTGCCTGGACTTTTTAATATCGAGGGATTAGAATGGACAACACTCAGACGCTTGCCAGAGCTCAGATAAGTAGCGAAGGCTTCGCTGGAGCAGGCTAGCATCTGCCTCCTGCAATATACACTGCCAGAGTGAAAATAAACAGCTTCACACCTTTGGCCCAGAGAAGGACTTGAGCTTCTTCTACATCCTCAACCTGCAGCCTCGCTGCTCGAGGAAGGGAGGTTGGAAGGGGGAGGGTTACTGGTTGGTTCCTTTAGTCCAGCTTACGAGAGCAAAGCTGGAAATGGTCAATCTCCTGTTGTGCCAGCTAGGCAGATGAGGGGCTTTGCTACTGGTGTTGCTTCCTTGGTTTTTTTGTTGTAACCAGTTAAGGATTGTTCCAAACTTTGAGCCTACATGCTTCCTATCTGTGTTGGTTACACACGAGCAACAGCAAATCCAATCTTAACTCTCAGCTCAAAAGCCCCTCAGTCTAGAAAACCACACCTCATATCAATGCTGCCACCCGACTCACTTGAGATCTGTTCCCATGAAGGCTCAGAGCTGAAGAGACTCAAGCCACACAAGTGCAAGACCCACCGCCTGACATCTGGTCCGAGGCTCCTCTCTGGTCGATCCCGGCTCGCACAGAGATTTGAAAGGGTGATCTGCACCCAAAACATGCCTCTATCTGAAGAGCTGCGTTTAAAACAGTGTCATTAAGCTTGACATTTCAACATACTCCCGGAGTTTTGATAACAACATTTTTGATGACATCCGTTGCCAGCTTCCTTCTACACCCTGACAAAGACTTAAAATATACATTCCTACTTCATTCCACAACAAAGATTAGTGGCAGGAACAGAAAACATCTTCTGTTCCAAAAAGCCCTCAGGGTTTTCCTCCTTCACTTCACGTTTTATTAGAGGAGACTCAAACCTCCATCAAGCTGCGATACGCTGTCACTGCAAAGGATTTAGGCAACGAGTATCCGAGCACAACAACGCACCTTCTGAAAGGGGGAAAGAAACAAAGAGCTTTCCTGAAGCTATTGGGAACATGAAACAGCTCCTCAGAAGAAACAGCCCTCAGCAAGCTGCATGAAAATGCGAGCCTACACTTGGGTGTCCGTTTGGGATCTGTTGTGAGCTCTTTTTGTGGGGAAGGAGGGGGGGGAAACAAAGGAAAACCACACGCTATTGTTTAGTTTGACTCCACAATACATTTAATCTACATGGAGTTGGAACATTACACGGCAAACCTTTGCAGCTACCAGAAATTACATCAAGCCAGCCTCAGCAGAACCCTTTCCCCTGGTGTAAAGCTCTTCTCATTGCTCCGCACCACACAGAATGCAGGTGAAAGCTGTCACTAGCACCGCCGATCCCACGCCTGACGGGGAAATCAGATCAATGCGAGACACCAGCTCTCATGAAACAAGCAAAGCCGAAGCCGTGGAGCTTTGACAACTTGACCTTGAGCTATCAGGGCTTTTCCCAGGAACGCTGCAACAGACTTGAGGGTCTTGAGAAGAGAGAAGACCCTCGCAGACACCTACAACCATTGCATCTTGGCAGCCTCTTTGAGCTCATCAGCAGTGTCACCTATCCTGTATGTGTTCGAAGACGTTAAAGTGACCAGACACAGCTTATGAGCTGCCAAAGAAATATTCCAGGACATTCACAGGCATGATAATGAATTTAGCTATGTGAATTCCATTGCCAAAGTTGCACAACTCCCTTTCCCAGCCTTGAATCCTCCTGGCTGGGAGATAACAAGGACTGCCCACGTGTCAGCGGGAGACGGGCTTCAGTGTACAGCTCCAGAGAGACTCTGAGCACGTCAAGAAGTGCAGAGCTGCAGATGAGGAGTCAGCCAGGTGGGCCACCAGACCCACTCTGGCACAACTGAGAAAAAACATCTTCTAAACATCATATTGCTACTTCTAAAGCCACCAGTTGCCAACTCTTTGTCCTCAACAAGTTCATTCCCCCATCCTCAACTTCCAAGTCCCTCTAACTTTTTTGCCCCCCCCCCAAAAGCACAGCACACTGCCTTGTGTTGAGGCACTGAGAGATCCAAGCAGGCTGAGCTCAACCTCCCTGGCAGGTGCCAGCACTGCTAGCCAGGGTAATGAGTACGTGCAGACGGGTGATGTCATGGCCAGAGCAGACGGGTGATGTCACTGCCCTCTCTCCAACCTGAGCCTCCCTCCCCAGCTCAGCGGAGCCATGGCTTATCTTCCCTTCCAGCCACGACAAGAGACCTTTGGTGCAGCCCCATCCTCATCTTTCCTTTGGTACAAGGAAGGGGCTGGCATCTGCAACAGGTTGTGGGGAGATTTCAGCAGGCAGGTTGAATGAAATGGTGAAGAAAGAAGCTTTTCAGAGGGGGAGGTGGGGAGGACAGACACACACATCTTAAATCATCTGTTCGGAGCGCTGGCTCCTACTTGTTCTCAGTTATATTATTCACTCAAGAGTGGATTAATTCATCACTGCAAAGGAATCTCCTGATCTCAGAGATAAAGGCAACAAGTCAGGCACTGACTGTCTGTGGATCCTCCTGGAAATTGCCAGCTTTTCTCACAGCCTTATTTGGGAGGATATGTTATCTCTTCACCAACAAGCAGCAAAAACAGATATAAAATGAAAGGAAAGGAAATTAAAGCTCCTCCAAAGAAATATACCACCTGATTACAGGAACTTTACACAGGAAGACCTAGCTGGGATCAGTGTGAAGGCAGAGAGGGGATTTCAATGCAGAAGAATCACCTTCAGTTTGTCTCACTGTCCTCTTTCCTCCCTGCAGTTCCCCAGACGGGACTGTCCTTACGAGAGGCACGATCACTCAGAGGTTACCTCCTGAACTGGCAGGTAAACAAATAAACCAAACAAACTCCACCTTATTTCTTTTAAGATTCTTTAGAATGAGGCCTTTTAACCAGAAAAAAAATGGTTTGGTGAGGAGCAGGAGCAAGAGCATCTGCAGATAGAGCAGGCTGCCACTGGGACACAAGATGTCTGCACACAATATGACAGTGCTCTCTGGGAGGAAGGAGATCTCCAGCATCCCTTTGTCCTTCTGTGCTTCAGCAGATGATGTAGAGCAATTTTAGAGGCATTCAGGAACTCTCTTGTCCTCATCTGAGATGAAGAGCAGGCAGAGATGATCCCTGCAGCTCCCCTCTAACCAGCGCTGGCAGCTCACAATGCAGGGGTCTCACCAGCACGATACACAACCCACAGCCCTCTTTGCCCAGACAACACACCACCAAAACACCCCAAAAACTGCTGGTGTCTGGCCTCTATGCCTTTCTTCTTTTTCAGCAGGAGAGCTTCTCATGGCACAAACATTATTTTCCCCCCCTTGTCTACCCCTCTTCGGTGTTTTCCAGGAAAAACCGAGGTCTGGGAGGCACGCACAGCCTTTGTGCAACTGCAAGGTAGGAAGTATTAAACTTGTCTTTGAATTAAGCAAATAAAGCTCAACCCCTCAGCTCATTATCAGATACAATGGTTGAAGTCTGCAGGGGGGAAACAAAAAAACCAACCCCTACACCAGCAAAACCCAAGGCATAAATCAAAGGCACAATCAGACAGACAGGTGAGGCCGAGGGTGCGGTTTCACCTTACGGCTAAGCCAAAAGCTGGCCACTGCCAAGACACATGGTCTCTCTCCCTGGAACACTCAGCTTTCCTTTGCCCCTGCTCCTTCACTCCCTTCCTGCTGCTTTTGGGGCTGCCCCCATCTGCCAAGCTGGAAGAAAACATTCCAATCGTGCTGGTTTATCTCGCTCTGGATTTCAGGGGATTATTGTTCCCCCCCCCCCCACCCCAGCCCTGTCATTTTAGTGAGCTGAATCAGTTTAATCAGGCATTTCTAGCAAAAAGCAGGGGGTAGCAGATGGAGGGGATGGGGGGAGGAGGGGGGGCGGCAAGATCCTCCTCCCCAAGGCAAAGTGGCTCTTGGCTCAGCTGCAGCGCGGTTTTATGAGACAGCTAAGCCAATTTAAAAGCTAGCTGCTGCCAAAAAGGGCTGTTCCCCCCACACACACCCCCCAGAGGCCTCCCCAGTCATCAGGGTGGAAGATTTAGCGACTCTGTTAACTGCGGGGCAAGATCCAGTGGAAAGTTTGGGGACAGGTTGCCTTGGTTTTGGGGTTTGGTTGGGTTTTTGTTTTGAAGGGTTAGCTGGAGTCACTCCCCTGCAGCTGCTGCGCTGCTGGATTCCCGCAGCGAGGAAGAGGCAGGAACATACCTGCCACCTCCTGTAGCAGCCAGTCCTCTGACAGAGCTGAAACGTGAAACTGCGCCCAAGGAGCCAGAAAAAAGGGGAAAGAAAGAGAGGGGGGAAAAAAAAGATAGAGTCTCACCTGGCTAGAAGAGCTCTGAGACATCTCCTAAGTATGGGAAATGGGAAAACAACCCACCTTGCGTGATTATTTTCCCTCCTGTTGAAAGACAGGAGGTATTTCTTGCATAGGAAGAGCAAGCAGGGGCTTAATGGAAAAGGCAGGTGGTTTGGATGCACAAGTCTCAGTCCCCAGTAGGGCTGAGCAGTTTACCCTAAAGTGATAACTGTCACTGGAGAGTTGTCTGCAGTAGAGAAGTGAGCTGGGGAAATGAAGTGTAAAACGACGTCAGGCTCAGCCATAGAAGTTGTCCCGAGACATCTGCCATGGGAATTACTGAAGAAAACTCAATTAAAAGAGAAAAAATTAATATCTATACAGACACATACACATAGAGAGGAAACTAGTCTGGAGACCTCTCACTAGCTAAAGTAATTCAGCAAAGAAGGGCTTTAATCTGAATTTGCCAAGAACAAACACTAGCAAAGGAGGTAAGTCTGAGAGAGGAGAGCTGGCACCAGCTCACCTGCTAAGAAACTAGACCAAAACAGCAAAAAACAACCACCCCACAAAGCTTATGGAGAACACAGTTTGGCCTGGGGGCACCAGCTTTAAGCATCAGCATTGCGAGACGAGCTGAAAACTCTCATTTAAAGAGGAAATTTTACCAATTCCCATTAAAAATAAGTTCCATGAAGGGGCCTTTTCCATGAGCCTCACCCTAGATGCAGATAGGCATCAGCTCAGAAGTTCCCCAGCTCACTGAAACGTTGAGGAAAACCGGAAAACTAAGAGAAAGCAAAGCCACTGCAGGCAGTAGGAAGAGCAGCGTGACTCAACTGAAGGGAGCCGCTCGTCAACGGGCCATCAGCAAAGCAGCAGACGGGGAAAAAAACCACCCAACCCCTGACTCTACATATAAAGGTCAAGTTTACAGTATCAATTAATTCATACAAATTAGATGTTGCCTAACAAAAGGCATGCAGCTGCGTGCAGCAAGGTGATGAAAGCAATTCCATCCCAAACCTTATCTGAAATACCAGATCTTGGTGCGTTTGTGGGCGAGGGCTCAGCCTGGCTCAGGGCTTCTGGTGGTAACACATCACCCAGGCACTGAGGGTAGTCACAGGACCAAACCAAAATGTGCTTTCGGGTCATTTTGTGTGAGCCACTGCTCATTTCAGTGGCCTTGCTACAAGGGCTTCATTAGGCAGAGCAGGTCTGCGTGGGGATCGGTTGAGGAGGATTTATGAGATGAGGAAGGACGATTCGGCTGCTGTGCTTTGCTGTTTCCACATCTGCAGAAGCAGTTTCTAAACGAGTCAGTGTATTTTTTTTAAGCTCTGACAGTTAAAATCCTCAAGTGACATCACCTGAAGCTGGAGCACAGCTGCCTTATTCCTCTGGCACGCCAGCGAGCCAAAGTAAGCACCGGCCTCAGTTTACAGGCTTCCAACGCACCTTGAGATAATGAGAGAGAGGTGGTGGGATTTGTAGCAGCCAGGCCTCTCTTTTCATTTACTCCTCGATTTTGGGGTATGAAACACCAAGTTTAGTACCAGCACAACCCAGCCAGGCTGGCCAGCAGGTCAGCAGAGGGAGCAGGCAGGAGTCCTAGGCCCAAACACCCGCTGCCAGTAAAGAATACCAGGTAGACCTGGCCTCCCACCACAACTCCACTGCTCACAACAGGATGAAAAAATAACCCAAATAACAAAAACACCCCACACACTCTGAGCTGCTATCTGTGGTGGACTGGAGCTTGCCAGGGTGGGAGCAGCCCACCAGCCTGCCTGCACTTCACCTTGCCCACACAGGCATGGCTGTTTACAAGTGCTCATGGCAGCTCTAGGGTGTAAATCACATTAATCCAGGTGACAAAGCTCCTCATCCTTGGGTGAATTCCTAATCCCTCACCTCTAGAGATGTCCCCAGCTTTCTTTCTACCCTTAGAGAAGGAAAAGAAAATAAATAAATCACCTTTTAACACGAAGTTGCCTCATAAAGCAGAGATCCCATCTTGTTATTGCTACCTGCTTTAAGTAACCAAATAGTTGCGAGCAAGACTGATGGATTTTAGGGCTGCTTCGCCAGCCTGTGGATTATACAGAGACAGTTGGAGCCTTCCCTCTTGTTTTAAAGGAGGGATGACAGGAAAAAAAAAGCCATTTATTTCTTTTACTAGCAGAGCAGTGCTCCATCATCAAGCCCTCCCTGCAAGACAGGCTCCTTTCAGAAACAAAGGGTTTGATTTCAACACCTTCAGACCACTCGAGTGGCACTTGCCACCGATTTTAGCAACAGGAGCACGCTTGTGGTTGTCATTAGGGCACATAACCTCAAGTTTAACAGCAAAGCATTAAGAAATCACGCTGGGAGACAGTTCCCTGCTACTCCAGCCGAGGAGTGGGCCGTTGCCCTGGGAAACAACGACGACAAAAGCACTTTCTCCCCTTAAAGGAGTTACAGGCAGGCAGTACATCCCATAAATCGCAACTGTCAAAACACCAGAGTCCAGAGAGAGGAGCAGAAAAAGCAACCCGGCCCCACGCCACTCAGCTTGCAGGGCTACCTGCCTCATTCAAAGGAAACACCAGTCCACAAAGGACAAAACCTCAGAGAACCAAAGTTTACATCGCTCCCAGCCACCGCAGCGGCTGCAGAGTGACAAGCCTGGTGTTTGGGCTCCTAAATTGTCTTTTTTGGGGCATGTGTGAAAGAGACAGTTCCCTGAGTAAACACCCCTTCAGAGCTGACAGTTTTACAGCCACGGGCTCGGCTACTCTTTCTCAGGAACCTCCTAGCACGTAAGAAGCAGCAAATCACTTGGGGAAAGCAGTAAAAAAAGAGCAACGTAAAGCCATCACATTTACCCATTCACCAACCCTTTAAAAAACAAAGTTACGAGGCAGGGGCAAAATAAACATCTGCCCAACAGTTGAAAACTGTGTGTCACGTCTGAGAAACACTTCTCTACTGCTTTAAAAACACCAATGCTGAAGACATGCAATAGTCGACTGGAAAGTTCTTTCATTAAAAGTCAGTGACTGTATAATTATTACACTTGGTGGTGGTTTTCTTCTCCCCCCCTTTCCTTTTCTGGCAAAGGGACAGACAAAGCAAGCAAAGGTAATTTCAAATTCAACAGCTTGAAGGACGGAGGCACCTTAATGCAAAAGAATAAATCAAGAGTTAAGATGTCACGATGCTTTATGGCTGGAGTCCTCGGGCATTGCACCCCACCACTCGCTTTAGGGGCTGACTTTCACCCGCTCTAATCACTGAGAAAGTGACCTTACGGATTAAAAGCAAGCATCGAGATTATCAGTTTTAAGACGGTTAAAGAGGCCAGGCGTGACCCCAAGCCCATCGCCTTCCGAGAGAACAGCATTTTAATGACAAATACAGCAGCGTCACAGCGACTTTCGCTGGGCAATAAGACTGTAAATCAATACCAGAGCAGGGAAATCGTGCCCTGAGGAATGTGGAGGGGGAGAGGTGGGGGGGTTTCTCCCCAAACTCACCAAAGCTCCCTCTAAACAGGCTCAGGTTTAGTCTTTTCTCCCCCCTCACTCTCACAGGAGACACACACCAAAAAGAAAAATAGGAAAGGAAAAAACAAACAAAATAAAATGAAGTCAGATGGTTTGAATAAACCCTGCGCCTGAGCCTCGGCTTCAAACGCGGCACGATAAACCCCTTCGGCCCTGCCTCGGCTTCGGCAGGGCAGAGAAGGCAGAGGGTTGGGGAGGGGGACAGGCTCCCCTCCCAGCGCCGGGCTGAGACCCCTCAGGTGCCGGCCGCGGGCTCAGCCGCCTCAGCCGCCAGCGCCCTCGGCAGCCGGCTCCGGGGGAAGGGGCTGTCAGGAGGCTCCCGCCGAGCCACGGCCACCTGCGGCCATGTCCCTCCCGTCTCCCCGCCCCGCAGCCCCTCAGCGATCCCGCCCGCGCCGCGCGCCCCCTCACAACGGCGCCTCGGCGGGAAACCGGCGCGTTTACCTCTCGTCGGCGGCGGCCGCCGAGCCCCCCTCCCCGGTCCCGGTCTCGGTCCCGGTCGGCGGCGGCTCCCCAGGACATTCCAAGCTGGGGCGGAAGACCCGGCGGACGGGAACCTCCATCCAACGCCGCCCGGTCGCGCCGCTTATCTTCTGCCACCCTCCCCCCCTCCCACCCCCCAGCAGCACCTCCCCGCTCCCACCGGCGCCCCGTGTCGGAGGAGGCGGCGGCAGCGGCGGCGCCTCCGCCTCTGCCTCTGCCCTCGCCGCCCCGCCCCCGCGGAGCGTACCAAGGCCCGCCGGAGGGGAGCAAGGGCCGGCCGCGGGCCGCTCACCGCGCCGGGATGGCGCACGCAGCCGCGCAAAGGTCGCGCAGGGGTTCCCGGCTTTCTCGCCGCTCGGTAGGGGAGCTGGAGGCGGCGAGCGGAGCTGCGGCTGTGCTGCAGCCGCTTGTGGAGTCATAGGGTCACTACGGTTGGAAAAGCCCTTGAAGCTGCTGCAGTCCCAGCCCTGCCCTCACCCTGCCCAGCCCAGCACTGCCCCACGGCCTCAGCACCTCAGCTCCACGGCTTTGGGATCCCTCCAGGGCTGGGCACTGCCCCAGCTCCCTGGGCAGCCTGGCACAGGGCTGACACCCCTCTCAGGGAAACAGTTCTGCCTCAGCTCCAGCCTCAACCTCCCCTGGGGCAGCTTGAGGTCAATTCCCCTTGTCCTGTCATTCATTACTGGGGAGCTGAGCCTGACCCCCAGCTCCCCTCAGCCTCCTGTCAGGGAGCTGCAGAGAGTGCTGCTGGCTGCCCTCAGCCTCCTCTTCTCCAGGCTCAACACCCCCATTCCCTCAGCCCCTCCCCAGCCCCTTGTGCTCCAGCCCCTTCCCCAGCTCAGTGCCCGGCTCTGGCCACGCTGCAGCCCCTCAGTGTCCCTGTGGCAGTGAGTGAGGGGCCCAGCACTGACACAGCCCTGGAGCTGCAGCCTCCCCAGGGCCCAGCACAGGGGACAATCCCTGCCCTGCTCCTGCTGCCACCCCACTGCTGATCCCAGCCAGGATGCCCTTGGCCTTCTTGCCCCCCTGGGCACGCTGCTGGCTCCTGTTCAGCCGCTGGCACCAGCGCCCCCAGGCCCTTTCCCTGCAGCAGTTTCCAGCCCCTCTGCCCCAGCCTGTGGCTGTGCCTGGGCTTGGGGAGGCCCAAGGGCAGGACCCAGCCCTGGGCCTTGTCCAACCTCATCCCATTGCCCTCAGCTCATGGCTCCAGCCTGCCCAGGGCCCTCTGCAGCCCCTTCCTGCCCTCACACAGATCTCTGCACCGGCCCAGCCTGGTGCCATCACCAAACTGACTGAGGGTGCCCTCGCAGTGTCACAGAAGAGCAGCTCTGGCCTTTTTCAGAAGGCTCGTGCACAAACAATCCATCTGTGAGCACTGACACGACTGAGAAACCTTGTCATGAGGCCTGAAAAATACAGAAAAAAAAAAGAATGAGGTTATCCCACTTGTATGGCATCCAGCTGCAAACAGGTGACGTCAAGCATCGAGGGAGGCTCCCCTCACTTGCAGCGTTTTATCACCAAAATTTCATATTGGCAGCTTGAGAAATGGCCCAGCTTTAGACCTCATCTGTGGAGATCAAAGCAGCACCTTACAGCTGCACCCAGCACCAAGCTCTTGGCCCTATAAAGAAGGCCTCAAATATGCCCAAAATGTCTCGGTTTTGGGGTCGGGAGTTTGAAAGTGATAAAATTTTGGCCATATGGTGACCTTGAAAGGGATTTATCCGGAGGAAGGGTTTATGTGGAAAGGCTTCAGCAGCACGTGAGTTTAAAAATAAGAGAAATAGGCTTTTTGTTTTTAAAGAAGAAAAATAAAACCTCAAAACTTGGAACAAAGTTTCTTGGTTTTCAGACAAACCTGCGAGACCAACAGGCCACGCTACCCTGTGTTTACCAGCCCTAATTTTATCCCTTGGGAGGTTTCCTGTAAGACGTCATTATTTCCACAAGTGTAAAGGGGGGGCTGGGAAGAACACGAAGGCAAGAAAAATCCTCAGTGGATGAAAAAAAATCCCATAATCCAAAGAAAACGCCTCAATCCAAAGCAGAGGCAGCAGGTTAAACCCCTTAATTTGGGGCAGCCGCTGGAAAAGGTGAGGACTTGAAGATCGCTCATGGTGCAGAAAGGAGATGGTCAAGGCTGGTTTTGGGGGTTAAAATAATCAAGATGATAACAACGGGGCTTTGCAGAGTGGGGATGCTGCCAAAGCTGCCAAAAACATGTTTCCTCCCTATATCATTTTATGGCCTTTTTTTATCCCCCCTCCACCACCCCCCAAATCCCCTCCTCGGGTTCTATTTGCATGAGAAAACCCTCTCTGGGAGGGGAATTGCAGCTTAATTAGAGAACAGCAGTTCACTTTAATTAGCATGTCTCCATGCTCCCTGCTATTTTGCATAGATTCAAATGAGATGCTCATTAAGGAGCAGGCGCCTGGACAAGCTGCAGCTCTTCAGCTGCACACTAACCCCATTAACCTCGACCGAGCAGAACCACGACGGTGTTTTGGCCGACACTGGAGCTTGGTGCCTGAGCCAAGGGGTACAGAACTGCTCCCTTGGACCTGCTCTCTTCAGCCACCTCCTGGGTTTCACTGAACCGTGCTATCATTGGGGGTTGGAAGGGGCTTTCCAGAGCTCATCCAGCCCAATCCCCCCTCTACAGCAGGTTCCCCTCACTCAGGGGGCACAGGAACGTGTCCAGGTGGGGTTGGAAACCCCCTGAGAAGGAGCCTCCACACCCTCCCTGGGCAGCCTGGGGCTCGTTTCAGCTTGGTGATGGTGGGTTTCCTCCTCACAAGGCCTTTCCCCCTTTGGGAGGTTTTCCTTCTTCATGAGGTTTTTCTCCTTTGAGGATTTTCCTCCTCCTGACAAAGTTTCCATCCTCGCAACGTTTTCTCTCCTCATTCACCCACTGGTGGGATTTGGGAGCAGAAACGGGGAGGGGACAACCCCAAAAAGCCACCCTTGGGGACCCTCAAACCCTCCCCGTGCCCCTTCCCCAAACACAGTGGGGCCAGCACATCCGCAGAGATGGAACGTGCAGCGACCGAGGCCGTCACTCACGGGGCAGGAGCAGGGGGATTCTGGCATCTCCTTTGTTCCTCTGTGGTCACACCGAGGGTGAATTCTCTATTTATTTATTTATTTAGCCCTCTCTCCTGCCCCCATAATCCCATCGTCTTGTCACGGTTCTGCAGGAAAGCGGGGCTGCCCCGAACAAAGCCCCCGGCGCATCCCGGGCTCGCGGAGGGGGTTTTGCAGCTGCGTCTCGGAGCGTGACCGATCGGGAATGAACCTTCGCAGCGCGTCTAATGCCGTTTGGACAGGGAGCCTTTCATCCCCTCGTGGGAGCGAGGCCCCGGCCTTGAGCTGACAGCTCCCCACACTCTGGCCCTCAGCACTCCCCACTCCGGCGGGGACCCTCCGGCACCGCCGCAGCACCTTTTGGGGTGAGTGAAGGGGGAACTCTGGCCCTCTCTGCTCCCACTGTGGGTTTGGAGAGGGCCAAGGCTGTGGGTACGTTGTTCAGGTTTGGGGTGAAGTGGCTGAGGATGGGAGGTGCAGGCTATTCCTCCTGGTCCCCACTGCTCTGTCCCCAGAAGGTTCCTCATCATGGTCCCTGTCGCCTCGCTATACAATGCTGGGGGTTGGAAGGGACATTTAGAGCTCATCCAGTGCAACCCCCCTGCCAAAGCAGGTCCCACCTAGGATCAGGTCACACAGGAACGTGTCCAGGTGGGTTTTGAAAACCTCCAGAGGAGATTCCACACCCTCCCTTGGAAGTTCATCCCCAGAAGGTTCCTCATCATGGTCCCTATCGTGTCATTCCCAGAAGGTTCCTCGTCATGGTTCCATCACCTCATCATAGAGTGGTAGGGATGGAAGAGACCTTTAGAGATCATCCAGCCCAACCCCCTGCCACAGCAGGTCCCACAGATCAGGTCACACAGGAACATGTCCAGGTGGGTTTTTAAAACCTCCAGAGAAGAAGCCTCCACATCCTTCCTGGGAAGTTCATCCCCAGAAGGTTCCTCACCATGGTCCCCATCTCCTTATCTCCAGAAAGGTTCCTCACCATGGTCCCCATCATCTCATCCCCAGAAGGTTCCTCACCATGGTCCCTATCACGTCATTCCCAGAACGTTCCTCTTCGTGATCCCCATCTCCTCGTTATTGAATGGTGGGAGTTGGAAGGAACCTTTACAGATCATCCAGCCCAACCCCCTGCCACAGCAGGTCCCACCCAGATCAGGTCACAGGACAGGAATGTGTCCAGGTGGGTTTTTAAAACCTCCAGAGAAGAAGCCTCCACATCCTCCCTGGGAAGTTCATCCCCAGAAGGTTCCTCGCCATGGTCCCAATCATCTCATCCCCAGAAGATTCCTTGTCATGGTCCTCATCTCATCTCATCTCATCCCCAGAAGATTCCTTGTCATGGTCCCCATCTCATCTCCAGAAGGTTCCTTGTCATGGTCCCCATTTCCCCATCTCCAGAAGATTCCTCATCATGGTCCCCATCTCCCCATGCCCAACAGACACAGGTGGGGAGGTGGTGGCAAGACATGCGGGCACAAAGGCTGCACACATGGGCATACACACATCACCTGGGAAGAGATGAAGAGATGAAGAGGCAGGGTAAGAAGATGATGATGAGACGAGAAGAGCCAAGGCAACAAGGGAGGAAAAAAGGATGAGGTCAAGGACAAGGAGAGGAAGAGAAGAAGCAGGACAAGGAGAAGGAGATGAACAAAGACAAGGAGGAGAGGGAGGAGAAGGGGAGAAATGGGAGAGGAAGAGAGGAGAGGATGCATCTCCCCGTGAGCTTTGCCAACCCATCACTTCAGAGCTTGGACAGGGCTGATTCTTTTTTGCATGATTTATTTTCCCTCCACCAAAAAGTGGCTTTTTGACCCAAACACACGTTTTCACAGTGATTTATTTTGGCTGAGAGCCTCTTCTTCCTTGGATTTTTTCTCTCCTGGCAGGAGTCCCTCCTCTAAAACTCCATTTTTTTTTCTTTAAAAAGAAACGAAATACCCATTTTGTCTCTTTTTCTCTTCCCCCCCTGCTCAGAAACACCTCTGCAGCAGGCTTTGGGAGTGAATCACTCCCCACATCCCATCTCACACGGTGCCTGGTCCTGCCTGGCTTCACCATCCCTCCCTGCAGCAAACACCCAGCAACTGCAATTATTGGAAAATGCTCCTTTTTCCCCTTTAATCTCTATTTTTTGCAGTAAGCTACAGAATGAGGGTTTTGCCCCGTTTTCCTTTCTCTTGGTTATTTAATCCCTTGTGAAGCCACATCCAAAAGTTGCCCCATCTTTAGGAAGGAGCAAATGATGGCCTCGTGCATGATGCTGGGGTTCCACAGGGTGCTTGGGATCACCTCCAAAGGGAGCCTGGAGCTGCTGGAGGTGGGACAGACCTCACTGCACCCCAGGGGTAGGTGCTGAGGGTGATAAGAGGACTTTATGGTCTCCAGGACCTCCCCAACAGCCTTCTGCCCCAGCCTAGAGCTAGGCTGAGCCTCACCATGTCTTCAAGGGTAGACCTCAGGATGATGTTGCAGGTAGTTTGTCCTCCACCTTATCTCCTGGGTGAACCTCAGGCCAAGTGGTAGAGAGCTTCTCCCTGGTCATGTCTCCAACCCCATTGTCTGGATGAACCTCAGACTGATGCTGCAGCTACCTTCTCTCCATTCCTACCTCCATGAAGGACCACAGACCACTGCTGCAGGTACCTTCTCTCCACCTTTATCCTCTTGAAGAACCTCACACTGATGCTGCAGGTACCTTCTCTCCATCCCTATCTCCATGAAGGTCCTCAGACCACTGCTGCAGCCCATCACCACCCCTTCAAACCTCCCCAACTCCCCCCTACCTTGCCCAGCGCCCATCCCCAGGCCTGGCCAGCCCCAGCCCATGGTGGACACCCCGGAGGAGCTCAGACCATGGTGGAGGGAGAAGCAGCAGCAGGCAGAGGGGCTGGAGCTCCTTCCAAATTGACACCAGATGGGGCTGCACCATGTCCCTGGGCCCAGGGAAGGGCCCTTCCCCGCTGGGCCGGTTGCCATGGGAGCAGCAGCGCAGGAAATATCCCAGATAACTCCAAGAGCAGCCCAAAAACATGTGTTTTGGATAAAAGTCGCCCCCTTTAACCCTTGAACAGGCGCGGGGTGGGGAAACTGAGGCACGACGGCTGCCGTGGCAGTGGGGAAAGATGATGGGTTCGGTGCAGGGAGGCAGGAGGGCTGCAGGGGCCTCCTCCTCCTCCTCCTCCCCAGAGCCCCTTATCAGGAGCCAGCGCCTCGCTTCCATTTGCCAGGAATTTGCTTGGCTTTCACTTTTTCTGTCGGTTCTTCCCTCATTTTCTCTCCCTTCCAGCCTCGGCCAAAAATGTGCCTTAACCGCGCCCCGCTGGGGCCAACCGATGGGCAAAGGGGAAACTGAGGCACGGAGCTGCTGGCCGGGGCCAGAGCCGGGGCAGCCCCCGGGGCGCCGGAGCCGCTCCCCCGCCGGGAGCGATCGGCACCGGCCCGGCGCTGCTCCGGATCGCTGCTCCGCGATCGCTTCCCGGCGGGGGCGCCGCGGCCCCGGGAGCGTTTCCCCGCTGACGGGACAGTGACGGCGCAGGGCGCGAGGCGGGGTTCGGTGAGACGGGGTTCAGTGAGATTGGGGGGTCAGTAAGATTGGGGTTCAGTGAGACGGGGTTCAGTGAGACTGGGTGTGATTGGGGGGTTCAGTGAGACTGGGGTTCAGTGCGTTCGAGGGGTTCAGTGCGTTCGAGGGGTTCAGTGCGATTGGGGGGTCAGTAAGATTGGGGTTCAGTGAGATTGGGGGTTCAGTGAGATTGGGGGGTCAGTGAGTTTGGGGTTCAGTGAGACTGGGGGGTTCAGTGAGACTGGGGTTCAGTGCGATTGGAGGGTTCAGTGAGATTGGGGGTTCAGTGAGATTGGGGGGTTCAGTGCATTCGGGGGGTTCAATGAGATTGGGGGGTCAGTAAGATTGGGGTTCAGTGAGATTGGGGGTTCAGTGTGATTAGGGTTCAGTGAGATTGGGGGTTCAGTGAGAATGGGGGTTCAGTGAGATTGGGGGGTTCAGTGAGACTGGGGGGTTCAGTGCGATTGGGGTTCAGTGAGATTAGGGGTTCAGTGCATTCGGGGGTTCAGTGAGATTGGGGGGTTCAGTGAGATTGGGGTTCAGTGAGATTGGGGGTTCAGTGCATTCGGGGGGTTCAGTGAGATTGGGGGGGTTCAGTGAGATTGGGGGTCAGTAAGATTGGGGTTCAGTGAGATTGGGGGTTCAGTGAGACTGGGGGTTCAGTGAGACTGGGGGGTTCAGTGTGATTGGGGTTCAGTGAGATTGGGGTTCAGTGCATTCGGGGGGTTCAGTGTGATGGGGGTTCAGTGCGTTTTGGGGTTTTTTTTGGTGTTTTTTGGGGGGGAGTTAGGACGTTTTAGTGGGTTTTTTTGTGTTTTGTGGTATTTTTTAGTCTGTTTTAGGGCTTTTTAGTGCGTTTTGGTGTTTTTTTAGTGTGTTTTAGGTTTTTTGCGTGTTTTAGGGGTTTTTCCCCGTGTATTTTAGAGCATTTTGGTGCGCCTTAGGGTTTTTTCCCGTGTGTTTTGGGGTTTTTTCAGTGTGTTTTGGGTTTTTATTAGTCTGCTTTAGGGGTTGTTTTTTTCAGTGCATTTTGGAATTTTTTAGCGTTTTTTAGCGTGTTTTGGGGTATTTTCAGAGTGATTTGTGGTTATTTAGTGTGTGTTTTTTCAGTGTGTTTTGGGGCTTTTTAGTGTGTTTGTGGCTTTTTTCAGTGCGTTTTGGGGTATTTTCAGTGTGTTTGGGGTTTTTTTTTAGTCAGTTTTAGGGACTTTTTAGTGCGTTTTGGTGGTTTTTTGCGTGTTTTAGTTTTTTAGTGGGGTTTTTTTGGCATTTTCAGAGCGTTTTGGGTTTTTTTAGTGTGCTTGTGGTTTTTTTCAGTGTGTTTGGTGTATTTTCAGTGTGTTTTGGGGGTTTTTTAGTCTGTTTTAGGTTTTTTTTCAGTGCGTTTTGGTGGTTTTTTGGCGTTTTTTTTCGTATTTCCAGAGCGTTTTGGGTTTTTTTAGTGTGTTTGTGGCTTTTTTCAGTGCGTTTTGGGATATTTTCAGTGTGTTTGGGGGGTTTTTTAGTCAGTTTTAGGGAATTTTTAGTGCATTTTGGTGGTTTTTTGCGTGTTTTAGTTTCTTAGTGGGTTTTTTTAGTATTTTCAGAGCGTTTTGGGGTTTTTTAGTGTGTTTGTGGCTTTTTTCAGTGTGTTTTGGGGTATTTTCAGTGTGTTTGGGGTTTTTTTTAGTCCGTTTTAGGGACTTTTTAGTGCGTTTTGGTGTTTTTTTGCGTGTTTTAGTTTTTTAGATTTTTTTTTAGTATTTTCAGAGCGTTTTGGGTTTTTTTAGTGTGCTTGTGGTTTTTTCAGTGTGTTTGGTGTATTTTCAGTGTGTTTTGGGGGTTTTTTAGTCTGTTTTAGGGGTTTTTCAGTGCGTTTTGGTTGGTTTTTTTGGCGTTTTTTTCGTATTTTCAGAGCGTTTTGGGGCTTTTTAGTGTGTTTGTGGCTTTTTTCAGTGCGTTTTGGGGTATTTTCAGTGTGTTTGGGGTTTTTTTTAGTCAGTTTTAGGGACTTTTTAGTGCGTTTTGGTGGTTTTTTGCGTGTTTTAGTTTCTTAGTGGTTTTTTTTAGTATTTTCAGAGTGTTTTGGCGTTTTTTAGTGGGTTTGTGGCTTTTTTCAGTGTGTTTTGGGGCATTTTCAGTGTGTTTGGGGTATTTTCAGTGTGTTTTGGTTATTTTGTCGTTTGTGTTGAGATTTTTTAGTCTATTTTAGGTTTTTAGTGCGTTTTGAGGGGTTTTTTAGTGTTTTATGTTTTTTGGAAAGGTTTTAGTGCATTTTGGTGGGGATTTTTAGTGTGTTTTGGATTTTTTGCGTGTTTTAGGGTTTTTACTGTGTGTTTTAGAGGTGTTTTAGTGCGTTTTGGACTTTTTAGTGTGTTGGGGTTTTTTTAGTCTGTTTTAGGGTTTTTTCAGTGCATTTTGGTGTTTTTTGCATGTTTTAGTTCTTTAGCATGTTGTTTTAGTATTTTAAGTGTGTTTGGGGGTTTTTTAGTGTGTTTTGGGGTCTTTTGTTAGTTGGGAGGTTTATTTAGCATGATTCTAGGCGATTTTTAGGGCACCTTTGGGGTTTTTGTTAGGATGTTTAATGGTTTTTTTTAGGTGCTTGAATTTGTGTATTTTAGGGTTTTTGTGTGTTTGGGGGGTTTTAGTGCGTTTTAGAGGGGTTTTTTTGGTCTGTATTGGTGGGGTTTTAGTGTGTTTTGGGGTATTTTCAGTGTGTTTTGGTGCTTTCTAGTGTGTTTGAGGTTTTTTCTAAGTTTCAGGGCTTATTTATTATGATTTTATGCGGTTTTTAGGGCACCTTTGGTGTTTTTGTTAGGATGTTTGATGCATTTCTTTAGGGCACTTGAGTTTTTCTTAGTGTGTTCTAGGTTTTTTTGTGTTTCAGGTTGTTTTTTAGTCCGTTTTAGGGGGTTTTTTTAGAGTGTTTTGGGACTTTTTGGTGTGTTTTAGGTTTTTTTGTGTGTTTTGGGATATTTTCAGTGAGTTTTGGGGTTTTTTTATTGTGTTGGGGGTTTTTTTAGTGTGTTTTGGGATTTTTGTTGTGAGGTTTATTTAGCAGGATTTTAGGCAGTTTTTAGGGCATCTTTGGGTTTTTGTTAGGATGTTTACTGGGTTTTTTTAAGGTGCTTCAGTGTTTTGTTAGTGTGTTTTAGGGTTTTTGTCTGTTTGGGGTTTTTTAGTCTTGTTTAGGGCACTTTTTTAGTGCACTTTGGTTTTTTTAAGTCTGATTTCATTTTTTAGCTTGTTTTGGGGGTTTTTAGTCTCTTTGAAGGGAGTTTTTTAGTGTGTTTTGGGTATTTTGAATGTGTTTTATGTTTGTTTTAAGTTATTTTAGTGTTTTAGATTTTTTTTACTGTGTTTTAGGTTTTCTGTATGTGTTTGGGGTTTTTTAGGGGATTATTTTGTGTTTTAGGGTTCTTTAGTGCCTTGGGGTTTTCTTAGTGTGTTTTGAGTGGGGTGTGTTTTAGGGATTTTTAGTGTGTTTTAGGGGTTTTGTGAGTTTTGGGTGGGTTTTTTTACTCTGTTCTGGGGATTTTCCAGTGTGTTTTGGGTTTAGTGCGGTTTCATAGAATGGTGGGGTTGGAAGGGACCTCCAGAGCTCATCCAGTGCAACCCCACCTGTAGAAACAGCTCCCACCTAGATCAGGTCACACAGGAACGTGTCCAGGTGGGTCTTGAAGAGCTCCAAGGAAGGAGCCTCCACACCCTCCCTGGGCAGCCTGTTCCGCTGCTCCGTCACCTCAACATTAAACAGCTTCTCCTTATGTTTCAATGGAACTGTTTGTGTTCCAGCTTCATCCCATCCCCCCTTGTCCTGTCTCTGGAAACAACAGAAAAAAAGTGCTGCCCCAAGCTCCTGACACCCACCAGTGAGAGATTTGTAACTATTGCTGAGCTCCCCCCTCAGTCTCCTCCAGCCTGACCAGCCCCAGGTCCCGCAGCCTTTCCTCACAAGGAAGATGCTCCAGTGCCCTGAGCATCTTGGCAGCCCTGCACTGGCCTCTCTGCAGCACTTCCCTGTCCCTCTGCAGCTGGGGAGCCCACAACTGGCCACAGGACTCCAGCTGAGGCCTCAGCAGCTGTGGCAGAGCAGAGCAAAGGGGAGCAGAAGCTCCCTGGCCCTGCTGCCCACACTCTGCTGGATGCCCCCAGGCTGCTGTTGGCTTCTTGCCCACGAGCCCACGTTGCTGCTCAGGGGCAGTTTCTTCTCAGCCAGCACTGCCAGGTCCCTCTCCTGGAGCTGCTCTCCAGCAGCTCACCCCCAGCCTGTGCTGGCCCAGGGGGTTGTTCCTCCCCAGCTGCAGGACTCTGCCCTTGCCCTGGTTGAACCTCAGCAGCTCCCTCTGTGCCCAGCTCTCAGCCTGCCCAGCTCTCACTGCCTGGCAGCTCAGCCTCTGGGCAATCAGCCAGTGCTCCCAGTTTGGTGCCAGCAGGGAACTTGCTGAGGGTCCCTCTGTGCCCTCACCCAGGTGGTTGATGAAGATGTTGAACCAGACTGGCCCCAGAACCCATCCCTGTGCAACTCCACTGGCCACAGGCCTCCAACTCGACTCTGTGCCATTGATCCCCACCCTCTGGGCTCTGTCATTCAGCAGCTCTCCATCCACCTCACTGTCCACTCATCCCAGCCACACTGCCTGAGCTTTCTGATGAGGATGTTGTGGCAGACAGTGTCCAAAGGCTTGCTGAAGCCAAGGCAGATGGTATCTGCTGCTCTCCCCTCACCCAGCCAGCCGGTTCTGCACTCACAGAAGGCATCAGGCTGGTCAGTCAGGGTTTCCCCTTGGTGATTCCATGCTGACTCCCCTGACAACCACCTTTCCCTTCATATGTTTCGTGACACCACTCAGGATGAGTTGTGGTTTTTTATTGTGTTTGGGGTTTTTTGGTGTCTTTTGGGTTGTTTTTTAGTTTGCAGGTTTATTTAGCATAACTTCAGGCATTTTTAGGGCCTGTTTTATGTCTGTTTTAGGGTGCTTGGAGCTCTGTGTGTGTTTTGGGCTTCTTTAAGTACGTTTTAGGTTTTCTTTTCTTAGGGCCCTTGGATTATTTTGTCTGTGTTTTGGTTCTTTTTAGTGTTTTGTGAGTTTTTATGGTTTGAGGTTGTTTTTTAGGCTGCTGGGGATGTTTTCAGGGCATCTTGGAGGGGTCTTTTTGAGGATTTGGGGGATGTTTTGGTGATTTTTTTTAGTGTTTTGAGGTTTTTATGCTTTGAGGGGTTTTAGGATGCTTGGGTTTGGTTTTTTAGGGCATCAGAGGGGTGGTTTTGAGGTCTTTTAAGATGTTTTGGGGTTTTTTTTAGGGTGCTTGGGGGTTCCTTAGGGCATCTTGAAGGCTGTTTTGAGGATGCTTTGGTTATTTTAGGGTGCCTGGATTTTCTTTGGGCATCTTGGGGATGTTTTTGAGGGACTTTGAGGATATTTTGGAGCTTTTTTAGGTGCTCAGGTTCCCTTTTAGTGTGTGTTGGGAGGTTAATTCTATTTATGTTTTGGGGATTTTAGGGTGCTTGGATGTTTTCAGGGCATCTTTTTTGAGCATTTTGGGACTATTTTGGTGTTTTTTTAGTGTTTTGGACTTTTTATGCTTTGAGGGGTTTTAGGGTGCTTGGGTTTGTTTTTTTAGGGCATCAGAGGGGTGGTTTTGAGGCCTTTTGAAGATGTTTTGGGGCTTTTTAGGGTCCTTGGATTTGTGTGTGTGTGTTTTGAGGTTTTGCAGTGTTTTGGGGTTTTATATTTTAAGGGGTTATTTAGGGTGCTTGGACTTGGTTTCTTGGAGCATCCTGGAGCTTTTGGGGATGTTTTGGGGCTATTTTAGGGTGCTTGGGGCTTCTTTAGGGCATCTTGAAGGTTGTTTTGAGGATGCTTTGGGTTTTTTAGGCTGCCTGGATTTTTTTAGGGCATCTTGGGGATGTTTCTGAGGTACCTGGAGGATACTTTGTGGGATATTTTAGGTGCTCAGGTTTCTCAGGTGTGTGTTGAGGGGTTAGTTTATATTTATAAGATGTTTTGAAGCTTTTAGGGTGCTTGGATTTGGTTTTTTAGGGCATCTGAGGGGTGGTTTTGAGGTACTTTGAGGGTATTTGGGTTTTTTTTAGGGTGTTTGGATTTTTTTGTGTGTTTTGGGGTTTTGTATTTTGAGGGTTATTTGGGGTGCTTGGATTTGGTTTCTTGGAGCATCTTGGAGCTTTTGGGGATGTTTTGGGGTTTTTAGGGCACTTGGGGTTATTTTAGGGCATCTTGAAGGTCGTTTTGAGGATGCTTTGGGTTATTTTAGGGTACCTGGATTTTCTTAGGGCACCTTGGGGATGTTTCTGAGGTACTTTGAGGATGTTTTGGGTATTTTTAGGGTGCTCAGGTTTCTTTTTAGTGTGTTTTGAGGGAGTTGTTTTTATTTAGATGATACTTTGGGGGTTTTTTTAGGGTGCCTGGATTTATTTTTTAGGGCATCTTCAGGGTTCTTTTAGGGCAGCTCAGGGAGGTTTTTCCCAGGACTTCTCAGGAGTGTTTTTAAGGCATTTTAGGGGGTGGGGTTTGGTTCTTTTGGGTCCCCTCTCACCAGCACACCAGTGGCTCTTTCTCCCCACCCTGGCCAAGAATGTTTCTGCTGATATTAAACCCGACCCAGAGGCATTTCCAAGGAGTCAACTTCCTCGCCAAAAAAATGACCTCAGCCTCCCTGCTCTGCAGCCTTTTTTCCCTCTTTGTTACCTTTTTAAAGCATTTTTTTTCTCCTTCTGCTGCCTGCCAGGCGAGAGGCACCGCTGGGGCCTCGTCCCTGCCGGGCTGCTGCCAATCCTCCGGGGTTTTGGGGGAGTTTGGGCAGGTTTCAACCTGTAAATTCCAATTATAACCTGCAAATTCCACCTTTCCCCCTTTCCCTGATGTCGACAGGAGCATCCAAAGAGACAAATCTGCTGCAAAACTCACCCTGGGCACTATCTGACCTGCAAAACTCACATCCCCCAGGAAATAAGAGGGGACATAGATCCCAAACATGAAGCCAATGCTGCCTGGGATGTTTTCTGGGAGGTTTGATTTTTCGGAGTCTCCTCATGGACCCCTCTGCCTTTTTGCTTTTGTTAACATGGCTGCTGGGATGGTTTTGCAACAGCTAAGGCAGCTCCTGAATTAAAATTCCAACCCCTCCAGCAGCTCCACAGCAAGAAACATAGAGGAGGAAGGAGGGAGATGCCCCTTTAGGAGGGGAAATGCTGGACTGGGGTGTTTTGGGATGAAATCAACTCCAGCTGTAGAGGCTTTGTTTTAATATTTGTTGATGGGGCTGACTGGGGAAGTGAGGAAAAAATAGCAAAGCTTCTGCAAGAAGCAAACCTGTTGCATTTGGTCCCCAAAATTCCAGGTTTGGCTCTAAAATAAGAGGTGGGAAAAGGTTTGTGCCCTTTTTTTCCTCATCTGGAAGTGGCACCATCCTGGAGCCACATCCTGCATCCCACAGCTGCATCCTGTAGCCCCACATCCCTGAGCCCTGGAGATGCATCGTGGCTGCTGCTCACCCCCAGCACCACCAGCCTGAGCCTCAGGGACAGAAGTTTAATTGCAACTAAAATCATTTGCCAGGTGGGATGGTCCCGTCCCATCCTTCCTTCCAGCTCCTTCCCCAGCCCATCTGAGTGTTTGCTCTGGAGCAGGTGGGATAGAGGAGAGTGGGGAGGTTTCCCCATCGCTGGGGGCTCCATTCCCCTCCCCAAATCCCCACCCCAGCACATCTGGCAGGCAGATGTGGCCACGTAGCCGGGCTCTGCCTCCCAGATGGAGGACGAGCGGCAAAATCCCGTCTGGGATGGGAAAGCTCCAGGTTTTCCTGCATTTGCCACCTTGTGGCATTTCCTGGGGGTGAATCATCCTGCACCTCCATCCCCTGCCTTGCACCCTAAATCTTGCTTCTGCATCCCATCTCCTGCACCTGCATCCCCAATCCCCTTCTTCAACCCATGCCCTGCCTCACCTCCATCTGAAATCCTGTTTCCCACTTTGCCTGTCCTGTCCCCATCCTCAACTCTGCTTCTATATCCTAAGATAACAGAATCAGAGAATGGTGGGGTTGGGAGGGACCTTTAGAGCTCATCCAGTCCAACCCCACCCGTAGAAGCAGGGTCACCTAGATCAGGTCACACAGGAACGTGTCCAGGCGAGTCTTGAAGACCTCCAAGGAAGGAGCCTCCACAACTCCCCTGGGCAGCCTGTTCCACTGCTCCCGCTGTCACCCTCACAGTGACATCGTTGTTTCTTATGTTTAAGTGGAACTTTTTGTGTTCCAGCTTCATCCCATCACCCCTTGTCCTGTCACTGCATACAACAGAAGAAAAGTGCTGCCCCAAGCTCCTGACACCCACCAGTGAGATATTTGTAACTATTGCTGAGCTCCCCCCTCAGTCTCCTCCAGCCTGACCAGCCCCAGGTCCCGCAGCCTTTCCTCACAAGGAAGATGCTCCAGTGCCCTGAGCATCTTGGCAGCCCTGCACTGGCCTCTCTGCAGCACTTCCCTGTCCCTCTGCAGCTGGGGAGCCCACAACTGGCCACAGGACTCCAGCTGAGGCCTCAGCAGCTGTGGCAGAGCAGAGCAAAGGGGAGCAGAAGCTCCCTGGCCCTGCTGCCCACACTCTGCTGGATGCCCCCAGGCTGCCGTTGGCTTCTTGCCCACGAGCCCACGTTGCTGCTCAGGGGCAGTTTCTTCTCAGCCAGCACTGCCAGGTCCCTCTCCTGGAGCTGCTCTCCAGCAGGTCACCCCCAGCCTGTGCTGGCCCAGGGGGTTGTTCCTCCCCAGCTGCAGGACTCTGCCCTTGCCCTGGTTGAACCTCAGCAGCTCCCTCTGTGCCCAGCTCTCAGCCTGCCCAGCTCTCACTGCCTGGCAGCTCAGCCTCTGGGGAATCAGCCAGTGCTCCCAGTTTGGTGCCAGCAGGGAACTTGCTGAGGGTCCCTCTGTGCCCTCATCCAGGTCGATGATGAAGATGTTGAACCAGAGTGGCCCCAGAACCCATCCCTGTGCAACTCCACTGGCCACAGGCCTCCAACTCGACTCTGTGCCATTGATCCCCACCCTCTGGGCTCTGACATTCAGCCAGCTCTCCATCCACCTCACTGTCCACTCATCCCAGCCACACTGCCTGAGCTTGCTGATGGGGATGTTGTGGCAGACAGTGTCCAAAGCCTTGCTGAAGTCAAGGTAGATGACATCCGCCGCTCTCCCCTCATCCAGCCAGCCGGTTCTGCACTCATAGAAGGATATCAGGTTAGTCAAACAGGATTTCCCCTTGGTGAAGCCACGTGGACACCCCCTGATAACAATCTTATCCTTCATATATTCAGTGATAACATTCAGGATGAGTTGTTCCATCACTTTTCCAGGGATGGAGGTGAGGCTGACCGGCCTGGAGTTTCCTGGGTCGTTCTTCTTGCCCTTTTTGAAGACTGGCGTGACATTGGCCTTTCTCCAGCCCTCAGGCACTTCACCTGTCCTCCACGATTGTTCAAACATTACAGAGAGAGGCTTAGCAGTCACATCAGCAGCTCTCTCAGCACTCTAGGATGCATCCCATCAGGACCCACTGACTTACGAGCCTTAAGCTTGGCCAACAAGTCTTTAACCTCTTCCACCCAGGGCAAGTCCTCTGCTGTCCTGGCCATCCTGTTATCCTTGCCGGACTGGGTTTCCCCAGGGTCAGCCTTGGCCGTAGAGACTGAAGCAAAGGCGGCATTCAGTACTTCGGCCTCCTCTGCATCCTCACACACCAGGGCACCCTCAGTGTTTAGCAGCGGGCCCACATTCCCCCTCACCATCCTTCTGCTGCCGATGTACTTGAAAAATGCCTCATTGCTGTCCTTACCATCCCTGGCTACATTTAATTCTAGAAGGGCTCTGGCCTTCCCAGTTGCACCCCTGCCTGCCCTGGCAATGTTCCTGTACTCTTCCCAAGAAGCCAGCCCCTGTTTCCACCTCTCATAGACGGCTGCTTTCTGCCTGAGTTGTCCCAGCAGATCCTTGCTCATCCATGGAGGCCTCCTGCCTCCTTTTCCTCCTTTCTTGTGCATTGGGACACACTGATCCTGGGCTTGGAGGAAGTGCTGCTTGAAGACTGACCAGCTCTCATGGGCACTTCTGTCTTCTAGAATCACATCCCATGAGATCCGTCCAAGGAGATCTTTGAAGAGGCCAAACTGGGCTGGGCTGAAATCCAGGGTCATGGTCCTGCTCTGTGTTCTGCCCCTTCCACACAGGATCCTGAACTCTACCATCTCATTCATGCTCACTGCAGCCGAGGTTGCCTCCAGCCTTCACATCCCCAACCAGACCCTGTCTATCCGTCAGCCCCAGGCCCAGCACCACACCCCTCCTCGTTGGTTCCTCGATCACCTGCGACAGGAATTTGTCGCCAACCATCTGCAGGAACCTCCTGGACTGCGTGTGCTTGGCTGTGTGGGGTTCCCAGCAAATATCAGGGTGGTTGGAGTCCCCCATGAGGACCAGGGACTGTGATGGTGAGGCAGCTCCCAGCTGTTTGTAGAAAGCCTCATCCACATCCTCCTCCTCAGGTGGCCTGTAGCAAACTCCTACAACAACATCACCTGCCTGGCCCTGGCCATTAATCTTTAGCCATAAGCACTCTCCTCTCTCCTCATCCCCACCCAGGCACAGCTCAGTGCACATTAATTGCTCCCTCACACAGAGAGCCTTGTCAGTCTGTCTCTCCTGAGCCATCCCCAGCCCTCCCTGGCCGTGCTGCAGCCATGGCAGCTGTGCCACCACGTCTCTGTGACCGCAGGGAGGTCATAGCCCCGCATCTGCACCCACAGCTGCAGCTCCTGCTGCTCCTTCCCCAGGCTGCTGTGTTGCTGCAGAGGCAGAGCAGGGGCTGACTCACACACACAGCCTTCCATATCTCAGCCCAGTGTGCAGATGAAGGGCACTTCTCACTGCATTCCCAGTCCTGCCCTGTTTCCCAGCTAGAGGGGACAGCTTGTTGTTTTGCTTCCCCACCCCCAAGTCCCTTAGTTTAAAGATCTCTTTATTAAATTTGCTCTTCTACCCCGAAATAACCCAGTGCCTTTATGGGAGAGATGAATCCCATCCTATCCTATCAAGCTGTAGTCCCCAAGGAAGGATCCATTGTCAAAGTAGCCAAAGCCTTAGATCCTGCTTCTGCAGCCCCTTGCCCGTCTCCTGCATGGGCCCTGTGCCTGGAAATCTCCAGCCCTCGTCCCCAGTCGTCCATCCCTCATCCCAGATCCTTCACTTCCCATCTGAGACCCCAACCTTGAATCCCAGATCCCATGTTCTGCAGCCCATGGCCTGTGTATCCTCCATCTCAGCCTGAAATCTCTCTCCCACATCCTGGGCTTGTGGCTGCATCCCAGACCCTGGAGCTGCTTCCTAAATCCTCTCTTTTGCCTAAATCTTCTGTCTGCACCCAAAACCCAGGAGGACCAAACGGTGCTGATGGTGGTGGTGGAGGTTTTGTCCTGCCTCCACACACTCCCCTTTAAAAGAAACCTTATTATCTCCTTAAAAACTCCCCCTAAAACCCCAGAAGCAGAAAATAACCCCCCCCCCCAGAGCAAAGAACCCCCAAACTAGTCCTAAAAAAGAAGAAAAATGAGGGTTGAAAGACATTCCCATGGGATAATTGAGCCCCTTGATGTGTGAGACCAGGGCAGAAGCATCCCCAGGGCAGGGAGGGGGAGCAACATGCCCTGTGACACCCCCCTCACCCCCTAAAACCAACTTTTTTATACCAGTTCGTGAGCAACAAGTGATTTTTCTCCCCTAAGGCAGCCTGCACAGGGCAGCCCCACTCATGCAACGAGTTGTGTCCAGCCTCCCACCCCTCCAAAGCAAACCCCCTTCACTCCCAGACCTTGCATGTTTCCTTCTGGGTTTTTTTTTAACCTCCCCCTCATTAGAAATACAAATTCCTGGGGGGGAATGAACCAGAAAGCCCCAGATTCAGCCTAATTATCCCCCCCAGGCCCCAAGCTCTGATCTCCAGGACAATTAAAAACCACTTAATCCCTGCTCAAAAGCAAACAAGGTCGGAGGCGGCTTCTTCCTGCTCCCCCTCAACTCCCCCCCACCTCCCCCCACCCCCCCCAGGGGTCTTGCCATGGAAAGATGCAATTAAAAAATGGCTGTTAATTGCTTGGCCAAAGGCAGGAGGGATTCCCATGGAGGGGGGTGGAGAGGGGGGACAAAACCAAGCCAGGGAGAGTGAAAAAGCTACCAAAAAAAACCCCCCAAAAAGAAGTAAAAAGAACATTTTCCATCCAAGTAATTGAAGCTTAAAGCAGCTTGAGGGAGAATCCAGGAGATGGCTCAGGGTTTGCACCCTGGGGTGGGGTTTTGGGAAAGGAGAGAGGTTTTATTTTGAGGGGGGGAAGGGGAATGGGTTAATCCCCAGCTCTCCTCTCTCGCTCCAGCACTAACAACCCCTGGCAGCTCCGGGCTCGTTAGCCCTGCCGGAAAAGCAATTAGAGAGGTTGGAAAATAAGGGCAGCCAGCCCTGAGACAGGGTGGGAAGGGGAGCAGGGTCCCTAAATTTTGCAGGGGGGGAGGGGATTAAGAGATTGAAGGGCTGTGAGAGATTGGAGGGGTGTAAGGGATTGGAGGGGTGTAAGGCTCAGCAGAGACCCCAGAGCAGGACGCAGGCTGAGGGTCAGTAGGTTTCAGAGTGAACGAGCTCCACGTTCATCCAGCTCCCTCCCAAAATAAAATGCTGTGTGTTGTACCCAAAACACAAACCCCTCCCCCACCACCTCCCAAAATCCGGGCTCTGCAGGATGGGACCCGTCACAACCATCCCCAGTGGGGTTTTATTAGCGAACCTTTAAAATCCAAAGCGCGTGCACAGTCATGTCCAGGGCGTTGGGGGATGCTGCAGGAGGAGGAGGAGGAGGTGGGGGGAGAGGAAGGAGGCAGGGAGGGTGCAGGGGGTTCAGGTGGCAGGCAGCCAGACCTTCTGGGTGCTGACGATGTCGCTGAGCTTGCCCTTGATTTTCAGGAAATGCCTCTTGAACTCCAGCCCGTCGCCCTGTGCAGGGAAACACGGAGTCGGTGTGGTTGGGAAAGCCCTGCAAGCTCCTGGAGCACAACCCCTCCCAGAACCTCACGGCTTGGAAGGGACCTGCAAAGCTCCTCCAGTGCAGCCCCCTGCCAGAGCAGCACCACCTAGAGCAGGGCACACAGGGACTCATCCAGCTGGGTTGGGATGTCTCCAGAGAAGGAGCCTCCACAGCCCATCTGGGCAGCCCCTGCCAGTGCTCCCTCACCTCAGCAGGGAACAAGTTTCCCCTTGTGTCTCTTTGGAACCTCTTCTGTTGCAGCTTGTTGCCCCTTGTCCTGTCCTTGGCCATCCCTGAGCACAGCCTGGCTCCAGCCTCCTCACACCCACCCTTGATGCATTTGGAACATGACTGAGCTCAGCCCTCAGGCTCCTCTTCTCCAAGCTGCAGAGCCCCAGCTCCCTCAGCCTTTCAGCACAAGGCAGATGCTCCACTCCAGCATCTCTGTGTCCCTGTGCTGAACTCTCTCCAGCAGCTCCCTGTCCTTCTGGAGCTGAGGGGCCAGAACTGGACACAACATCCCAGCTGTGGGCTCAGCAGGGCAGAGCAGAGGGGGAGCAGAACCTCTCTGACCTACTGCCCACAGCCCTTCCAACCCAGCCCAGGCTGCCATTGGCTTCTTGCCCACGAGGGCCCGTTGCTGGCTCATCTCATCCTGCTGCCCACAGCACCCCCAGCTCCCTTTCCCCTACCCTGCTCTCTGACAGTTCATCCCCAGCCTGTGCTGGTCCATGGGGTTGTTCTTTCCCAGATGCAACACTGCACTCGCCCTGGTTGAACTTCATTAGTTTTCTCCCCACTAAGGGAGATGCTCCACTACCTCCATCACCCTTATGTCCCACTGCTGAACTCTCTCCAGCAGCTCCCTGTCCTTGAGCTGAGGGGCCCAGAACCAGACTCCCCTCACTCTGCCAACTCACCAACGTCCCTCAGGGGAGGCACCAGCTCCCACCCACCCCTGCACCCACCCCTGCACCCACCCCCCCCTTCCTCACCTTGGAGAGGCGGAAATCCACCAAGATCTTGTTCTCCATCTCCACCAGGTTCACCTTGAAGATGAGCTTGTTGTTCCTCCTGTCCGTGGTCGAGATGGTGACCTGCAACACAGCGGCGAGGGGGTGACCCCCCAAGTCATCTGCAACGGGACAGGGTCCCACCCTCCCCTGGTTTTGCAGCCCAATCCCCTCACCTGGTTCGTGCAGCTTTTCTTCCAGCCGTAGCCCATCTTCTCACAAACCTCTCTCAGGGTGCGGTAAGAGCCGTCGGCGTCCAGTTTGGTGAAGAAACGCGTCATCCGCTTCACCAGCCGCTGCCACGGGCTCTGCCGGGACCAACCCCCCAAAACCAGTGAGAGCCCCGGGCTGAGTGCCACCGGCCAGGGCGCAGCAGGGGACAAAGCCTGCAGAGCTGCACCCCCTGATGGAAACGCCGGCACCTGCAGCTGCCGGCTGGCAACGCCGCGTCGGGACACCCCCGGGTTCAAAGAACAGCAACGCTGCCGAATCCCCCCGCTGATGTCAGCCAGGCACAAACCCGCGCCCCCAAACTACACCCCGACCCAAACACCCTGCCAGCAGCGCCCCAGGCACAAAGCCGCACCCCGAGGGTGAAATAAACCCTGCCACGGGGCGTCCCAAATCCTGCCGGGGGGTAAATACCGCAGAGCTGCATCCCCACGGCTGCAAAGCTGCAGCACAAACCCTGCGAGCTCACATCCCGAGACAAGAGCCTGGCAGAGGCACGGCCCTGCTGCCACAACCTTGCCCCTGGTCCCGTCCCCCCGCGGGCAGAGCGCGCCCGGCCGCAGCCGTACCTGGGAGGAGCCGGGGGTGCCGAGGAGCTGGCTGTTAACCAGCATGTGCTCGGGGCAGGCGGGCTGCGAGAAGCTGATGCCCTGCACCAGTTTGTCGATGCTGCTCGTCCCGCAGTCCCAGAGCGTCCCGCCCGTGCCAGGCTCTGGCTGGGAGGTGGAGTAACCGGCCCGCTCCTCGCTGCACCCGCAAACGGAGGGGAGAGGAGGTGAGCAACGGGGAGACGGGCAACGGGGAGCTGAGCAAAGGGGAGATGGGCAACGGGGAGCTGAGCAAAGGGGAGCTGACAACGGGGAGATGGGCAACGGGGAGCTGAGCAAAGGGGAGATGGGCAACGGGGAGCTGAGCAAAGGGGAGCTGACAACGGGGAGCTGAGCAAAGGGGAGCTGAGCAAAGCAAAGGGGAGATGAGCAAAGGGGAGCTGACAACGGGGTGATACAGCCGTGCTTGGGGAGTTTGTGGGGTTGGGTATGATCTTGTGTGACCCCACACGTGGGGTAAAGGCAGCATTGGGTGACCTTATTCATGTTTGCAAATGCATCAAGGGTGGGTGTGAGGAGGCTGGAGCCAGGCTGTGCTCAGGGATGGCCAAGGACAGGACAAGGGGCAACAAGCTGGAACAGAAGAGGTTCCAAAGCAACACAAGGGGAAACTTGTTCCCTGCTGAGGTGAGGGAGCACTGGCAGGGGCTGCCCAGATGGGCTGTGGAGGCTCCTTCTCTGGAGACATTCCAGCCCAGCTGGATGAGTCCCTGTGTGCCCTGCTCTAGGTGGTGCTGCTCTGCCAGGGGGCTGCACTGGATGAGCTCTGCAGCTCCCTCCCAACCCTTGAGATTCTGTGAGGGGGGCAGGAGGGATGCAGCGAGGACCCTGCAGTGTATGAAGGACACATTCCTGTGCCTCCTGATCAAGGAGAAGCTGCTTTAGCAGGGAGTTGGGCAGGATGGTTGTAGAAGCCCCTTCTAACCGCCCCCCACTCTGGGACTCCATGAGTTGCAGCGTGTGAAGCCCACGGGACAGCTCCTGCAGGAAACCCAGCGGCACCAGCGGCCCGGCCGGCGGCACTCGGGGGGCAGCAGGCACGGGAGGGGACACAGAGAGAGGCAGAGGCTGCCCCTGACTGACCCCAGCGTGCCCTTCAGCGGGGAGAAGTCCATGTCGGAGCGGATGTGCTTGGAGAAGCCGCCGGGGGAGTCGGTGCCGCCGCCCGAGGAGACGCGCGGACGCTTGGTGCCTGCAGAGGGACGAGGCACCCAGTGAACCCCCTGGGTCTGATGGGGGGAGGGGGTGGGGGGCAAATGCCTTCCCCCTGCCAGCCCCTTACCCTTCTTGAGGGGTTTGCTGTACCACCTGTCCTTCTTGATGTCGGGGATGGTGATCCTGGCCGTGGGGCTCTCCGTCAGGATCTTGTGCAGCAGAGCTGAGGGGGACAGAGAGGGAAGTGGCGGCCGCGGGCACGGCCCCGGGGGCCGCCGGCCACTGGCTGCTTACCTAAGGGTGCCGAATCGATCTTCTTCCAGGGGGGCAGGTAGGTTTTCCTCTCCTTCCAGTCACTGTACTCCTGGCAGCTATCGCTGGGCTGGTCCCAGGGTAGCTCTGGGAGAGGGAAAACCTGCTGCGTTACTGCGCTGCGCTGAGGAAGAGCAAAATGCAGCCGAGGACACGGCACTGAGAGAGGTTTTAATTGCGAGGGGGGGGATAAAGATGGGCCCCACGTGGTTTTAAAAAGGGGGAAACGTGCAGAGGTCTGTGGCACATGCACACTCCCCCTGCAGCTCACACACACCCCCCTGAAGCTCACACACAACCCCACAGCAGCTCACAGCAGCTCACACACAGCCCCTGCTGCAGCTTGCACACAGCCTGTGCTGCAGCAGCTCACACACAGCACCATTGCAGCTCACACCCAGCCCCTGCTGGAGCTCACAACAGGTCACACACAACCCCTGCTGCAGCTCACACAAAACCCCACAGCAGCTCACACACAGCCCCTGCTGGAGCTCACAGCAGCTCACGCAGCCCCTGCTGCAGCTCGCACACAGCCCCTGCTGCAGCTCACACAAAACCCCACAGCAGCTCACACACAGCCCCTGCTGGAGCTCACAGCAGCTCACGCAGCCCCTGCTGCAGCTCGCACACAGCCCCTGCTGCAGCTCACACAGCCCCACAGCAGCTCACACACAGCCCCTGCTGCAGCTCACACACAGCCCCTGCTGCAGCTCACACAGCCCCACAGCAGCTCACACAGTGGTATGCACTGTGACACTGCAGCAATTCTATGCTGGGCATCTCTGCTGCATCTCAATGACACTCCCAATGTTACACACATGCCCTGTGCATATCACACATCCCCTTAGACAGCTCAGCCTCTCCTTAGGTATTTCATGCACTTCTGGTATTCATGTCCTATGTCCCCCTACATCTCCCTCACTCATCTCACACAGCCCATATACACCTTGTGCAATCCCTTCCCCTACACATCCCCCTTCTGCCTCTTGTACACACACCTTATGTGTCCCCCTGCACACCTCAGATGGGCCCTTCCCCACTGCATACATCCCTCCTAGCGCTCCATGAGCCTCCTCCTGTGCATCCCACACACAGCCCCTGCTTCCCAGGAGGTGAGAACACAAAACGTTCTACTGGAACACAAGGAGAAGCTCCTTTGGTGCTGAGGTGAGGGAGCCCTGGCCCAGGCTGCCCAGGGAGGGTGTGGAGGCTCCTTCTCAGGAGGTTTCCAACCCCACCTGGACACATTCCTGTGCCCCCTGAGCCAGGGGAACCTGCTGTAGCAGGGGGTTGTGCTGGGTGAGCTCTGCAGGGCCCTTCCCACCCCCACCATTCTATTCATCCCATACATACACCCTATGGATTCCACATACAGCCCTTGGCATCCCCTGCCCCTCAAAACACTCTTCCCACACCCCCTCTCATGCATGTCCAGTCTATCCCTGCAGCATCTCATCCCTCTCCCACGGGCAGGGCAGGCAGCCCACCTCCAGCCAGCATTGCTGTCAGCACCACGCCGCAAGCCCAGACGTCGACGGGCTCAGCCCTGAACTCGGGGCGCCGCAGCAGCTCGGGGGCCACGTAGGGCAGGGTGCCGCACATCTTGTTGAGCAGCCGCTCGCGCCCGTTGTGCCTGAAGACAGTGGCCAAGCCAAAATCTGAGATTTTCAGGTTATCTGGAGGCAAAAGAATAGCTTGATTAAAAATACTAATGAACTGGGAGGTGCCATTCAGAGAGACCTTATTGTTTGCTGCTGCCAGGCAGTGAGAGCTGGGCAGGCTGAGAGCTGGGCACAGAGGGAGCTGCTGAGGTTCAACCAGGGCAAGGGCAGAGTCCTGCAGCTGGGGAGGAACAACCCCCTGGGCCAGCACAGGCTGGGGGTGACCTGCTGGAGAGCAGCTCCAGGAGAGGGACCTGGCAGTGCTGGCTGAGAAGAAACTGCCCCTGAGCAGCAACGTGGGCTCGTGGGCAAGAAGCCAACGGCAGCCTGGGGGCATCCAGCAGAGTGTGGGCAGCAGGGCCAGGGAGCTTCTGCTCCCCTTTGCTCTGCTCTGCCACAGCTGCTGAGGCCTCAGCTGGAGTCCTGTGGCCAGTTGTGGGCTCCCCAGCTGCAGAGGGACAGGGAAGTGCTGCAGAGAGGCCAGTGCAGGGCTGCCAAGATGCTCAGGGCACTGGAGCATCTTCCTTGTGAGGAAAGGCTGCGGGACCTGGGGCTGGTCAGTCTGGAGAAGAGGAGACTGAGGGGGGAGCTCAGTAACACTTGTAAGTATTTAAAAGGTGACTGTCAGAAGGATGGGGGACACTTTTTCCTTTTCTCTCCAGCAACAGGACAAGGGGTGATGGGATGAAGCTGGAACACAAAGAGTTCCACTGGAACACAAGGCTGGGGAGGGTGCATCACGACCCCTCACCTCGCTCATCCAGCAGCAGATTCTCCGGCTTAAGGTCACGGTGGGTGATGCCCATACTGTGCAGATAGACCTGGGGAGGGACAGAAGTGTCAGCATCACACACAGCAGTGTCAGTGTCACAGCATCACCGCCACCAGCCATCACCGCTGTCACTGTCACCGCACTCACCACACCGGCGATCAGCTGCTGGAAGAAACGCTGCGCCTCTGGCTCCGGCATCCCCACATCTGGCTCTGTGTGAGGGGAACAAGGAGGAAAGGCAATTTAGGGATTCATGTGTTTTTATTCGGTCATTTTTCATAGAATCACAGAATCATTTGGGTTGGAAAAGCCCTTGAAGCTGCTGCAGTCCCAGCCCTGCCCTCACCCTGCCCAGCCCAGCACCGACCCACGGCCTCAGCACCTCAGCCCCACGGCTTTGGGATCCCTCCAGGGCTGGGCACTGCCCCAGCTCCCTGGGCAGCCTGGCACAGGGCTGACACCCCTCTCAGAGAAACAGTTCTGCCTCAGCTCCAGCCTCAACCTCCCCTGGGGCAACTTGAGGCAGTTTCCTCATGTCCTGTTGCTTGGGGGCACAGACAGATCCCCAGACACAGCCTCCTGTCAGGGAGCTGCAGAGAGTGCTGCTGGCTGCCCTCAGCCTCCTCTTCTCCAGGCTCAACACCCCCATTCCCTCAGCCCCTCCCCAGCCCCTTGTGCTCCAGCCCCTTCCCCAGCTCAGTGCCCGGCTCTGGCCACGCTGCAGCCCCTCAGTGTCCCTGTGGCAGTGAGTGAGGGGCCCAGCACTGACACAGCCCTGGAGCTGCAGCCTCCCCAGGGCCCAGCACAGGGGACAATCCCTGCCCTCTGCTCCTGCTGCCACCCCACCGCTGATCCCAGCCAGGGTGCCCTTGGCCTTCTTGCCCCCCTGGGCACGCTGCTGGCTCCTGTTCAGCTGCTGGCACCACCCCCCCAGGCCCTTTCCCTCCAGCAGTTTCCAGCCCCTCTGCCCCAGCCTGTGGCTGTGCCTGGGCTCAGGGTGAGCCGGGTACAAGGTGTTTGTCAGCAGGAGCACGTACCGATGCGGTCGAAGAGCTCCCCACCGCTGCAGTACTCCAGGAACAGATACTGTGTGGCACCTTCCCGACGGTGGCCATAAAATTTGACAACGTTTTCGTGGCTCAGCATCTTGTTGATGCAAATCTCCTTCTTGATGTTCTCTGGGCAGTCAGCCGCACGCTTCATGTCGACGATTTTTACAGCCACGGCTTCCTCGGTGCGGCGGTTGACGGCCAACTGTACCCTGGGGCCAGCGGGGCATCAGCGGGGTGGCCCAGCGGGCACAGAGCCAGGGTGCAATGGCCATGCACTGGGCAAGTTGCGGCCACACACAGGGCATCCAGTTGCCAAGCAGTTGGCAAACAGTGAGGCACACAAAGGGTGTGCAATGGGCAAGCAGTGGGCAAACAGTAGCCACATAAAGGACATGCAGTGGCTTAACAGTGGGCATGCAACCACCAAGCAGTGCCCACATAAAGGGTGTGCAATGGTCAAGCAGAGGATGAGCAGCAGGTAAGAAGTGGACATGGCAGGGGTAGATAACAGTCAAGCAGTGGGCACACAAGGGGCAAGCAACAGGCAAGTGGTGGGCAAGCACCAGGCACATAAGGGGCACGTGACTGCCAAGCAGTGAGCAAGCAGCAAGCAAGCAGTGGGCACACATGGGGCATGCAACAGGCAAGCAGTGAGTGAACAACAGGCAAGCAGTAGCCACATAGTGGGCAGATAACAGGCAAGCAGTGGGCACATGAGGGGCATGTAACAGGCAAACAGTGGCCACATGAGGGGCATGCAACAGGCAAGCAGTAGGCAAGCAACAGGCAAGCAGTGGCCACAAAGTGGGCAGATAACAGACAAGCACACAAAGGGCATGCAACAGGCAAGCAGTGCGTACAGAAGTGTGCAACAAGCGAGCAGGAGGCAAGCAGTAGCCACATAAGGCCAAGCAGTGAGCAAGCAGCGGGCGCACAAGCAGCATCCAAGAGGCACACAGCGAGTAAGCAGCGCGCAACCTACAGCCACCCGAGCGGCAAGCGGGTGCGCAAGAGGCGCGTCCCGGTCGGTCGCAACCCTGTTTCCCTCCCCATCGCTCCCCCGGGCACTCACTCCCCGTAGGCGCCTTCCCCCAAGGTCTGCACCAGGTCCCAGTCCTCCACGAACGGTACGGCCGTTCCCGCCGCCATTCCCCGTCCCGCTCCCGCCAACGCGCCCCGTTCCCGCCAGCGCCGCGCGCTCCGCCCCGCCCTGCGCGCGCACAGCCCGGGGCCACGCCCCCTACACTCCCATTGGTGGAACTCGGTGTCGAGGCCACGCCCCTTGTCGACCTAGTGTTGGGCTACTCCGTCCCTGAGGCCACGCCCTCTCTCCTCCCATTGGTGGAAGGAATAGGCCGAGGCCACGCCCCTTTTAACCTCCCATTGATGAACGCATCGTGCCGAGGCCACGCCCCCTCGCCATCTCATTGGTGGAAAGCAAAGCCACGAGGCCACACCCCCGTTACCAGCCCATTGATTAAAAGTACCTCCTCTGGACCACGCCCCCTCATCTCATTGGTGGAACGCAGTGCCACGAGGCCACACCCCCTCATCTCATTGGTGGAACGCAGGGGCACGAGCCCACGCCTCTTTCCCCCTCCCATTGATGAAACGCACCCAAACACCCGCCCCGCTCCACAGCCACAGCCTGAGGAAGGGGAGAGGCCGTTCCCCTCCACCCCCGCTCCCAAACCGGCTCTTCGTTGGGGGTGTTTAATTGGTATCATCAGCGATTCCCCGTTAATCAGCTCCCGGCCCCCGCCCGGTTCCAGCTGTGATGGGGGCGGTGGATGAAGCCCCTCCCCCGCGGGCAGGGGGCGGCCCCGGTGCTGCCTGCGCTTACAAACAGTAGAAAAACCGAACGAACCCACCGATTAGAAACGAAACGACTCCCCCTCCTCCTCCCTCCAAAAAACAAAACCAAAGCCCCCCACAACCGTGTCCCCCCGCCGCAAAAATCCCCCAGACTCTTCCTCTGCTCCACAGGCCAAGGCTGGGTCAGCGCACGGGCGGCGGCTGCTCTACGTTCTCGACAAGCCGCGGTTGTCCAAATCCTTCACCTGAGGACAAATGCAATGGGTTGGGGGTTTTTTCTCTTTACCTCCCTTCCCCACCAAACCTGGAGGTGTGCTGGGGCTCAGTTTGGGGTCATACCTTGTATATCCTGACCAGCCAGTGCTCTGTGGTGTACGCCTCCTCCAGCACGTCCAGCTCAAAGTCCTTGTTGCCGATTTCGGCGTTTCTCACCCGGTCGTAGCCCGGCGGTCGCTCTACAGGGGGCAAAGTCTGGGCAGAGCTGCCACGTGGCACCCCAGAGATGGTGGGGTACCTCAAAAGCAGCATCACCCCCTAGAAAGGGCTGGGTTTGGAGACTTACTGGCCTCGGTGTAGACCTGGCCAAAGCGGTAGTAGCACATCTTGTACATGAGGCAGTTGAGGAGCACCGGGGAGCCCTCGCGGTCCACCCGAAACTCCCCTGTGGGGGTGTAGTAGTCGTGCTCCTTGATGTGCCGGCCCGTGTCCGTGCTGCCCCCGATCCGCACCATCCACAGGAACTTGTTGATATCTGAAAGGAAGAGGGCAGGGAGTTGGGGGCCAGAGTGAGGAGTGGAGTTGGGTTTGGGGCAAAGAGAGTCCAGCTGAGCTTGGGACAAAGAGAGGGGGGGTTCAGGTGAGTTGGGGGTCAAAGAGAGGGTTCAGTTGAGTTTGGGACAAAGAGGGAGTCCAGTTGAGTGGGGAAAAAGAGCAAGTTGAACTGGGGACAAGGAGCGAGGAGCTGTGTTGTGCTGGGACAGAAGAGCATTGAGCAGAGTGAAGTTTGGGGTGGGGAGGAGTTGAGTCAAGTTTGGAGCCGAGAACTTGAGACAAGTTTAGGGCTGAGAACAAGAGTTTGAGCTGTGCTAAGGAGGCAAGAACAAGGGACTGAGTTGGAGAGAGCAAGAAAGGTACATGCAGCTTCCAGTGAGGAGCATTTTGGGATCTTCTGCTTTGCAGCCTCCACTGAAGGTTGGACTTTGCTCCTCCAAGAGCTGTTTTGGGGCAGCCCACCCCACCAGCACCTTGTGGATGGGTCTGATAAGATCTTACCATCAGATGAATACCCGGTGAGGCCTCCAAAGATGACCAGCACGTAGCTGACGTCCAACTCCCTCATGATCTCATAGGCCTTCTCCTCCGTGGATGCCATGGCCTGGAGCAGAGGTGGCATCAGTCACACCTTCAGGAAAGGGGGAGCACAGGAGGAGGGCAAGGGGAGGCCCTACCTGCCCGACACGGGAGATGTGGGTGTTGTTCCAGGTGTTGTTGTCCACCAGGATGGTTCTGTTGGCCATGGCAGTGATCTGGTACCCGTAATCCCACCAGGACATCACCTTTGCATCCTGCACCCGAACACCAGACGTGGCATTTGGCACCTCAGTGGACAAAGCTCTGTGTGTGTGTGTCCTTCCCCACCCCAACCCCTCTCACCACTCACCTCTGGCGTGTTGTGGCGCAGCCAATAATAAGCCTCTCTGAAGTCATCAAAGATGATCCTGCTGCCATCCCCACCACGGGCAGACAGCACGATGGAGGGGGAGGAGTAGGCCTCGCTGGTCACCCAGGTGGAATGGAAGGTGTAGGTGATCAGGAAGAAAGCCATGACCAGGATCATGCCACTGGCAACCTGAGGGAACAGATTTGGGGAGGTGGGAGCAAGGTTGGAGGCCATCAGCCTCCCACTCTGCTCACCCACCAAGGTTTTGGCCCCTCTCCTGAGCCAGCCCAACACTCACTTCGTTTTTGATGGGGTAGGTGGAGTCTTGTTGCTTTTTGCTCTTCTTATCCGGCCGGCTGATGTCCAGGTTCTTCATATAGGTGGACAACACCTGAGACACCCCAATGCCAGACAGGATGCACATCACAGGGGCCAGCACCAGCATGAGACGCACCTGCAGGCAAGAGCAGAAGAGTCAGGGCCTGTGGGAGAAGAGACCTGGGCAGAAATCCACAAGTGGGCAATTCAGTGTCATCCTGAATCCAGCAGAAACATCAGCCTCAGGATAAACCTCCAGCTGACTTGGGTTTTCTAGGGGGTGTAGACCTGTCACCACCTCGGATGCTCCCCAAGGGAAGTTCTCTGAAGACCTCAAAATTGGCCAACCCCTAGGAGTGAGCTCAATTTAACACTTTTGGGCAACCTGAGGTGGAGCCAAGAATTAGGAGATACCTCCACATCCACATCTGCATAATCTGCATTTAGGGCTCGGGGTGCTGGGACAAGGGTGGAAAGAGGCTCAGGAACAGCTGTTTGGTATCAGTTCCTGCTCAAGATACCTGGAGAATCTGTTGAGGTTTGGAACTCTACCACAGGACAGACCAGGACCAGAGACCCAGTATGTAAGGAACAGCAAAACCAAGTTTTACAACCTCAGGTTCCCTCACTACACCAAGGGGTGAGTAACTCAGTTTTAAGGAACCTTCAGCTGGCTCAGGGTGGAATACCACCACTTAGCTGGGAAAAAGAGATTCCAGCAGCTTCATGAAGACCACTCTGTTGTCTCCCTCACCATCACAGCAGAGAAGTACATGCTGGTCACGCCGTACATGATGATGAAGATGCGAGCGTCTGAGAGGTTACTGAAGCAGTAATAGAGACCAACTGCAAAGAGGAAAGAGAAACAGGGCCAGGTTGTCACAGGATCACAGACTCTCAAGGGTTGGGAGGGACCTGCAAAGCTCATCCAGTGCAGCCCCCTGCCAGAGCAGCAGCACCTAGAGCAGGGCACAGAGGGACTCATCCAGCTGGGTTGGAATGTCTCCAGAGAAGGAGCCTCCACAGCCCATCTGGGCAGCCCCTGCCAGTGCTCTCTCACCTCAGCAGGGAACAAGTTTCCCCTTGTGTTGCTTTGGAACCTCTTCTGTTCCAGCTTGTTGCCCCTTGTCCTGTCCTTGGCCATCCCTGAGCACAGCCTGGCTCCAGCCTCCTCACACCCACCCTTGATGCATTTGGAACATGACTGAGCTCAGCCCTCAGGCTCCTCTTCTCCAAGCTGCAGAGCCCCAGCTCCCTCAGCCTTTCAGCACAAGGCAGAGGCTCCACTCCAGCATCTCTGTGTCCCTGTGCTGAACTCTCTCCAGCAGCTCCCTGTCCTTCTGGAGCTGAGGGGCCAGAACTGGACACAATATCCCAGATGTGATCTCACAAGGGCAGACCAGAGGGGGAGCAGAACCTCTCTGACCTACTGCCCACAGCCCTTCTAACCCAGCCCAGGCTGCCATTGGCCTCTTGCCCACGAGGGCCCGTTGCTGGCTCAGGCTCATTTTGAGTGAAGACGGTTTGGAGAGGGGAGGCTGCGGCAGAGTCAAACGCATGTAAGGGACAGGGGTGTGATGGTGCCTGTGCTGGGCTCACCTGGGAACATGAAAACCAGGAGCTGCAAGTCAAAATAATAAGAGGACCAAGTGGTGGGCTGGTGCTCGGAGACAGAGGCGATGATGGGGATGTTGTTCTTGGCGTAGGAAGGATCCAGCAGAGAGTAGAAACGTCCCGTCCATGGGGAGATTTTCCCTGGGGAAGGGGAGGAAAAATAGTCATTGAGAGTTGCCAACAGGTTCAGCCACGTGGGAAGCACATTTAACACCTCCCTTACTCAAAACTGCCATTTAAGAAAGGAAACAGAGCAATCTCTCCCTAAAACACTTTCTCCCCCGCCTGATCTGTATTTTTAGTGTCCCCTCGCTGCCACAGATTGACTGAACTCAGGTTCAGAAGCAGCAGCTCAGCTGAGTGACAGCAGGGTTTCCCCCTGCACCTTCTCTCACCCTCAGCCCAGATCTCACAGCTGCTGCTTGAAGCATATTCCTGCCAACAGAGAATATGGGGCAGTCCCAGCCCCGCTCCCTCCTCTTCCACTGAAATGGTGATGTGAAAGGAGGCAACAAAAGGCGCTATTGGGGCCCACCTGTGAGCATGAGCACAGCCCCCAGGGTGAGGAGGACGAAGCCCACCAGGGAGATGACGCTCCTGAAGAGAACCTCGAACTGCTGGGGGTTGAGCTTGCTGCGCAGGTAGTCAACGAAGGCGTGGATCTGGCACAGGCCGAAGACACCAAGGGCAGCCATGTGCTCCGAGGAGAGGACGGGCTGGGAGCAGGGCACAGGGGGATAAGAGAGGGAGCAGAGGATGTTGCATGGTATTGGCAACACTCCCATGCAAGGCAACTGCTGCAAGGAAGGTTATTGAATCATGGAATGGTGGGGGCTGGCAGGACCCTACAGAGCTCATCCAGCACAACCCCCTGCTACAGCAGGTTCCCCTGGCTCAGGGAGCACAGGAACGTGTCCAGGTGGGGTTGGAAACCTCCTGAGAAGGAGCCTCCACACCCTCCCTGGGCAGCCTGGGCCAGGGCTCCCTCCCCTCAGCACCAAAGGACTGACTTTATGTTTCAGTGGAACTCTTTGTGTTCCAGCTTCATCCCATCACCCCTTGTGCTGTCAGTGAAGACACCAAAGAAAAAAGTGCTGCCCCAACCTCCTGACACCCACCAGTGAGATATTTGTAACTATTACTGAGCTCCCCCCTCAGTCTCCTCCAGCCTGACCAGCCCCAGGTCCCGCAGCCTTTCCTCACAAGGAAGATGCTCCAGTGCCCTGAGCATCTTGGCAGCCCTGCACTGGCCTCTCTGCAGCACTTCCCTGTCCCTCTGCAGCTGGGGAGCCCACAACTGGCCACAGGACTCCAGCTGAGGCCTCAGCAGCTGTGGCAGAGCAGAGCAAAGGGGAGCAGAAGCTCCCTGGCCCTGCTGCCCACACTCTGCTGGATGTCCCCAGGCTGCCGTTGGCTTCTTGCCCACAAGCCCACGTTGCTGCTCAGGGGCAGTTTCTTCTCAGCCAGCACTGCCAGGTCCCTCTCCTGGAGCTGCTCTCCAGCAGGTCACCCCCAGCCTGTGCTGGGGCACCCCTACACCTATTAGCCAGCATCCACTTAGGTGGTCAATGGCAAATGAAAGAAGACAAACCTGGTGACAACCCACTTGTTGTTCTGCTACACAAAACAACCACCCTTGAGTCTGCAAATCGTTCTAGTCCCCACCTGGAAGCCAACAAAGGAGATCTGCATGGAGAGGATGGTTCCCAAGCAGTAGACAGTGCAATAGGCTACGTAGATCCTGTGAGAGAAGCGGCCTGTGAGCATGAGCACAAGAACATGCAGGGGGATGAGGTTGATCAGAAAGACGTAGCCACCCCATGAGGAGACCTGCCAAGAGACAAAACACAAACATAACACACCCTCAGCGTTTCAGGATGAACAGGCTGCACAGCAGAGAACAAAGGTGGCAGGTTGGGCTCTTCTGAGGATCTCAAGGGCCTCCCTGAGAGTCACAGTTGACAGGGATTCAGGTTTTTCAGTTCTCCTCACACAACACACCCCTGCTGCTTTGGGGAAAAGGAACTGAACAAAGAAAACCTGCAGCTCAGTTTCATGCCCAGCCCTTCCCTCAGGTTTCTGCTCCCTGAAGAGCCCACCCTGCAATCTGTGGATGTTTTTGGTGAGTAGGGACATACATACCATGTAGAAATAGGCCAGAGCACACATTGCTGCCCAGTAAATGGAGCCAGTTTTGACAGCTTTGATCCACATGAAGTAAGTCAGGAGCATGCAGAAAATGGCAATACCTGGGGGGACGGAGAGAGAGAGGTCACACAGAGCCCCAGAATGTTCATATTGGCCCTGTGGTTCAACAGAGCCATCAAAATGCTCCTGCTGCTCCACCAGAAGATGGAAGAAAAGGGTTCCACGTCTGATTTCTGGATGGAAACACTGTGATGTTTGTGTCTTACTGGAGGTAACAGCTCACATGGCTTCTTCTAGCCACAGAGACTCCTCACATGGCCCCCAAAAACCAAACTATGAGAGGAATCTGCATCCTCTTCTGTCCCAGGCATTGACAAGGAGATTGCTGCCTTTGCTGGCCCCAAAGGCACTGGTGGAAGGGTAGTAAAGCATGAGACAGCTGCATAGCAGCTCACATCCCAAGTGGAGTTCATGGTGGGAGCAAAAATCTCCTTTAATTTACAAATGAGGATGTTTGGGGAATGAGGAACATGGAAACAATTCTTCTCAACCACACAGGCAAGAAGACAGAGTCCCAGAGTGGTGGGGGTGGGAAGGGACTTTTAGAGCTCATCCAGCCCAACCCCCTGCAGAAGCAGCTCCCACCTAGATCAGGGCACACAGGAACGTGTCCAGGTGGGGTTGGAAACCTCCTGAGAAGGAGCCTCCACACCCTCCCTGGGCAGCCTGGGCCAGGGCTCCCTCACTGAAACAGTTTAAATGGAACTTTTTGTGTTCCATCTTGTGTCCATTACTCTTTGTCCTGTTGCTGAACACACTCCAGCAGGTCACCCCCAGCCTGTGCTGGGCCAGGGGGTTGTTCCTCCCCAGCTGCAGGACTCTGCCCTTGCCCTGGTCAAACCTCAGCAGCTCCCTCTCTGCCCAGTCCTCAAGCCAGTCAAGATCAACCACCCATCCCCAGGGACTGACCCAGATGGACCTTGTTGAGAAGCCATGGTTTAAAGAAAGCACCTTTTACCACCATGTCCCAGCCCCTGACAGTTTGCCAGAGGTTTCCCCACTCCTGTAAACTCACCTTCGTTGTCATAGGAGCCGGCAACAGATCGAGAGATGTACCCAGGCACGACTGCAATCATGGCAGCAGCGAGGAGCCCAGCCCCTGCATCCTGGGGAAAGCCAAACCAGGCTCTGCTGGAGCCCACAGCCCTTCCCAGGGACATTGAGCTCTGCTGGAGCTCACAGCCCTTCCCAGGGACATGAGGAAGCTCTGCTGGAGCTCACAGCCCTTCCCAGGGACATGGAAATGCTCTGCTGGAGCTCACAACCCTTTCCAGGGACATGGAAAAGCTCTGCTGGAGCTCACAATCCTTCCCAGGGACATGGAGAAGCTCTGCTGGAGCTCACAACCCTTCCCAGGGACATGGAGGAGCTCTGCTGGAGCTCACAACCCTTTCCAGGGACATGGAAAAGCTCTGCTGGAGCTCACAATCCTTCCCAGGGACATGGAGAAGCTCTGCTGGAGCTCACAACCCTTCCCAGGGACATGGAGGAGCTCTGCTGGAGCTCACAACCCTTCCCAGGGACATGGAAAAGCTCTGCTGGAGCTCACAGCCCTTCCCAGGGACATGGAGAAGCTCTGCTGAAGCTCACAGCCCTTCCCAGGGACATGGAGAATCTCTGCTGGAGCTCACAGCCCTTCCCAGGGACATGGAGAATCTCTGCTGGAGCTCACAGCCCTTCCCAGGGACATGAGGAAGCTCTGCTGGAGCTCACAGCCCTTCCCAGGGACATGAGGAAGCTCTGCTGGAGCTCACAGCCCTTCCCAGGGACATGAGGAAGCTCTGCTGAAGCTCACAGCCCTTCCCAGGGACATGGAGAAGCTCTGCAAAGGAGCCCCAGTGCCTCTCTCACCTTGAGCTCTTTGGTGAGGTGGTAAGTCACTATGGTGGTGAAGGAGGAGAAGAGAGGAGCCAGGAAGACACAGACGTTCCGGATGTCGATGGTGACGTGGAAGAAGTGCAGCACATGGTAAATGGCTGCTGAGGTGATCATCAGGCCTGTGGCACGGAGATGGCAACAGCTACCAGGGTGGCACTGGGGCCCACTGGGGATTGGCAGCACGTGAGGAAGGACCTGCTGCCCAGGAGGCCCTGACCAAGGGCATCTACTCTACTCCCTGCCCCTCTCCCCAGCATCCAGCCCCTGGGCTCAGAGAAGCATGAGAGCTCACCTGGGTAAATGGTGCCACCGATGATCCTGCCCAGGGGGTACCACGCTCGGTCATCAAACCAGTTGTGGAACTTATAGAAGCCTTCCTCTGCCAGGAAGCGCGTTGTGCGGTAGTTGAAGTACCTGGAAGGAGCAGCAAACTCCTCTGTACCACTGCAGCCACAGAGCCAGGTGGGTTGGACAAGCCCTTGAAGCTGCTGCAGTCCCAGCCCTGCCCAGCCCAGCACTGACCCACAGCCCTCAGCACCTCAGCTCCACGGCTTTGGGATCCCTCCAGGGCTGGGCACTGCCCCAGCTCCCTGGGCAGCCTGGCACAGGGCTCACACCCCTCTCAGGGAAACAGTTCTGCCTCAGCTCCAGCCTCAACCTCCCCTGGGGCAGCTTGATCCCATTTCCCCTTGTCCTGTCATTCATTCCTGGAGAGTTCAACCCCCCAGCTCACTGCAGCCTCCTGTCAGGGATCTGCAGAGAGTGCTGCTGGCTGCCCTCAGCCTCCTCTTCTCCAGGCTCAACACCCCCATTCCCTCAGCCCCTCCCCAGCCCCTTGTGCTCCAGCCCCTTCCCCAGCTCAGTGCCCGGCTCTGGCCACGCTGCAGCCCCTCAGTGTCCCTGTGGCAGTGAGTGAGGGCCCAGCACTGAGCACAGCCCTAGAGCTGCAGCCTCCCCAGGGCCCAGCACAGGGGGAAGATACAGAGATACAGTGTCCAGACACAGAGTCACCAACTGATGCTCAGGACACAATCTCAGTCCTCAAAGTGCATTTGGGAAACGAGGCAGCTTTATGCCAGGCAGGCAACTACCAAATTCTGTGCCTGCTTGGACGCCCTTCTCTGATGCCTGAGGGCTGAGAGTGTGTTTTCCACACAGAAGGAACTGGTCTGACCTCCCTCAGGCACCACAAACCTCAGCCCCAAAGGCTCATCTACCTAAATGCATCAAGGGTGGGTGTGAGGAGGCTGGAGCCAGGCTGTGCTCAGGGATGGCCAATGACAGGACAAGGGGCAACAAGCTGCAACAGAAGAGGTTCCAAAGCAACACAAGGGGAAACTTGTTCCCTGCTGAGGTGAGGGAGCACTGGCAGGGGCTGCCCAGATGGGCTGTGGAGGCTCCTTCTCTGGAGACATTCCAACCCAGCTGGATGAGTCCCTGTGTGCCCTGCTCTAGGTGCTGCTGCTCTGGCAGGGGGCTGCACTGGATGAGCTTTGCAGGTCCCTCCCAACCCTTGAGATTCTGTGATTCCTCCTTCCAGAGGGTTGAGAAGTGAGTTTGCAAAGGTGACATTCTCCCTTGAGCCTGATTTAATCACCAACAAGCCTGGGACAAGGACACAAGTGGTACCAGGAGCCCTCTCTCAGACAGAGAACAAACACAGCCCTGTAGAAATGCGGCAGCAGGTGATTACTCAGCCCCAGGCTGCAACTGAGAACTTGGGGTTTAAAGGAGGAGAACAAACATCTGTGCTGAAAACTGCTCTCCAAATACCCCACCTTCAGTGGGGACTAACTAAAGCCTGGGAGCCACCACTTGAATTTCACATGCTCCAGAAGAGAAAAAGCCAGCAAGGGCCCCAAAGAAGCCGGGAGGTGACACTTACGGGTCGAATTCATGGATGACGCTTTCAAACCTTAAGACAGAAAAAAGCCTCGTGGAGAAAGCTGCAAAGACAGAAAACAAGGGCAGAGTGAATGTCCAGCAGCCACCCAGGCTGAGCTTCATCAGGGTTTATCATCTGCTTGGACTAATTCAAACGGTTTCTGCCTCACACTGATCACTGGGAAGACTGAACAGCTGGGGAAGGGAGAGCAGAGTTGGCTGAACCAAGAGGGGAACTTCCCCAGCCTATAAAAGCAGGGAAGAAGATGTTTGCACCCCTCAGAGGAGAAGGTGCAGGCTTACACAGCACAGCTGCCATGGACAGGATGAGGAGCTTGAGGAGAGTGTCTTGCTTCTCATAGGAGAGCCGGAGAAACCCTAACTTGGTCATTTTCACACCAAAAGGCAGAGCCAGGGAACGCTTGAAAACACCTGAAAAACCAAGAGGGGAGGTGATCAAAGAGTGACCCAACCCTCTGCCCCTCCCAAATCCCTGCTCCCCAGGTCCCTTCCTGCCACCCTCACCTGGTCAGTGCCAGCAGCCTTCAGCTGAGCTGGTGGTTTCCTTCACAGAGGCCAGAAGTGGCCCTGGGCTGAGCACGACTCTGCACAAAACAAAACTCAGGGGTGAGTTTGGAGCAAAAGCCACTGCTTTTGTGTGTGGTGTGATAATCCACAGAGACTGCAGGACATTGGTGGTGTTTCCTCACATCCAGGAGGTTCAAACAGGCTGCTCCCACTTGCAGTTCTCTCCCTTCAGCGTGGTTTGCACAGTGCATCAGCTTTGCTTACACTGGGCAAAGTGTTTGATGCAGCATCCCCAAGTGGAGAAAGAGCCACAAGGAAATGCAACTGTGGCCAGAGAATAATGCCTCCTAATTTCCTTCCTTCCTAAAATCCTTCATCCTCCAGTCAGTGCACTATAAAACCCCTCCCTGCAGCTTCAGCCCCAGAGCTGAGAGGGAAATGCTCAGCTCAACTCTCCCTGGTGTTGCAGCTCAGAGGAGAGATGGACAGGCTGAGGGATAACAACAAACCACAAATCTGGCCTGAAAGAAAACCAACAGCCCTTTTCTGGGACCTGGAGTGATTCTGACTCGTGTGTGATTGTCACTAGTTGATAAGTAACCTTGTGGTTTCACTATTTCCTGGTCTCCCAGGGGATGAGAAGCAGCAGCTCTAAGGACAGGATGCAGGAGGCTCCCAGGCACCAGCAGCTCTGCCACTGCTGCCCTGACTCATGCAGCTCCAGGGGATGATTCGGGGGGTGTGGGGGACCCTCTGCCACCCAGGAACATCCCAGCTACAAAGGGAAGCAGCAGCCCCCAGACACTGCAGTGGGAAGGGGCAAGAGCTGTCTCTGGGCTATGGGCTGCCAGCCCCATCGAGGTTGTCTGTGTCCTGGGAGGCATAGGGACCTCACAACCCACCCCCACGGTTCACACCATAACCCTCAGCATCCCTGAAGCCTATTTCCCTGTGGACTCCACACCCAGGCTCCCCCTTAGCACCCCACACCCAGGCTCCCCCTTAGCACCCCACATCCAGGCTCCCCCTTAGCACCCCACACCCAGGCTCCCCCTAAGCACCCCCCAGACACACAGCCCCTGGCACTGCCTCACCCCACATGCCCACGCATCATCCACCCCATAGCATCTGACCCTGCAGGGCTGGGTACCCCACAGCCTCACAGCCCCCTGTCCCACAGCTCCCCACCCCACACACTCACAGCCCCCTCACCCCAAGCATCCACAGCCCCCTGTCCCAGAGCCCCCTCACCCACACACCCACAGCCCCCTGCCTCATAGCTCCCCACCCCACACACTCACAGTCCCTTGCCCCACAGCCCCCTCACGCTAAGCACCCACAGTCCCCTGTCCCAGAGCCCTTTCACCCCACACACTCACAGCCCCCTGCCCCACAACCCCCTCACCCCACACACTCAAGAGCCCCCTGCCCCACAGCCCTCTGCCCCAGAGCCCCCTCACCCCACACACCCACAGCCTCTTGCCCTACACACTTGGTCACCCTCAGCCCCACACCCCCAGTCCCCTAACCCACACACCTGGTCACCCACAGCCCCTGCCCCACACCCCCAGTCCCCTAACCCACACACCTGGTCACCCACAGCCCCTGCCCCACAGCTCCGGGTACCCGCAGCCCCAGCACCACACACTTGGTCACCCTGAAGCCCCAGCTCCACATAGTCACCCCACAGCCCCAGCCCCACGCACTTGGTCACCCCACAGCCCCTGCCCCACAGTCCCAACCCCACACACTTGGTCACCCCACAGCCCCTGTCCCACAGTCCCAACCCCACACACTTGGTCACCCCGCAGCTCCTGCCCCACACCCGCGGCCCCACACACCTGGTCACCCCGCAGCCCCTGCCCCACACACTTGGTCACCCCACAGCCCCTGCCCCACACCCGCAGCCCCTGCCCCACACACCTGGTCACCCCACAGCCCCTGCCCCACACACCTGGTCACCCCACAGCCCCTGCCCCACACCCGCAGCCCCTGCCCCACACACCTGGTCACCCCGCAGCCCCTGCCCCACACATTTGGTCACCCCACAGCCCCTGCCCCACACCCGCAGCCCCTGCCCCACACACCTGGTCACCCCGCAGCCCCTGCCCCACACATTTGGTCACCCCACAGCCCCTGCCCCACAGTCCCAACCCCACACACTTGGTCACCCCGCAGCTCCTGCCCCACACCCGCGGCCCCACACACCTGGTCACGGCGCAGCCCCAGCCCCACAGCCCCAGCCCCTTGGTCACGGCGCAGCCCCACACCCGCAGCCCCACACCGTTGGTCGCGGCGCAGCCCCAGCCGCAGCCCGTTGGCCGCGGCGCAGCCCCAGCCCCGCAGCCTCAGCTGCAGCCCGTTGGTCGCGGCGCAGCGCCGGCCCCGCCAGGCCGCGTCCCCTCACCCGGCCGCCGCTCTGGGCCGCGCCGCCCCGGCCATCCGCCGCGCGCAGCCGCCTGGGCCCGCCGCCCTGACCCCGCCCCCGCCCGCCCGCCATTGGCCGGCCCGCCCGCCACTCCAGCTGCTCCGCCGCCGATTGGCTGCCGGGCCCGAGGGCGGGAAGCCCGACGTGTCGGCGCGGCGCGCGGCGGCGGCGCTCACGTGGGCGGATGCGGAAGCGGCGCGGCGGCGCCACGCGGAGCCCCCGCCCCGACCCCGCGGCCGCGACCCCCGCAGCCCCAAACCCGCCCCCAGCCCCAAACCCGCCCCCAGCCCGGGACAGCGGCGGGCGCGGCACGGCCCACAGCCGTCATTCCTCCGTTTTAATGTTTCAGTGTGAAAATCCTACAGAAAAGTTGCGAAACCGGCCGAAAAAACCCAGCTCCCCCCCCCGATCCCAAACCGAGCGGCTCGGGGACCCTCCCCCCTCCCGCACACACGCGCCGCCGTGGGACCCCCCCAAAGCACCGCCCCCGCCCCCGTAACCTGAGCTGGGGCGTGAGCGGGCCCTTGGGAACACACGAAAGGGTTAAAAATCCGCGTCTTTCCCGCCCCTCCCCTCCCCAAATTTCCCCTGGGGCTGCGGGGGGAGGGGCTGCGGGTTCGGCCTTCCCCCACCCCCCCAGCGCCAGGGTTTAGTGACCCGGAGCAGCCGCCGTGTGCTTGGCAGGGGAGGAGGAAGCACCGCTGAGGGCAGACTGAAGGTAAACTGTCTTGTGAAAGAGTCTGTTGCTGAGGAAAACCACCAGGGAGAAGAGCCGGAGCTGGAAGTGGCTGTGAGGGAAGAGAGAGTGTGTCAGGGCCTGGTGAGCAAACACCCCCCCCCCCCCCCAAAAAAAATGACAGTGAAGGGAAAACCCAAACCCCAGTGATGGAAAAACCCCCCTCGTGGGACTGTGGGGGTGGGGGCAAAGGTGGGCACTCACTAAGTTTTGCCAGGGGTCCTCGCTTCGTTGGCGCTGATGATGAACAGAGGGAAGAGGATGGAAAAGAGGCACCCACTGCAGAGAGGGGAGAGGAGGGACATCAACACAACAGCGGCTGTGTGAAGGGCTACACACACACACAGGCACACACACACACACACACACACACACACACACACACAAAGCCCTCCCCCAGGCACCTGATGATGTAGGAGGACTGCATGGCAGTGAGGAAGGCCAGGGGTAAGCCAAAGCCGAAGTAATAGGGCCAGTTCCTCTCGATGTTGGACAAACGCTGGTGCATCTCGATTCCTGGGAGAGGGACACGGAAATGGAACCCCAGTGGGAGAGGGGAAACCATGTGTGAGGCTTCACCCAAAGTCACACAATCACAGGCTTTGGGTGGGAAAAGCCCTTGAAGCTGCTGCAGTCCAACCCTTCCCCTCACCCTGCCCAGCCCAGCACTGACCCACGGCCTCAGCACCTCAGCCCCACGGCTTTTGGATCCCTCCAGGGCTGGGCACTCCCCAGCTCCCTGGGCAGCCTGGCACAGGGCTGACATCCCTCTCAGGGAAACAGTTCTGCCTCAGCTCCAGCCTCAACCTCCCCTGGGGCAACTTGAGCCCATTTCCTCTTGTCATTTGTTACTTGGCAGCAGAGACCAACCCCCAGCTCACTGCAGCCTCCTGTCAGAGAGTGCTGCTGGCTGCCCTCAGCCTCCTCTTCTCCAGGCTCAACACCCCCATTCCCTCAGCCCCTCCCCAGCCCCTTGTGCTCCAGCCCCTTCCCCAGCTGCCTCACATTAACCTCTCATCCAGCCCCCCCAGGCCCTTTCCCTGCAGCAGTTTCCAGCCCCTCTGCCCCAGCCTGTGGCTGTGCCTGGGCTTGGGGAGGCCCAAGGGCAGGACCCAGCCCTGGGCCTTGTCCAACCTCATCCCATTGCCCTCAGCCCATGGCTCCAGCCTGCCCAGGACCCTCTGCAGCCCCTTCCTGCCCTCACACAGATCTCTGCTCCCACCCAGCTTGGTGCCATCACCAAACTGACCGAGGGTGCCCCCGATGCCCTCAGCCAGCTCAGTGACAGAGGTGTTGAGCAGCAGAGGCCCCAGCACTGAGCCCTGGGGAACATCCCTGGGGAGGTGCCACGAGCTGGATTGTCACAACAGCTGCCCCTGACCTTTGTTGAACCAGCGGTACTCGAAGCAGTAGAGGGAGTAGAGCAGAGACATGTGGAGGAGGCTGCTGAGCTGCCCAATGACATCGATGGGGAAGAGGCTCACGACCATCCCCTGGGGGTAAAAAATGGGTGAGGTGGGTTTTAGGGGAGAAAAAAAACCCCATCAGCCCAGAGCAAGGAGTGGGGGCTGTCAGCTGTGTGTTGTGTTGCTGTGGGGTCACCTGGATGAGGAAGAGAGCTTGGAGCAGGAGGTTGAAGAGCATGTCGGCGATGATTTTGCTGACGCTGGGGAAGGGGTGAGGCTTCCGGCCCGACACTTCGAACGCCAGGTCTGCGATGTCCTGGGAGAGGAGGGGCAAAAACACACCCTGAGGGCTCGAGGGGAATCAAACTCCAAAGTGGGAAATGAAATCCCCAGTGCCACTGGCCAGGGACACAACCACAGCCTGTCAGGGTTTCACCTCAGCGGCCACAGAAATCCTCCCCCCGCTCCCCGTTCCTACCTGAAACCAGATGGCATTGACAACCTTGCTGAGGACAAAGAGGGGAAGGACCCAGAGAGCGCTGAAGATGGAGGTGAGGATGAACTCCAGCCAGGACCAGACATCACCATGCAAGGAGGGATCACCTGAGGGAAAGGGATGGGGAGAAACCCCCTCAGGAACCCAACGGGGGGAAGAAAAGCCCTCCTCCTGCATCAGAGATGTCTGCCAAGCAGAGGGTGCTTACCAATGATCTGAGCTGTGACTGACTGCAGGACAGGGATGAAAACTCGGTAGAACAAGAAGAGGCTGAGCTGTGAGGGGAGAAAAACAACAAGGGGTTTGGTGAGGTGTCACATGGCCATTAGCAATGGGAAGGCAGAGCCTCAACCTGCCCCTCCCTGAGAGAGAGACAAGGATCATAGCATCATGGCATGGTGAGGGCTGGAAGGGCCCTGCAGAGCTCATTCAGCCCAACCCCCTGCTACAGCAGGTTCCCCTCACTCAGGGGACACAGGAACATGTCCAGGTGGGGCTGGAAATCTCCTGAGAAGGAGCCTCCACACCCTCCCTGGGCAGCCTGGGCCAGGGCTCCCTCACTGAAACAGCTTCTCCTTGTGTTTAAATAGAATTTTTTGTGTTCCAGCTTCATCCCATCACCCCTTGTCCTGGCACTGGAGACAACAGGAAAAAAAGTGCCTCCTCATCCTCTTGATATCCATCATTTACATACAAGTGTTAATGAGCTCCCTGCTCAGTCTCCTCCAGCCTGACCAGCCCCAGGTCCCGCAGCCTTTCCTCACAAGGAAGATGCTCCAGTGCCCTGAGCATCTTGGCAGCCCTGCACTGGCCTCTCTGCAGCACTTCCCTGTCCCTCTGCAGCTGGGGAGCCCACAACTGGACACAGGACTCCAGCTGAGGCCTCAGCAGCTGTGGCAGAGCAGAGCAAAGGGGAGCAGAAGCTCCCTGGCCCTGCTGCCCACACTCTGCTGGATGCCCCCAGGCTGCCGTTGGCTTCTTGCCCACGAGGCCATGTTGCTGGCTCCTGTTTATTTGCTGCCCACCACCAGCACTCCCAGGTCTCTCTCTGCAGAGCTGCTCTCTGGTTAAATCTGCCCAAAATCTACAAGGGAGCACTGATCTGAGAACATTTCCACACCAATTCCTCACACCCAGTCAGGAAAAAGGCAGCTGAGGATTGATTGAGGGCACGCGATAAGGATGAAATGGCCATGCTGAGGTTGACATGGCTTGAAGATACCAAGTCGCTGATATTAAGTTATCACTGGGGTTTGTATCCCAGAAAACAACAACAATGTCGACTTACCCAGAACACGCCTCCGTTCCAGGCACAGCACTGGAAAATCCGGCTCATGATCCGGGGTTCACTAGGAGAGAGACAGCCCAGAGACCACAGAATCACTTGGCTGGGAAAAGAGCTTTAAGATCATCAAGTCCCAGCCCTGCCCTCACCCTGCCCAGCCCAGCACTACCCCATGCCCTCAGCACCTCAGCTCCATGGCTTTGGGATCCCTCCAGGGCTGGGCACTGCCCCAGCTCCCTGGGCAGCCTGGCACAGGGCTGACACCCCTCTCAGGGAAACAGTTCTGCCTCAGCTCCAGCCTCAACCTCCCCTGGAGCAACTTGAGGCCGTTTCCTCTCGTTCTGTCATTCATTACTGGAGAGTTCAACCCCCCAACTCACTGCAGCCTCCTGTCAGGGAGCTGCAGAGAGTGCTGCTGGCTGCCCTCAGCCTCCTCTTCTCCAGGCTCAACACCCCCATTCCCTCAGCCCCTCCCCAGCCCCTTGTGCTCCAGCCCCTTCCCCAGCTCTGTGCCCGGCTCTGGCCACGCTGCAGCCCCTCAGTGTCCCTGTGGCAGTGAGTGAGGGGCCCAGCACTGAGCACAGCCCTGGAGCTGCAGCCTCCCCAGGGCCCAGCACAGGGGACAATCCCTGCCCTGCTCCTGCTGCCACCCCAGTGCTAATCCCAGCCAGGATGCCCTTGGCCTTCTTGCCCACCTGGGAATCAGAGGATCATTTATCATCTTGAGATAAAGCCAGCCAATCCCTGAGCTGGTCACAATAATTTGGAAGGATGCCTCAAAAGGCACCTCACTGATGAAAAGTCCCAGTGTTAAAAGCCAAGCCCACTTGAATTGGCGCAGCATAGAAACATCTCTGAGTTGAGACATGGGAAGAGATGCTGTTTGGCTGCTCTGGGAGACAGCAGGGTGTTCAGGAAGGAAAGAAACCCAGAAATCCACATTCTTTCAGCTGGTACAGCTCCATCCCTTCCAGAGTTATCCCAAACTAATTGCATCCTCTAAGTCATCTCACGTTTTTCATCCTTCTTGTCTCTGCGCTCCAGTGTAACTGGGTTTACAAAGCATCTGCCAACAGCCACTGCAAAGTCTGCTTTCACTGACACCCGTGTGGCAGGTCTGGAGGGTTCTGACAAGGATGTTGATGGAGATCTTTGCAATAATGGTTTTATTTATTAGCCCCCATGAGGCCTCAGCTGGAGTCCTGTGGCCAGTTGTGGGCTCCCCAGCTGCAGAGGGACAGGGAAGTGCTGCAGAGAGGCCAGTGCAGGGCTGCCAAGATGCTCAGGGCACTGGAGCATCTTCCTTGTGAGGAAAGGCTGCGGGACCTGGGGCTGGTCAGGCTGGAGGAGCTCATTAAGTTACAAGTACTTAAAGGGTGGGTGTTGAGAGGATGGGAAACAAAGTGTTGCACTTTTTTCTGTTGTCTCCAGTGACAGGACACAAGCTGGAACACAAAAGGTTCCATTGAAACACAAGGAGCAAGTCCTTTGGTGCTGAGGTGGGGGAGCCCTGGCCCAGGCTGCCCAGGGAGGCTGTGGAGGCTCCTTCCATGGAGGTTTCCAACCCCACCTGGACACGTTCCTGTGCCCCCTGAGCGAGGGGAACCTGCTCTAGCAGGGGCTGGGGCTGGATGAGCTCTGCAGGGCCCTTCCAGCCCCCACCATTCTATGACTCTCTTTGTTAACTCTGCTTACCTCAACTTGCCTTTCAGCTGGACTCTGATACAAGGGATACTTAGAAGGGAAAGCAAACCCCCCTGTCCAGCCCCACACTCACCTCTCTTGTTTCTTGTCTTCCATGTGAAACCTCCGCTGGGCAAGGGCGCTGTTTGCTCTCCTTCTCCTCTGCTCTTCCCTTTTCTGCTGGATCCGGGCATCCAGCTTAGAGATGGTGCAGATGCCCCAGATGGAATCCTTAATTCCCTGAGGGTGGGAGGAGGGGTCATCACACTCCACTCCCCAGAGAGAAGGGGAATGGGATGTGACTGAACCAGCAAGGTGGCCAATCTCACTCCCTGGCTAGCAGGAGTCCATTGCCACCTTTGGAGCAGCCACAACGACTGCTTTCCACAGCCCAGTGACCTAAATCACCACGTTCCAGCATCTCTGGGGCCAACAGGGTATTTTTCATTTCTAAAGGTGTGATTTCTCATCCAGCTTCTAGTATTTATAGCCAAACAGATCTCTCCCAGGCCATTTTTTCCTGCCTGGCACAAAGCCCTACATCCCCTGCCAGCATTTCTAGGGAAAATAAAAGAGATTCCTACAAAATAATTCAGGTGTGCAAAGGCTTCGTGGCATGACTGTGTTAATGAGCTTGCTGATGACTTCCCTACAGGTAAAAAACAGCTGTCCTTGTGCCAGGAACACCCTCACACCAGCCACATCCCTGCAAACCTGTGAACCTCCTCGCTTAAAAAGATTTCTAGTGCCAGCCAGCTCCATATGATATTGCAGCCACCACCAATTGCACTTCAAAAAACTACACTTCAGGTTGTGTCCAGCAAGTCATGAAGATCAAACCCAGAACGTTTTTCAAGCTAAATTACTTCTGAACACAACTTATTTCTGCTCTTTACACCTGGAGGATACAAGACAGAGTGAGAGCACTGAGCAGCTCAAGGAGCAACGCAGTCCAACCAGCCAGGTCAAATCTGGCCCTCACTGCCAAGCAGAAAGCTGCCCTACAGGTATCTCTGCTTTACAAGCCACACCTTTAGATTAAAATACACCCAGAGCCCCTTTTCCTCCCCCATTTTTTCATGCTCCTCATCACCAAAGCACACGAGAGCAGCCCCCACGACCTGAAAGCCGGAGACTCACCCTGACGAGGTCATGAAGGAAGGTTTTCACGCTGCCTGCCATCTCGACTCCAGCATCACCTCTGGTTCCCAAACTATCAACTACAGGGAGAGGGGAAAAGCAGAACCCAAACCTCTCTCATCCTGGAGAGATGGGAAACTGATGGAGCCTGAGGACAGAAGGAAAACACAGCACCAAGGCAGGTGTTAAAAGCACTGGGTTGAGGTGATGACAAGCTAAATCACACCCCAACTGGCTTCCCTGCCCTCATTCCCATCATTGAACACAAGACCAGAGAAAGGACCTGCACTGTTAGCTCCAGGGTAACTTGCATTAGCAAACAAGGTCTGAAGAACAGCAGAGCCTGTATTTCCAAGCAGAACATCTCTCTGGCACATTTTCAGAAGGGAAAAGGCAGCAGAGCCAGCCCTGAGAGGGTGAATCCAATGTTAATTCCACACTTGGCAGCTCTGTGCCTCGTCCTCCTTGCACACCAAGTGAGAAATTTGAGATGTACAAGACCTGACTAAAGGAGGGATGCTCTTGAGTTGTATCACAAGCTTTTGCCCAAAACAGTAATTACTCCAAGCAGCCCTTGGCCAAAACCAGGGTGTCGTGTCTTCTGCTGCATGTCAAGCACCACAAATAAATAGTCAAGAAAAAAAGAATAAAGAACCAGCCAAAAAAACTGATGAAGCTCTTCCACCAGGACTCAAAGCACTCGCTTCTCCCTGGCAGGAGGCACCAGCAGGCTGCCACAAGCCCTGACATGTCACCACTGCTTGTTGTTCTACAACATGCAGAGCAGGGTGCAAACAACTAAAGATGGTGAATGACAGAGCCCAGAGAGTGGTGATCAGAATGGAGTGTGAGGCCTGTGGCCAGCGGAGTTGCACAGGGATGGGTTCTGGGGCCAGTCTGGTTCAACATCTTCATCATTGACCTGGGTGAGGGCACAGAGGGACCCTCAGCAAGTTCCCTGCTGGCACCAAACTGGGAGCACTGGCTGATTGCCCAGAGGCTGAGCTGCCAGTCAGTGAGAGCTGGGCAGGCTGAGAGCTGGGCACAGAGGGAGCTGCTGAGGTTCAACCAGGGCAAGGGCAGAGTCCTGCAGCTGGGGAGGAACAACCCCCTGGGCCAGCACAGGCTGGGGGTGACCTGCTGGAGAGCAGCTCCAGGAGAGGGACCTGGCAGTGCTGGCTGAGAAGAAACTGCCCCTGAGCAGCAACGTGGGCTCGTGGGCAAGAAGCCAACGGCAGCCTGGGGGCATCCAGCAGAGTGTGGGCAGCAGGGCCAGGGAGCTTCTGCTCCCCTTTGCTCTGCTCTGCCACAGCTGCTGAGGCCTCAGCTGGAGTCCTGTGGCCAGTTGTGGGCTCCCCAGCTGCAGAGGGACAGGGAAGTGCTGCAGAGAGGCCAGTGCAGGGCTGCCAAGATGCTCAGGGCACTGGAGCATCTTCCTTGTGAGGAAAGGCTGCGGGACCTGGGGCTGGTCAGTCTGGAGGAGACTGAGGGGGGAGCTCAGTAATAGTGACAAATACCTCACTGGTGGGTGTCAGGAGGTTGGGGCAGCACTTTTATTCTGTTGTATTCAGTGACAGGACAAGGGGTGATGGGATGAAGCTGGAACACAAAAAGTTCTTTAACCATAAGGAGAAAGTCATTTGGTGCTGAGGTGAGGGAGCCCTGGCCCAGGCTGCCCAGGGAGGGTGTGGAGGCTCCTTCTTGGGAGGTTTCTAAACCCACCTGGACACGTTCCTGTGCTTCCTGACATAGGTGGGACCTGCTTTAGCTGGGGCTGTGGCTCAGAGAGCTCTAAAGGTCCCTTCTAACCCCAGCCTTCTGTGATTCTGTGGTTTAAAGAAACCCCTCAAAAATGGTTTTTATTTTGCTTTTTCTGAGACAAAACCAAACAAGGTTTGAACTGTGCTCCTGTGGAATAAAGAGTGCCAGGCTGGATGAAAGTCAGGTAACAGAACTGGCCTCCACCAGTTAATCACAGGCAATTTCACCCTAAAATCAGGCCCTGAGAGGCCAATGGGCTCAGCACCACACACAGCAGCAGGGGCTTTTTGCTTTAGACAGGCATCCAAGGGCCAGGTCTTGCTGACAGAGCCATGAAACAAAAGGCAGAGAAATGAGGTTTCTTCCTTTGTTGCGAGCAGTCCCACCTCACCACTCTTCAGGCTTGGGAAACTACAGCTTAAACAGGCTGCCAGTGTGGTCCTGGCTGCTATAGAAAGCCCTGCCTCGTTTCTTGTTCCCCTGGGTAACTGTGGGTCACTATCCCAGGGAGGGATCCTCGTGGCACCCCAGAGCTGCCTGGGATGGGGACTTGAGGCTGGGGCGACATCATCTCCCCCCACAGTCACCTGGGGGGCAAGGAGCAAACTTCCCTCAGTGCTGACCTCACGGTTACTCACCCAGGGGAAAGCGAAAGTGTTGAGCAAAGCAAAACTGTTTTGCCTCGGGGCTGTTCCCACAATCTCCTTTGGCAGCACATGGTTGCCCCATGAACCCCCTGAAACCCACAGTTACCTCAGGGCTGCCCGAACTACACCCCAACCCGAAACTCACAGTCACCTCAGGGCTCACCCCACAGACCCCCGAGGCCCACAGTTACCTCAGGGCTCACCCCACAGACCCACCGAGGCCCACAGTCACCTCAGGGCTCACCCCACAGACCCCTGAGGCCCACAGTCACCTCAGGGCTCACCCCACAGAAGGGCTCACCCCACAGACCCCCAAGACCCACAGTCACCTCAGGGCCGCTCCCACAGACCCCCGAGGCCCACAGTCACCTCAGGGGTCACCCCACAGACCCCCGAGGCCCACAGTCACCTCAGAGCTGCTGACACAGACCCCCAAGGCCCACAGTCACCTCAGGGCTCACCCCACAGACCCCTGAGGCCCACAGTCACCTCAGGGCTCACCCCACAGAAGAGCTCACCCCACAGACCCCCAAGACCCACAGTCACCTCAGGGCCGCTCCCACAGACCCCCGAGGCCCACAGTCACCTCAGGGGTCACCCCACAGACCCCCGAGGCCCACAGTCACCTCAGGGCTCCCCCCCCCGTTCCCCCGAGGCCCACAGTCACCCCAGGGCTCACCCCACAGACCCCCGAGGCCCACAGTCACCTCAGGGCCGCTCCCACAGACCCCCAAGACCCACAGTCACCTCAGGGCCGCTCCCACAGACCCCCGAGGCCCACAGTCACCTCAGGGCCGCTCCCACAGACCCCTCGAGGCCCAAGGGTACCTCAGGGCTCCCCCCCCCGTTCCCCCGCAGCCCAGCGGCATTGCCCCGCTGGCCCCGCGTTGACTCACCGGCGGCTGCGGGGCCGGGCCCGGGGCGCAGGGTGCGGGAGGGGGCTCAGCTCCCGCCGGCCCGGCCGCCACGCACCGCGCACGCGCCGGATCGGGCCGCCACCGCGCAGGCGCGCGCGCACCCCCCCCCCCCCCAGCCTCGCGCCGCTGCGAGCCGACAGGGGGCGCTACAACAGCGGGAGGGAACCGGCGGCACTGGGGTAATGGGGGTAATGGGGGTAATGGGGTGTAATGAGGGTAATGGGGCGCTGAGGGGTAATGGGGTAATGGGGGGTAATGGGAGTAATGGGGTAATGGGAGTAATGGGGCGCTGAGGGGTAACGGGGTGTAATGGGGGTAATGGGGGGTAATGGGGTGTAATGGGGTAATGGGGGGTAATGGGGCGCTGAGGGGTAATGGGGGGTAATGGGGGTAATGGGGGGTAATGGGGTGTAATGGGGTAATGGGGGGTAATGGGGCGCTGAGGGGTAATGGGGGGTAATGGGGGTAATGGGGCGCTGAGGGGTAATGGGGTAATGGGGGGTAATGGGGTGTAATGAGGGTAATGGGGCGCTGAGGGGTAATGGGGAGCTGAGAGGTAATCGGGGTAATGGGGGGTAATGGGGGTAATGGGGTAATGGGGTAATGGGGGGTAATGGGGGTAATGGGGGTAATGGGGTAATGGGGTAATGAGGGGTAATGGGGGTAATGGGGTAATGGGGCGCTGAGGGGTAATGGGGGTAATGGGGTAATGGGGGGTAATGGGGTAATGGGGCGCTGAGGGGTAATGGGGGTAATGGGGTGTGATGGGGGTAATGGGGGTAATGGGGGGTAATGGAGTGTAATGGGGGTAATGGGGTGCTGAGGGGTAACGGGGTGTAATGGGGGTAATGGGGGGTAATGGGGTGTAATGGGGGGTAATGGGGTGTAATGAGGGTAATGGGGCGCTGAGGGGTAATGGGGAGCTGAGAGGTAATCGGGGTAATGGGGGGTAATGGGGCGCTGAGGGGTAATGGGGGGTAATGGGGGTAATGGGGGGTAATGGGGCGAGGGGTACTGGGGCACCGAGGGGTAATGGGGGGTAATGGAGACACTGAGGGATAATGGGGGTAATGGGGCGCTGAAGGGTAATGGGGGTAATGGGGGTAATGGGGAGTAATGGGGCACTGGGGGGTAATGGAGGATAATGGGGGTAATGGGGGGTAATGGGGCGCTGAGGGGTAATGGGGGTAATGGGGGGTAATGGGGGTAGTGGGGGTAATGGGGTGCTTAGGGGTAATGGGGGTAATGGGGTGCTTAGGGGTAATGGGGGTAATTGGACACTGAGGGATAATGGGGCACTGAGGGGTATTGGGGACACTGAGGCGAAATGGGGGGTAACTGGGGATAATGGGGCACCGAGGGGTAATGGGGAGTAATGGAGTACTGAGGGGGAAATGAGGCACTGAGGGGTAATGGGGCACTGAGGGGTAATCGGGGGTAATGGGGCGCTGAGGGGTAATGGGAGGTAATGGGGGGTAATGGGACACTGAGTGATAATGGGGCACTGAGGGGTAATGGGTGTAATGGGGTACTGAGGGGGAAATGAGTCACTGAGGGGTAATTGGGGGGAATGGAGAGTAATGGGGCACTGAGGGGGGGAAATAGTGGGTAGTGGGGAGCTAATGGGGACACTGAGGGGGTAATGGGAGCACTGAGGGGGCACCGGGGGGGGTAATAGGGGCACTGAGAGGCTAATGGGGGTACTGAAGGATAATAGGGACACTGAGAGGGGAAACAGAAGGTAGTGGGGGGCTAACAGGGGCACTGAAGAGAGAAATAGGGCTAGTGAGGGGCTAAGGGGGGCACTGGGGGATAATGGGGGAGGAATGAGGGTCCTGTGGGGATAATGGGGGCAAATGAGAGCACTAAGCGGGATTTTGCAGATGCCAGGACTGTGGGTCACAGGAGGCTCTGGGCCACTGACAGGGGGCCTGGGAGCAGGGGCACATAATGACCCTGGGGGTGGGAGATGAAAGGGATGGGGGGCTGCAGGGGGAACTGGAGCTGGGGCAAGGGATAATGGGCACACTGGGACTGAGAGGGCAGACTCGGGGTATCAGAATCACAGACCTTTAAGCTCAGCGAGTGCAGCCTTTGTGCCAGCCCTATGAACCCCTCAGTGCAACAGCCACCCGTCTCTGAGACCCCTCCTCTCCCCACACCTCCCCTTTCACTGCAAACCACCAGCACACTCCTCCTCTGTTGTTTTTATTCCAGCAGGACACACCACCGCTCCCTCCCTCACCCTCCAGCCCTGGGGAGGGGGGTTCCCCACTGCTGTACCTCACCTCCCCCCCCTCCCCATCTCCATCACACCACCCCAGCCTCCTGCAGCGGTTCTCCTTCCACCAACCTCCCCCATCCCAAGCGGCTCAGGTCCAGGCTCTGGTAACCTCCTTTTACCACCAGCTCAGCCACAGCTCTGCCGGCAGCAGGGGAGTGCTGCAAGCCGTGCCCGCTAAATCCCGCGGCTAGGAACATGTTTTCGAGTCTGGGGTGACGGCCCAGCACAGCGTTACGGTCGAAGGAGTTGTAGTCGTAATAACCCGCCCAGGAGCTCCGGACACGGAGGGATTCGAAGGCGGGGACGCGCCGAGCCAGCCGAGGCCAGATCTGCTCCTGGAAAAACTCGTGATCCACAGAGAGATCGCTGGGGTCTGGCTCCTCCTCCTGGAAACGAACAAATACTGACGGTCAGAGCAGTGGGGAGTCCGTGTGCTGAAAGGCTGAGGGAGCTGGGGCTCTGCAGCTTGGAGAAGAGGAGCCTGAGGGCTGAGCTCAGTCATGTTCCAAATGCATCAAGGGTGGGTGTGAGGAGGCTGGAGCCAGGCTGTGCTCAGGGATGGCCAAGGACAGGACAAGGGGCAACAAGCTGCAACAGAAGAGGTTCCAAAGCAACACAAGGGGAAACTTGTTCCCTGCTGAGGTGAGGGAGCACTGGCAGGGGCTGCCCAGATGGGCTGTGGAGGCTCCTTCTCTGGAGACATTCCAACCCAGCTGGATGAGTCCCTGTGTGCCCTGCTCTAGGTGCTGCTGCTCTGGCAGGGGGCTGCACTGGATGAGCTTTGCAGGTCCCTCCCAACCCTTGAGATGCTGTGATTCTGTGTTTAGTCTGGAGGAGACTGAGGGAGGAGCTCATTAACATTTACAAATGTCTCACTGGTGGGTGTCAGGAGGTTTGGGCAGCACTTGTTTCTCTTGTATGCAGTGACAGGACAAGGGGTGATGGGATGAAGCTGGAACACAAAAGGTTCCATTTAAACACAAGGAGCAAGTCCTTTGGTGCTGAGGTGAGCCCTGGCCCAGGCTGCCCAGGGAGGGTGTGGAGGCTCCTTCTCAGGAGGTTTCCAACCCCACCTGGACACGTTCCTGTGCCCCCTGAGCCAGGGGAACCTGCTGTAGCAGGGGGTTGAGCTGGATGAGCTCTGCAGGGCCCTTCCAACCCCCACCATTCTGTCATTCTGTGGTTCTAAGTACATTATAAGGGAGGTTAAAAAACCATTCCAACACACTGGGAGGGAGGGGGGGAGATAAGATGGGGAACCCCCTCCTCCAGCTGTGGGCTCACCTCAGAGGGGCTCATGCTGCCCAGGTAGTTGCCGGCGCTGCCGTCGGGGCGAAAATAGGCGCCAGTGGTGTCGACGAAGAAAGGGGAGGAAAAGCCAGGGCCGTGGGGACAGTGCCAGGTGTACACGTACCTGTAGGATCAGAGGGGAGCAACCCCCCAAAATACAGGGGTTCAGGCTGCACTGCCAAGATGTGTCCACCTCCCCCCCCCAAAAATAGCGTGGAGGGATTTGCATCACTCCCTGGCAGCTCGGACAGGGGCTGCGTGCAGGATGTGCCCCCTGGCCCTCGAAGAAAGCATCAAGAGGTTCACCCACAAGCCAGAGAAAGAGCCCCTCCCCCAGCTCACCTTTTCCTGGGCTGGATGGGCAGGGGGGGCTGGCACAGCCACCTGGGCAGCCCCTTTGCCTCCAGCAGCTTCCCAGCCCAGGCGCCGGCCGTGTTGATCACGATGGCGCAGGTGACCGGCTGGTACTCCAGGCTGTCCTGCATGTGCACCTGGGCAGGGCAACACAGGGCAAGGGCTCCCACAGACACCCGTGGGAATCCCACGGCTTCACGTTGGGAGGACACATAGAATCACAGAATCACGGAGTGGTGGGGGCTGGAAGAGCCCTGCAGAGCTCACCCAGCACAACCCCCTGCTACAGCAGGTTCCCCTGGCTCAGGGAGCACAGGAACGTGTCCAGGTGGGGTTGGAAACCTCCTGAGAAGGAGCCTCCACACCCTCCCTGGGCAGCCTGGGCCAGGGCTCACCTCAGCACCAAAGGACTTTCTCCCTGGGTTTAAGTGGAACTTTTTGTGTTCCAGCTTCATCCCATCACCCCTTGTGCTGTCAGTGGAGACACCAGAGAAAAAAGTGCTGCCCCAACCTCCTGACACCCACCAGTGAGATATTTGTAACTATTGCTGAGCTCCCCCCTCAGTCTCCTCCAGCCTGACCAGCCCCAGGTCCCGCAGCCTTTCCTCACAAGGAAGATGCTCCAGTGCCCTGAGCATCTTGGCAGCCCTGCACTGGCCTCTCTGCAGCACTTCCCTGTCCCTCTGCAGCTGGGGAGCCCACAACTGGCCACAGGACTCCAGCTGAGGCCTCAGCAGCTGTGGCAGAGCAGAGCAAAGGGGAGCAGAAGCTCCCTGGCCCTGCTGCCCACACTCTGCTGGATGCCCCCAGGCTGCCGTTGGCTTCTTGCCCACGAGCCCACGTTGCTGCTCAGGGGCAGTTTCTTCTCAGCCAGCACTGCCAGGTCCCTCTCCTGGAGCTGCTCTCCAGCAGGTCACCCCCAGCCTGTGCTGGCCCAGGGGGTTGTTCCTCCCCAGCTGCAGGACTCTGCCCTTGCCCTGGTTGAACCTCAGCAGCTCCCTCTATGCCCAGCTCTCAGCCTGCCCAGCTCTCACTGCCTGGCAGCTCAGCCTCTGGGCAATCAGCCAGTGCTCCCAGTTTGGTGCCAGCAGGGAACTCGCTGGCGGTCTCTCTGTCCCCTCACCCAGGTCAATGATGAAGATGTTGAGCAAGACTGGCCCCAGAACCCATCCTTGTGCAACTCCACTGGCCACAGGGCTCCAACTCGACTCTGTGCCATTGATCCCCACCCTCTGGGCTCTGTCACTCAGCAGCTCTCCATCCACCTCACCTCCACTCATCCCAGCCACACTGCCTGAGCTTTCTGATGAGGATGTTGTGGCAGACAGTGTCCAAAGCCTTGCTGAAGCCAAGGTAGATGACATGTGCTGCTCTCCCCTCCCCTCCCAGCCAGTGCCAGCAGCACAGGGGCTCTCAGGGGAAGCAGCTGCACTCACATGGACGTATTTGATGCGAGCCGTGCCTGCCGTTCCCTGCCGTGGGGCCGTGTCCTCAGCCGAGGTGACGAAGCCTGGAGTGGGGTTATTTGGTGGCTTTGGTGTGAGATAGGGGCGATCCCGCTGGTGGGGAGCTGGGTACCCAAGGTTTTGTTCCCCTCTCAGCTCACCTTTTACCTCCCCAGTGCAGCTGCAGACCCCCAGGGACATGGCTTTGCGCTTGAAAGCATTGAGGAGGGTCCAGGGGTCGAACCAGCCTTCATCCTCCAGACCTGGCCAGGGAGGGGTGAAAACACACGTGGGGAGGGGGCACCGCTCTGTGACCCTCCCCCAGCCCTTCCCCTCAAAAACACCCCCCCAGCTTAAGTGGGGCTGGCCCTTCCCTTCCCCAAACCAAGTGAGGATGAAAGAGGCTGGCAGCAGGGATGGTGTTGAGGGAAGATCCCCACACCCCCTCCCCTCATACCATAGGACCCCACAGCCACGTCCTCCGTGTCCATCCAGGGGAACTTTTCCTTCAGCTGGGTGGGAGACAACAGGGCAACCTGCGCCCCTTCCTCCCTGGGGACAGCCAGCATGCACAGGGCAGGGGGTCAGCATGGGACAGCCCTCCAAAGAAACACCCCAGGGGGAGGGGTTGTGTGTGTGTGTGTCACCTCTGGAGCTGGACTGTGGCCTCCAGCACAGCAGCGTTCTGTGGAGAGGCGAGGAAAAGGTACCCCGAGGGCTGGAACTGGATGTCGATGGGGGGCTCGTTCAGCACCCCAAGGTGCTCCTGTAATGGAAGAGTTGGGGCGTCCTGGGGAGCTGAGGGGAGGGGATGACCCTTCCCCTTCAAAGAACCTCCCCAGAAGAAGCTCCCGTACGTTGATGTTGCGCAGGAAGGCGGCAGAGAAACGGGACATGCGGATGTTCTCGGGCAGGGAGAACTGCTGCCGGATGCCCCCCACCGACAGCACCGTGGAGGCCTGGGAATACTGAAACAGAGAATCCCCTCCCCAGGTGAACACGGGGGATGTCCCCGGGGCCGTGCCCCGCCCCAGCAGGGGGAGTGTCTCACCGTGGGGTCCCGCTCCACCACCAGCACCTTCATGCCGTAGCGCCGGCGCTCCAGAGCCTTCAGCCAGTACGCCACGGACCAGCCCACCACGCCGCCCCCCACCACCACCACGTCGGCTTCTTCGGGGGGGTGTGAGCCGGAGGGGCTTCCCGGGGGGGTCCAGCCTCCCCCCATCCCCCCCAGCGTCGGCAGCTGCTCCTTCAGAGTCTGAGCCATGTGCTTCAAATATGGCCCGAGCTCTATTGGTGCATTTTTGAGGGGGAGGTGAAAAGCTGCAAGGTCTCAGGACCCTCATGGATCGACCCCCCCGAGTCCCCTGTGGGGACCCCCCCAGTCCCCTTTGCATCTCCCAACGCCCCCTCTGGAACCCTCCCAAATCCCTCCTACCCAATTCCAGTTCCCCACCTGCCCTCTCAGGGCTCTCTAGGACCCCCTGGAATCCCCAGGACCCTTCAGAAACTCCCGTGCCAGTCCCCTGGGACCCTCCACAAGTCTGCTCTGGGACCCCCCCAAGACCCTCTCCCCCCGTCCTCTGGGACTCCCGACTCTCCTCTTCCCTCCCCCAGTACCCTCTGGCATCCCCTCTGGGACCCCCTCCTCATCGCCCCTAGGACCTTCCACCCAGAGGCCCCCCCCGCCAATAATCTACCCCATTCCCTGCGACCCCTCCCAGACATTTAACCCCTTTCCCACAACCATTCCTCCCCCGGGACCCTCCCCGTTCCCTGCGACCCCCTCACCCCTTTAACTCGTTTCCCACCACCATCCTTCCCCCCGGGACACCCCACGTTCCCTGGGAGCCCCTCACCCATTTAACCCCTTTCCCACCACCATTCCCCTCCAGCGACCCCGCCACGCATTTAACCCTTTCCCCACAACCATTCCCCCTCCCACGACACCCCCTCCAGCCAATTAACCCCTTTCCCACCACCATCCCCCACCCCGGGACCCCCCCAAATCCCCACGGCCTCCCTGCTCCGCGTCGTCCCCCCGGTCCCCCGCGCGGTTCTCACCGCGGAAGAAGTCGGAGGCGAGCGGGGCGGCGGTCCGGAGGGGTCTGTCCGGGGCTGCCCCCGCTGCCGGCCCCGGGGGGCTCCGCCGGCCGCTGCGGGAGCGCAGCGCGCGCGCCCACCGCAACATCGCGTCTGGCCACGCCCCCTCCGCTGGCCACGCCCCCTCCGCTGGCCACGCCCCCGCGCCTCCGCCCCCTCCTCGCCATTGGCCAGCCGTTCGCCCGGGGCGTCCCGGCCAATGAGCGGGCGCGGCGGCGGAAGCGGAAGCGGAAACGCGTGCCGGGGGCGGCGTGACGTGTGCGCGGAGCCGGAGCCGGGCCCGGCGCCGCCGCCGCCGCCATGCTCGACTTCTTCACCATCTTCAGCAAGGGCGGCCTCGTCCTCTGGTGCTTCCAGGGAGTCCGCGGGCCCGCCGCCACCGCTCCCGTCAACGCCCTCATCCGCTCCGTCCTCCTGCAGGTCCGGGGCAGCGCTGGGGAAGCGGTGCTTGGGCCGGGACGGCTGTGGTGGGGCGATGAGGGGCAGACACCCGCCGGACGGGTGGCCGGGCCGCTTGGGGAGGGCTCTGGGACCCCCTGCGTGGCGGGGCCGCGGGCACCGGTGTGGGGGATGATGTGGGGTTGGTGCGGGGGGATGATGTGGGGGTGATGTGGGGTTGGTGCGGGGGGATGATGTGGGGTTGGTGCGGGGGGATGATGTGGGGTTGGTGTTAGGGGATGATGTGGGATTGGTGCCGGGGATGATGTGGGGTTGGTGCGGGGGCCTGATGTGGGGTTGGTGCGGGGGGCTGATGTGGGGTTGGTGTTAGGGGATGATGTGGGGTTGGTGCGGGGGATGATGTGGGGTTGGTGCTGGGGGGGATGATGTGGGGTTGGTGTGTGGGGGTGATGTGGGGTTGGTGTTGGGGGATGATGTGGGGTTGGTGCGGGGGGGATGATGTGGGGCTGGTGTTGGGGGATGATGTGGGGTTGGTGTTGGGGGATGATGTGGGGTTGGTGTTGGGGGATGATGTGGGGTTGATGCGGGGGGATGATGTGGGGTTGGTGTGTGGGGGTGATGTGGGGTTGGTGCGGGGGATGATGTGGGGTTGGTGCGGGGGATGATGTGGGGTTGGTGCTGGGGGGGATGATGTGGGGTTGGTGTGTGGGGGTGATGTGGGGTTGGTGCGGGGGATGATGTGGGGTTGGTGCGGGGGGATGATGTGGGGTTGGTGTTAGGGGATGATGTGGGGCTGGTGCGGGGGATGATGTGGGGTTGATGCGGGGGATGATGTGGGGTTGGTGCGGGGGGATGATGTGGGGTTGGTGTTAGGGGATGATGTGGGGCTGGTGCGGGGGATGATGTGGGGTTGGTGTTAGGGGATGATGTGGGGCTGGTGCGGGGGGATGATGTGGGGATGGTATTAGGGGATGATGTGGGGTTGGTGTTAGGGGATGATGTGGGGTTGGTGCGGGGGGATGATGTGGGGATGGTATTAGGGGATGATGTGGGGTTGGTGTTAGGGGATGATGTGGGGCTGGTGCGGGGGATGATGTGGGGTTGGTGTTAGGGGATGATGTGGGGCTGGTGCGGGGGGATGATGTGGGGATGGTATTAGGGGATGATGTGGGGTTGGTGTTAGGGGATGATGTGGGGTTGGTGCGGGGGGATGATGTGGGGTTGGTGTTAGGGGATGATGTGGGGTTGGTGTTAGGGGATGATGTGGGGTTGGTGTTGGGGGATGATGTGGGGTTGGTGCGGGGGATGATGTGGGGTTGGTGTTGGGGGATGATGTGGGGTTGGTGCGGGGGATATGGGTGAGACCACCTGCTGCTGGGAGAGGGGAGGATGTGGCTGAGGCCATCCGTGGGGCGAGGGTGGGACCCACCAGCCCGGGGAGGGTCCTCACATATTAAGGAGGAACTCCTTCGGTGCTGAGGTGAGGGAGCCCTGGCCCAGGCTGCCCAGAGAGGGTGTGGAGGCTCCTTCTCGGGGGAGGAGCAGCTGTAAAGGGTGCTGGCTTGTTTTTTTGGGGGGTAGGGGGACAGGGATGGTGCGGGGGGGGTCTCCTCGCTGCTGACACCCCCCTTCCAACGGCTGCTCTGCCTTAGGAGCGAGGCGGCAGCGACTCCTTCACCCATGAAGCCCTCACACTCAAGTACAAACTGGACAATGAGTTTGAGCTGGTGTTTGTGGTAAGTGACCCCCATCCCCCCCTCTCCTGGTTCCCCAAAACCCCAAGGGAGGTGGAGGGCATTGCCTTTAGAAATGGGGTGTTTTAGTACCTTCCCCACAGGGCTGAGGCTCCCCTGAAATCCAGCGGGCTCCTGAGTGGGTAATGTGAGAGTTTTTCCTGGCATGTTGCTTTCTTCCTCTTTCTCCTCCTCCTGTGCCAGCAGCTGCCAATGCTGACGTGGGGCAGCCAGAGCCTGTGGGGAAACAATGGGGATCAGTTGTTAATCACAGAATCCCAGCATGGTGGGGGTTGGACGGGACCTTTAGAGCTCATCCAGCCCAACTCCTTGCAGAAGAAGCTCCCACCTAGATCAGGTCACACAGGAACATGGCCAGGAGGGTCTCGAAGACAGTTTTTACTTCTCTGGTCTGAAAATAGGGGTAATTGTTATCAGGTCATGGTGCTTTAAGGCAGTGGGTGCTTTTAATTGTGTACAGGGCTGAAGCTCAGCTCCCAGAACTGGGGTATCTCCTCCAGGCTCAGGGCTTTGGCTGGGGGTGAGGAGGTTGGATGGTTCATCTCTCTGGCTCTGGAGAGCGTGGCTGGGGGGTGCCCAGGCTTCCAGCTCCCATGGCAGGGGCTCAGTGGGTGCATGTGAATGTCTGTGTCACACAGGGCTGCAGTAACAACTCGTTTTAATCATCTGTGATAGGATTAAAGCTCATCAAGCCTCAAACTGGGGGCACCTCATTGACACTTACTTAAAGGGTGACTGTCAAGAGAATGGGGCAGCACCTTTTACTGTTGTTTCCAGGGACAGGACGGGGTGATGGGCACAAGCTGGAACACAAAAGGTTCCATTTAAACACAATGAGAAACTTTCAGTGTGAGGTGAGGGAGCCCTGGCCCAGGCTGCCCAGGGAGGGTGTGGAGGTTCCTCCTCTGGATGTTTCCAAACCCACCTGGACACGTTCCTGTGCCCCCTGAGCCAGGGGAACCTGCTGTAGCAGGGGCTTGGGCTCAATAATCTCTAAGAGGTCCCATCCAACCTCCACCATTCTGTGATACTAAATAGAAGCTGTACAGGCAGCCACATCCTAATAAAACTCCTTACTTGGGCCAGATCTATTTAGAAAGCTCAAAAGATCTCACCCCCTCACACTTCAGGAACTGTTTCACTGCTCTGCCTTTCAGCCTCCCTGTAGCTTATCTCTGTAAATCCACACAACCTTCACTGTGTGCCTAAAGATAAGGTGAAATCAGCAGCGTCTCCCTGTTACCAGGAAACCTGTTTTTATTGGTGTCACCTTTTTAAACAAGACTCTGGACTGTGCTTTGTTAGTTTTCATCCCCTTCTTTTTTTTAGAGCAGAGCCACATTTGGGTTGGCAAAGGCCTTGAAGCTCCTGGAGTCCCAGCCCTGGCTTCACTCTTCCAATCCCAGCACCACCCCACAGCCCTCAGCACCTCAGCTCCACGGCTTTGGGATCCCTCCAGGGCTGGGCACTCCCCCAGCTCCCTGGGCAGCCTGGCACAGGGCTGACACCCCTCTCAGGGAAACAGTTCTGCCTCAGCTCCAGCCTCAACCTCCCCTGGGGCAACTGGAGCCGTTTCCTCCTGCCCTAGAGAGTAAAGAATAAACACATGAACATTAAAAGCTCGAGAAGTCAGACTAGAACATGTAACCTGAAGCTGAAGAGAGGTTTTCACTTCCTTGCTGCAATCAGAGAAGCCGAAAGAGGAACATCTTTGTACTGTGCTTGGTTGCAGGTGGGCTTTCAGAAGATCCTGACTCTCACCTATGTTGACAAGTTGATAGACGACGTGCACAAGGAGTTCAGGGACAAGTATCGCAACGAGTTCCAGCAGAAGGGCACCCTGGGCCTCCTAAATGGCACCTTTGACTTTAAGGCCGACTTCATGCGCCTCCTGCGGTAGCAAAGCCTCATTTGTTTGCCTTCTTTGCTTTCTTTCTCTCCAAGCTGCTGTTCTGAGCAGGGGAAGGGGGTGTGGGAGGGCAGGGTTGGAGTGAGGCTGACGCGCCGCCTCCCCGCAGGGATGCTGAGGAGAGCAGCAGAGTCCGAGCTCCCGTGGTCATGAAGACATTTGAGCAGTCTCAGAAGTCCCAGAAGACTGTCAGGTGTATGATAGAAACCCGAGGGGAGAAACCAAAGGAGAAAGTCAAGAACAAGAAGAACAAAGGTTCTAAAAAAGAAGGTGAGTTGATGGCAATGGTTAAAGGGGAGGGAAATTAACACTGCAGAGCTCTGTGTCCCAGCCTGAGCCTGCCCAGGCCTCCCTTGGCATCCAGACATGGGGCTGAGCTCGTGTCACGTTGATTGGAGAAGACTTTTAGGCTCCAGCAGTCGCAGCCCAGCCCTCACCCTGCCCAGCCCAGCACTACCCCATAGCCCTCAGCACCTCAGCTCCACGGCTTTGGGATCCCTCCAGGGCTGGACACTCCAATCCAATCTAAATGACATTGTGTCCACCTTCCTGGGCATCTTTCCACTTCTAACCCCTGCAAGATCTCAATGGTACCAGGGCTTGTCTCTTGCCATCATGAGACATCAGGACTCCTTGTCTTGGTGCAGCCAAATGACCTTTGAGATAGAATCCAAAAGGGCCAGATCTGCTTGGGCCAAGAGCTTCCATGGAAGAACACAAGTGGATGTGGAGATTCATAGAATCACAGAATGATTTTGGTTGGAAAAGAGCTTTAAAAGCTGCTGCAGTCCCAGCCCTGCCCTCACCCTGCCCAGCCCAGCACTGACCCACGGCCTCAGCACCTCAGCTCCACGGCTTGGGGATCCCTCCAGGGCTGGGCACTCCCCCAGCTCCCAGGACAGCCTGGGAGGGACAATCTCTGACAACTGTCTCAGAGGAAGATGTTTTTCCTCATCTCCAATCTTTTCCCTCAGGAGCTGAAGCTGCCGTGGCCCCTGGGAAAGCAGCCACGGGTGACAGGCAGCCCCCTGCGGCTGGGGAGAAGGAGGAACTGACCAAGGATGAAATCCTGCAGAAGAACCGTGAGGAGTTCTTTAAGAGACACATGAAAGCCGGGGAGAAATCCAGGTGGGCAAATGAGGACGTGGTCAGGCTCCCTGGGATTCACACCAGCTCTCCCCGGTGACCCTCAGCTGTGGCTGAGTCTCTTTCCTTTGGTTGGGCTCCTGGAGGGCAGCTTTTGCTTTCCTGGACTTTATTTTCCTTTCTTTGTTTCTCTGGTTGGTGGAAAGACCAGGAGAGGGTGTGCTGGGCATCCTGGAGGTGTGATTAGAGCCTGATCCCTCTGCTGGGAGACACAGACATCTTTTCATAGAATCAGACAGTTGCTTCAGATAGAAAAGATCTTTAAGCTGCTGGAGTCCAACACTGCCCAGCCCAGCACTACCCCATGGCTCTCAGCACCTCAGCTTTGGGATCCCTCCAGGGCTGGGCACTCCCCCAGCTCCCTGGGCAGCCTGGCACAGGGGCTGACACCCCTCTCAGGGAAACAGTTCTGCCTCAGCTCCAACCTCAACCTCCCCTGGGGCAGCTTGAGCCCGTTTCCTTTTGTTTCTTGAAGGAAGAAAGACATAACAGAGCGTCTCTGAGGCTTTCCCAGCACAAGCAAAGGGCAGTAGTGCTGTGGTGCCTGGCTGGAGGCCCCACGGGCTGGTGCAGGGTTAAAGTTCAGATCAATCATCCCCAGAGCCTGAACCAGCCAAGTTTAGCGTCAGTTTGTGCCCTCCTGGGTTGTGCAGGTTTGGAAACGTCACACCTAAGGAGGTGATTGAACAAAACACAGTGGGGTTTTTTGGTCTCTTCTTTCATCAGGTCTCCCAAGCCTGAGGCACAGAAGGAGAAGGGGAAGAAGCCCCGAGTGTGGGATTTGGGGAACTCTAATGCCAAAGTCCTCGATTACAGCAACTCCGCCACCAACGGCAGAGCTGACGCTTGTCCCGTGGAGGAGTTTGACCCTGACACAGTAAGCGACAGTCAGGTGGCTGCGTGCTGCTGGCCTCAGCAGGCTGGGGTTCCAGGCCTGGCTGAGGGGGAGTGAGAGAGGGGAGTGGCAGCTCCCAGCACCGAAACTTGCCACCTAAAAGGGATTTCCTCCAGTTCCAGACTGGAAGGGGTTGTGGCAGAGATCCCTGTGGAGCTGCCTCTGCTGCTGCTCAGGAGCCTCATGGCCGCCTGTGGCAGCAGGAGCAGGTTGGGGGAGGTGGCAGGAAGCTGCTGCAGATTCTTCAGGGAGCATCTTTCCTCCTCTCCCAGGCCCTGGGGGATCGGAATCGGGAGCCTGGCCGCCTCTACGACCTCGAGTACGAGAGTGACGATGAAGCTGAAGAGGAGAAGGTTATTCAGAACCCTTCCAAACCCAGGTAGAGGCTCCCACAGGCACCTGCTTGGTGCTGCTTCATTTCTCTCCTGTAACTACTCTTCCAGTCTAACCAGTGGGGAGAAGCTTGTGCTTCAGCCACGTGCATGGTGGGCTCTTGTGGCTGGCTGTTGTGTGGCCCGTATGACCCGCTCCTTGAAGCTAAAGGTAACTCCTCCTCTTCTCCACAGCACCAAGAAAGGTGGTCTGGGGGGCATGTTTGGCATGCTGAAGGGGCTGGTGGGCTCCAAGAGCTTGACAAGAGAGGACATGGACCCTGTACTGGAGAAGATGAAGGATCACTTGATTGGTATGTCTGGAAGCATGGGGTTAGTTGGAGGTGGTTCCCTGTGTCCCATCAGCGCTGGGGGGAGCAGCCAGGGTTTGGGCTGTTCTTGGAATGGCAGTGGATGACTTGACATCAAAACAGGGGCAACTGTCTAATCCAGTGGGGAGCCCCCACACCAACTCCATCCTTGCCTTTATGCTGATGTGCAGGGCATGTCATCTTCTTGGCACACTAAGCCTCCTCACTGTCTCTCTCTTCTTGAAGCAAAAAACGTGGCAGCTGAGATTGCAGTGCAGCTCTGCGAGTCAGTGGCCAAGAAACTGGAAGGGAAGGTGATGGGAACGTTCACCAGTAAGTGGCTGCGTGGCCTCCTGCTTCTGGTTTGGGGCTCAGCAGCCTGGCCTGGGTTTGAGATCTTTTTCCATCTCCTCCTTGCCAGCGGTGACCTCGACGGTGAAGCAGGCCCTGCAGGAAGCTCTGGTGCAGATCCTGCAGCCCCAGCGCCGCGTGGACGTCCTCAGGGACGTTATGGACGCCCAGCGCCATCGCCGACCCTACGTGGTCACCTTCTGCGGCGTCAACGGCGTCGGCAAGTCCACCAACCTGGCCAAGGTGGGTCACTGTCCCCCAGCTCTCTGGGGCTGATCACAGGGTCACAGCATCTGAAGGGTTGGGAGGGAGCTGGGAAGCTCATCTAGTGCAGCCCCCTGCCAGAGCAGCAGCACCTAGAGCAGGGCACACAGGGACTCATCCAGCTGGGTTGGAATGTCTCCAGAGAAGGAGCCTCCACAGCCCATCTGGGCAGCCCCTGCCAGTGCTCCCTCACCTCAACAGGGAAGAAATTCTTCCTTGTGTTGCTTTGGAACCTCTCCTGTTCCAGCTTGTCCCCATTGTCCTGTCATTGGCCATCCCTGAGCACAGCCTGGCTCCAGCCTCCTCACACTCACCCTTGATGCATTTGGAACATGACTGAGCTCAGCCCTCAGGCTCCTCTTCTCCAAGCTACAGAGCCCCAGCTCCCTCAGCCTTTCAGCACAAGGCAGATGCTCCACTCCAGCATCTCTGTGTCCCTGTGCTGAGCTCTCTCCAGCAGCTCCCTGTCCTTCTGCAACTGAGGGGCCAGAACTGGACGCACTGTCCCAGGTGTGGGCTCACCAGGGCACAGTAAAGCCCGAGCTGTGGTGTCTGACCTCCTGTGAGGTCAAGCTGTGGCTGCTGAGTTCTTGTGGTGTTGTTTTCCCCCAGATCTCGTTCTGGCTGATGGAGAATGGTTTCAGTGTCCTCATCGCCGCGTGTGACACGTTCCGGGCGGGCGCAGTGGAGCAGCTCCGCACACACACCCGGCGCCTCAACGCGCTGCACCCTCCCGAGAGCCACGGCGGCCGGCCCATGGTGCAGCTCTACGAGAAGGGTTACGGCAAGGACGCTGCTGGCATCGCCATGGAGGCCATCGCTTATGGTAGGGGCTGAAGCTTTCTGGCTCGTCAGAACAAGAAAGACACTGAGGGGCTGCAGCGTGGCCAGAGCCGGGCACTGAGCTGGGGAAGGGGCTGGAGCACAAGGGGCTGGGGAGGGGCTGAGGGAATGGGGGTGTTGAGCCTGGAGAAGAGGAGGCTGAGGGCAGCCAGCAGCACTCTCTGCAGCTCCCTGACAGGAGGCTGAGGGGAGCTGGAGTTCAGCCTCTTCTCTCCAGTAATAAGACTGAGGGAGGAATCTTATTAATATTTATAACTATCTCACTGGTGGGTGTCAGGAGCTTGGGGCAGCACTTGCTTTTGTTGTCTCCAGTGATAGGACAAGGGGTGATGGGATGAAGCTGGAACACAAACAGTTCCATTGAAACATAAGGAGAAGCTGTTTGAGTGTTTCAGTGAGGGAGCCCTGGCCCAGGCTGCCCAGGGAGGGTGTGGAGGCTCCTTCCTTGGAGCTCTTCAAGACCCACCTGCACACGTTCCTGTGTGACCTGATCTAGGTGGGAGCTGCTTCTGCAGTAGAGTTGGGCTGGATGAACTCTAAATGTCCCTCCCAACCCCACCGAGCTGTGATTCTATGACACAAGGAATTGACCTGAAGTTGCCCCAGGGGAGGTTGAGGCTGGAGCTGAGGCAGAACTGTTTCCCTGAGAGGGGTGTCAGCCCTGTGCCAGGCTGCCCAGGGAGCTGGGGCAGTGCCCAGCCCTGGAGGGATCCCAAAGCCGTGGAGCTGAGGTGCTGAGGCTGTGGGGCAGTGCTGGACCGGGCAGGGTGAGGGCAGGGCTGGGACTGCAGCAGCTTCAAGGGCTTTTCCAACCCAAATGATTCTGTGAGCCAGTGCTGGGAGACAGTCTGTGGGGACCATTCCTGCTCCTAAGGCTGTGTCTTCTCAGCTCGGAACCAGGGCTTTGACGTGGTGCTGGTGGACACGGCCGGCCGCATGCAGGACAACGCTCCCTTGATGACAGCATTGGCCAAACTCATCGCTGTCAACGCTCCCGACCTGGTCCTGTTTGTTGGAGAAGCGCTGGTGGGCAACGAGGCTGTGGATCAGCTGGTGAGCGTCGGGCTTTTGTGCCTTGAATGACTGAGGGGGCAATAAAAACGCCCCAGTTTCTCTGGGTTGTGTTAGACTTGGACAGGGGCTGCACCACAAATGCATTGCCTGGGTCTGTGTTCTCCCTCAGGTCAAGTTCAACAAGGCCCTGGCTGATCACTCCATGGCCCAGACACCGCGGCTCATCGACGGGATCGTCCTCACCAAGTTCGACACCATCGACGACAAGGTAAAGGAGGCCACGGGCAAAACGGCCCTCTTGGTGATCAGAGGGGGAACAGATGAGACCTGTCCAGCTCCTGTCGTGTCACAGACACTGTGTCTTGTTTTTAAACCATTTAAACCCAATTTAGCAGCCTGATGTCCATGTGTGTGTGGAAAATGAGGTGGGAGGCCTCTGAGGTCTCATGGAGGGCACCCTCAGTCAGTTTGGTGATGGCACCAGTGTGGGCCGGTGCAGAGATCTGTGTGAGGGCAGGAAGGGGCTGCAGAGGGCCCTGGGCAGGCTGGAGCCATGAGCTGAGGGCAATGGGATGAGGTTGGACAAGGCCAAGGGCTGGGTCCTGCCTTTGGGCCTCCCCAAGCCCAGGCACAGCCACAGGCTGGGGCAGAGGGGCTGGAAACTGTTGGAGGGAAAGTGCCTGGGGGGGCTGGTGCCAGCGGCTGAACAGGAGCCAGCAGCGTGCCCAGGGGGGCAAGGAGGCCAAGGGCAGCCTGGCTGGGATCAGCAGTGGGGTGGCAGCAGGAGCAGGGCAGGGATTGTCCCCTGTGCTGGGCCCTGGGGAGGCTGCAGCTCCAGGGCTGTGTCAGTGCTGGGCCCCTCACTGCCACAGGGACACTGAGGGGCTGCAGCGTGGCCAGAGCCGGGCACTGAGCTGGGGAAGGGGCTGAGGAAATGGAGGTGTTGAGCCTGGAGGAGGCTGAGGGCAGCCAGTAGCACTCTCTGCAGCTCCCTGACAGGAGGCTGCATTGAGCTGGGGGTCGGGCTCAGCTCCTGAATAACAAGAGAGGACCAGTGGAAATGGGCTAAAGTTGCCCCAGGGGAGGTTGAGGTTGAAGCTGAGGCAGAACAGTGGCCAGACAGAGCTGGACAGTGAGGGGGAGGCTGAAGCTCTGACCAGGTTGCCTTGAGAGGGCTGTGACCCTGTTCTCCCTGGCAGGTGGGTGCTGCCATCTCCATGACCTACATCACGAGCAAACCCATCGTTTTCGTTGGCACGGGACAGACTTACTGTGACCTGCGGAGCCTCAACGCCAAGGCCGTGGTGGCAGCGCTCATGAAGGCCTAAAAGCAACCAACCAAACCAAACAACCCCAACCAAACACCAAATCTCTGTGCAGGTGTCGGACAAGAACGTGCTTTACCCCGTTAGCAACTCTCCTCCCCTGGGTAGTGGCAGAACAGAAGGAAGGAGACCAGCAGAAGGGATGGTTCTTGGTCGTCCCTTTTGGTTAAAGCCCTTCTTACCCACCAAAAGCCCTTTCCCTGGTTCCTTCCTTCTGCTCTCAGGCTCCCTCGCACGAAGGCTGAACCCAGAGCTTTGTATTGTTCGTGCTGCACAGGGGGGATGGACAGCACCAGGACCTGCTGTCTGCTTTGTGAAGGAGGGAGTTAAAGGCTTACTTGTTTTGAGCTGCTTTTGATTTTAGACCACCTTAGGGATGTTTGTCAAGGGAGAGCAGGCTTGCTGCTGCTTAGTGTTAGGTCTGGCTGCTCATGGTGCTGCTGCCTGCAGCTCCACCAACGCTGAGGGGTGATAAACCACAACTGGCAAGGGTGATGCTCAGTTGCCTTAAGGTGCCCGTTTCATCACCACAACTCTGGGGGGTGATCCTGGACAGGAGCTGGAGCACTGGGACAGCTTGGTCCTGCAGTGCTAACAGCTAGAGAAAGCAAGCTCCAGGGCATCCTGGACGGTGATGGTGGCTGCTTGCTGCTTCCCTGCACCCTCTGTCCCCCTCTTCGAGTGCCTCTTGGTGCCGGTCTGAAGTGCTACACTGAAGAATACAAAACTCCTCTGATGATGTCTTGTAGCTCTGTATTGCAGATGTGCTGTAGTGCAATAAACTGAATGCTGTCTGCTAAGAGACATCATTTATCAGAAATAAACCTCATCCTTTGTTCTCTGTGGATAAAGGCCTTGCCTCCAGCCAGGCCCTGTTTCCTTCCTCCTTGGGGCAGGGAGGGGGACGAGCTCCTGCCTGTGTGAGCTGTTGGAGAGGGCCTGGAAATGACACAGCAGCCACAAGTGAAGTGAACAGGCCTTTAACCCAAGCTTCAACATCCAAAAAGACTTGGCAGGATCAAAGTACAGATACCAAACTACAGGACTAGAACACCAGAGCTTCAAGTATAAAACAAAACCAAATAGCTCAAGTTTAACATTGAAGTGAAAGTACAGGACACAAAAGCACTAAGTATGACAGGAGAGGAGGCTCCACACTCCTCAGATGTGTGCAGCCTCGATGAAGAGGCAATTCCTTTGTCAAACCAGAGCCTTTGGCTCTGCCCTGGGTTCTGCTTGCTGCCTGACCTGTCCTGGCTGGGCTGGGGGGCAGCAGTGGGCTCCCTCCCCTGCACTGGCCTCTGGCTCAGGGCCGACCTCGGGAGGGCCCCCAAGGTGCTGCTTCTCCAGCTCTGCAAGTCCTGAAGGAGCCAGAAAGCTTTTCAGCTCAGGAGAACCTCCCCTTTTCTCTCGGGGTGGGCAGCAGCAAAACCTTCAGCTGTTGTCCCCCTGCAGCACAGCGAGGAGAGGAAGGCAACCCTGAGCTGAGGAGCCCCTGCAGCAATGGCAAACCCTCCTGGGTTTGACCCAGCAAGGTTCTGGTTAGCAGGCTCCTTTCTTCTCATTTTGTAGGGTTGATTAGCGAGATCTGCTCTGTTAAAGCACCAAGGTCAGCGAGACCAAAATGCCCTGTCACTGAAAAAGGGAGTAAACAGCTGCAGCTGTGTGTTAAAGACCTGTGGGAAGCAGCAGAGCTGTTGAACTAGACAAACACACAGCAACTGTGGAAAAGTAAACACTAAATCCAGCTACAGTTGGGGTAAAAAAGGGACACTGAGGGGCTGCAGCATTGCCAGAGCCAGGCACTGAGCTGGGGAAGGGGCTGGAGCACAAGGGGGCTGGGGAGGGGCTGAGGGAATGGGGGTGTTGAGCCTGGAGGAGGCTGAGGGCAGCCAGCAGCACTCTGACAGGAGGTTAGAGAGAGATGGGAACTAGTCTCTTCTGTCCAGTAACAAGTGACAGGACCAGAGGAAATGGGCTCAAGTTGCCCCAGGGGAGGTTGAGGCTGGAGCTGAGGCAGAACTGTTTCCCTGAGAGGGGTGTCAGCCCTGTGCCAGGCTGCCCAGGGAGCTGGGGGAGTGCCAAAGGGAGCTGGAGGGATCTCAAAGCCGTGGGGCTGAGGTGCTGAGGGCTATGGGTCAGTGCTGGGCTGGCCAGTATCAGGTGAATGGTTGGACTTGATGAGCTTCAAGGGCTTTTCCAACCAAAACTGCTGTGATTCTATGATCCAGGATGACAGCTGCACTGTTTTCCTTTGGTTCTGAACTGTGCCTCACAGCTCTCATCCACTTCCTTAACTTCTTTCACAACAAAGCTTGAGACCATCACAGAGCTGCTTTTGCCAGACTCTTCACCTCAGCCCTTCAGCTTTGCCTCAGAGCAGGCTTTCCCCCCTTCCAAGGTGATTCCCAAACCAGAAACAGCAGAGGGAAGAAAGACAACAAGATATCTGATGTCTACAAAAAAAACCCAAACCCACAGAAAGCTTCCTTGGTGATGAGAGAAAGATTATCCAGCCTGCTGTACATCTACAGGCACTGGGATGTGACTTTCGAGCCTGTGGGAAGGATGTTCTACGCCTCAGAACTCTTTCAGCATCAGATAGAAAAGGTCTGCCAGCACACAGTCCTCCCCCATCCCACTTCTCCAGGAGAAGCTTGTTAAAAGGCAAAGCAAGCAGGCATTCACCTCAGAAACACTGTGCAAGAGCTGCTAGCCCCAAAGCAGCAGCCTCAGTGAGATATGAGCATGAAGTTTGCCCAAAGAGATGCTTGTGAGAGCTTCAGGAGATGCCTGGCAGCTTCTGACAACGTTCCAGTTATCCTTACAGTAATAACCTACCATTAGGACAGTAGGAGAATGGCATTGTAACGCTTCAGGCCATGGGATGAAGCACTTGCAGGAGTTAAACCACTGGAATAACACCTGTGGTGACTCTGAGGGAGGTAGGAGGATGCACAAGACACAAAAGCAGTCAGGTGGTGACATCAAACTCACCCTGAGTGAACACAGCCAAGCACAATCAGGATGGGAAACATCAAGGGGGAAAAAAACCCACTTCCTTCTTTAAACTTGCAGTAGGGTAAGATCTCTCATTTTGCATGGGTTGACTCTTCTGGAAGCACAGGCTGCTTCCACAGAGCCAGCAACGTTGGAATGAATGGAGCAAAGACACTTCAGAGGAGCTGGGACTGAAGGATGGCACCTTTGTTAACTGCAAGTCCACATGAGGCAACACCCTGAGCTCTCAGCTCTGCCCTCAGCCCTCTCTGAGGCAGCCCAAGGTAGAACCTTCTCCCCCCTTTCTCAACTGGCTTAGTTTACAGATCTCATTCAGGTTTCTATGAGCTTTAGGCTGTGAGTTAACTGCTAAATCTCACTATTGAGCCTGTTTATAATCTTCTACCTAGGCCTTCCCCTGCCTGGCTTTGCCAGGCCACTGATTGCCCTGCACAGAGCCTTCCATTCGTTAGTTTAAGTGCCACTGAGCACATTTCAAAAGTCACCTTGAACTTAGGAAAAGAACACTCTTCCTAATTTTAGTGACCAAGACACAGTTGTCCAATGTCACGAACTTCAACCTTCATGTCTGGTTAAGGAAGGCAGCTGAGCAGGCAAAAAGAAAACCATCAGAAATAACATTTAGTGTTCTGTCTCCAAAAAACCAAAGTGCTTGTTTCTGTGAACAGGTTCAGCCAACAATTCCACATGTCACATGAAGGAGACGCCTCACCCAGCAGGGAAAAAGCCTGAAATACAAAGGTGTACCCCAGCTAAACACAAATGCCTACAGGTTAAACTAACACCAAGGCTCACACAGGGCACTCTGCACCGTGCTGCTTAGGCGAGGTCAGAGCCTAGCCTGCAGAAACTCACAAGATGTTTTCTCTGCTGACTCATCAGCAGAGGACTTGGGGAAGTGAAGGCTGACACCCTTTGACTGCTGCCACGCTCAGCAGCCAGGACACAGCCAGCCCTGCACGCTTACACCTGAGTATTTAAAGCTGAAGCAAAGAACAAACTGCACCGTTCCAGCTCAGTGCTGGGAGAGGGGCTCCTCTGGAACAGCTCCCTCACATCAAAGAAAGCAGCAAGCACTCACCAGTCACCTTCAGCTGCTGTCAGCGCTGGGAACTGCCAGCACTGAGGCTGCCAGTCACATCTCCTTTTTGAATGAAGTGCCCTGAAGGCCTTGGGAGAACACCAATGTTATGGGACTGTTCCAGTCTTGCTGTGTTTTGGCTGGAAGGATCTGAAAGGAAGTTTGTGAGCTGTCCCTGGCTGATTCCCAAGCTCTGTCCCTCCACCTGAGGGGTGTCACAGTTGGAGTGATGGTGAAAACCCTCCCAGACAGGGACAGGCTTCAGAGGTGAGAGCAACCAGTGCTGTGAGCAGAACAAGCTCTGCCCCAGCTCACCTCGGTGAGCATAAGAGTCAGCCTCCTGAGAGGATACATGGGAGGGTTTGAATGCTGCACTTCTCCCTGTGCTCAGGCTCCTGCCAGCTTCCTGAAAAGCAAAGCCTGGGAGCGGGGTGTGTCCCAACAAACTCGAGCTGTCCTCATCTGACAGAGCAGGGTGTTCAGCCCCTGGCTGGCTGACTCAGTAGTGGAGGCTGTGGGATGGGCCCTCAGGCCCAACACTGGGATGGGCCCTCAGGCCCAACACTGGGATGGGCCCTGACTCAGCAGTGGAGGCTGTGGGATGGTCCTTCAGGCCCAGCAGTGGAGGCTGTGGGATGGGCCCTCAGGCCCAGCAATGGGATGGGCCCTGACTCAGCAGTGGAGGCTGTGGGATGGCCCCTCAGGCCCAGCAGTGGAGGCTGTGGGACGGTCCCTCAGGCCCGGCAATGGAGGCTGTGGGATGGCCCCTCAGGCCCGGCAGTGCAGGCTGTGGGATGGCCCCTCAGGCCCGGCAGACGAGGCTGTGGGATGGTCCCTCAGGCCCAGCAGTGGAGGCTGTGGGATGGCCCCTCAGGACCAGCAGTGGAGGCTGTTGGATGGCCCCTCAGGCCCAGCTGTGGGATGGTCCCTCAGGCCCAGCAGACGAGGCTGTGGGATGGCCCCTCAGGCCCGGCAGTGGAGGCTGTGGGACGGCCCCTCAGGCCCGGCAGTGGAGGCTGTGGGACGGCCCCTCAGGCCCGGCAGTGGAGGCTGTGGGACGGCCCCTCAGGCCCGGCAGTGGAGGCTGTGGGACGGCCCCTCAGGACCGGCAGTGGAGGCTGTGGGACGGCCCCTCAGGCCTGGCAGTGGAGGCTGCGGGATGGCCCCTCAGGCCCGGCAGTGGAGGGGAGTGTCCCTCCCTTCTCACACTGCAGCCGGAGATGGTACCGCAGCGGGCAGGGGAGGACGCCGGGCTCCTCGGGGGCGCTCCCACAGCGGTACCGCTGAGATGACGCTGGACGTCCCTCGCGTCCGCCGGGTTCTCTGAGGGGACGGAGCGCTCGCTGCTTCCCGCCACGACGGCCCCGGCCCGCCCGTCGCCATGGCAACGCGCCGATCCGCGCTGTGATTGGCCGGTTCCCTCATCGCTCCGCCCTGTGATTGGCTCCGGCGGAAGAAGGCGGGAGCGCTCACTGCTTCCCGCCAGGCGGCCCCGGCCCGCCCGTCGCCATGGCAACGCGCCGATCCGCGCTGTGATTGGTCCGTTCCCCCATCGCTCCGCCCTTCGATTGGCTCGGGCGGAAGAGGGCGGGAAGGCGGAAGCGCGGGGCAGCGCCGCGGGCCCGGCCGCTCGGTCCGTGAGGGGCCGCGGGCTCGGCCGCCTCTGTGCCCGGAGCCCACGGCTGTGGTTGTGCGCGGTGGCCGCACGCGGGGCTTCATCCCTCCCGTAGCTGCCTGTCTGCGTGGGTCCGTGCCCGTGTGACAGCGCCTGCGGCCCGCGTGGGGCAGGGGGAGCGGCGCGGGCCCTCCGCCGGAGCGCTCCCGAGCTCCCTGAGGAGCAGTCCGGGCGTATTCGGGGCTCTTTTTGTTTCCCCCGAGGACAAGCTGTTGCTTCCGTGGTAGCTGCACCTTGTGGCTTTGTGTTGGCACCGTCAGTGGAGCGCGTTGCTGGCGGGTGTAACCTAAAGGCAAAGAGGAGCCTTCTGCCCTGAACGCCTTTGGGAGGGCTGGCCTTCGGCCTTCGCCCCGGCTTTCTCCTCAGCCCGCTTCCCGGTAGATGCTCCTCGCGGGGAATGGAGTGAGCCGCGGGCTGCTGCCGTGGGATGACCAGCCCCGTCGCACCGTAGCTGGAAATCAACTCTCCTGTGCTGCCAGAGGCTTCCAGCGTGGTGGGTCAGGGCACGTCGGGAATCCAGCTGTGCTCTCCGGGTTTGCTCCCTTTCGTTCTGATCTATAGCAGAGGCTGATCCAGTGGGGGGCTGCCTCGGGTTTGTGGGGCAGCATTCACCTTCTGGGGCATGGTCTGGCAGTTCAGGGGGTTCTGGTGTCTCACCTTCCTTTGGGGCACATGCTCTGGGGTGGTGGCAGCAGGTTGTGCAGTGGGGCTCTGGGCAGGAGAGGGGAAGGGGTTAATGTGTGGTGTTGGAGTGAAATGCCTCAAAAAGGGACAAAGGGTTCCCTGACCCACAGATGAGGGTCCCTGTGGGGCTTAGTGCCACCTGGGCTTCTTCCTTGGTGGTGAGGAGGTGTGCCAGGGAAGGTGGTGGATCCACATAGCTGGGGTGTGGTGGTGAAGGGATTTACTCTGCTCCAGGGTGAAGGAAGTGTTGACACAGCTTCATGCTTTGCCCTTGCCCCACAAACAGCCTGCCAGGGAGCCAGGTGGGCACAAAGCCCCTCAAGATCCGCCTTCCCCCCTCAGATTCCCCTGGGACTTACCTGGAGTCCATTTCCTGCAGGTTCCTGTCCAAGTCCTGCAGGACATAGAGGCACAACCACAGAGTACTGGTGCCTGCTGGAGACCTTTCTGAAAGCAGTGGCTGGAGCTGGGGAGTCCCAGGGAGATGTGACCTAGGAGAGGAGAGATAGGAGGAGAGTTTTGTGGGTCAAAAGTACCTTCTTTGGTAAATCTGACTCATCAAATGTGGGAGAGATGGGGCCTAGCTGTGCCTGGCTGTAAGAGCAGGGAGGGAAATGAGTCCAGGCTTGCTGGTGTGTGGCAGCAAGGGCTGGGTGGATAGAGCCAGGAGGCCTCAGCTAGGGCTGACTTCCCACCGCCACAGGATCGTGGCCCCACTTCCTCTGCCCATGCTTCCTCATGCTCTGCCAGCACCGAGGGGCTTGGGGGGCTGGGGGAGCCCCTGCACTTCCCTGGGGAAGCTGGTGTGGGTGTCCCTGTCCTTCCCTCTGCCCTGGGGCTGCTCTGTTGGGATCTGCTCCTGGATGGGGAAGCTGTAAGGGCGGCTCAGCTCTGGATCCCTTTAAGCTCCAGAGTCCACATGCTGCATTCTTCTTCTCCTTTCCCATCTAGGCAATCCCAGAAGATATTCCTCCTTGCCCAGCCCAGGACCTGGTGCATTCTGGTGCCTGACTCCTACATCCCAGGTAAGCATCCCCCGTTTTTTTCCCCTGGTAGTGCTGCTCATTCAAGGAGTGTTTGGCTGTTGGGAAGTGGTGGTTCAGTGGGGCACTGTGGTTTCTGTGGGTGTGCTGGGGTTTTTGCTGGCATTCACTACAGTCCCACACCCTTCTCTGGCTGGGGGAAAAAGCTTCAGGGTGACTTCTGGGGGCTTTATTTCGGAAGGGATGTGAGGTAAGCAGTAGGAAACAACATCCATATTTGCTCCTGGAGCTTGTTACCCCTGTGTGGAGGATCCAGGCACCTCAAACCATGCCAAGGGGTGGGCAGGGATGCAGGGGCCATGTTTGGTTTGCCAGTAGATCTCTGATGATTCCTGCTTTTCCTCTCTCCAGGATCCTTTCTCTGCTGCCAGGAATGAAGGTGTCTCCTGCCTGTCAGTGCTCGGCCTCACTCACTACAGGTGTGTATCTCTAGCAGAGAGAGCTGGGAATGGGGGCTAAAAGGGCAGGAAGGCAGGAGAGCTGCTCCAGCTGCTGCTTCCAGCCCTGCTTGAGGTCAAAACAGTCCTTCCTGGCAAATATTGGAGAGGCAGGTATGGGAAAACTCTGCCAGGGTTGATTTAGGGGCTGCAGGTGAGCACACCAGAGCTGTGTGTCCCTGCAACAAGCCCCCCTCAACTCCTGGGGCTGAGACCTGCTGCATGGCTGTTCCTGCTCTCCTCTTTTCTTATGCTTTGGGTTTATTTTCCTCTGGCAGGAGAGGACTCACAACAGCAATCAGCAGCTGAGCAGCTTCCTGCCCACTATGGCTGGTGAGTTTGGGAGAAATCCCCTGGCTCTATCCCCTTCCTCCCCCAAAACACGAGGGTGCCCGCAGGCCCCTGGCTGGGGTGCAATAGCTGAGGTGTTTAGGGGCTGGAGGTGGCTTTTAGAGGTCAAGGTGTTCTCCTGTCTGGCTCTTTCAATCTGGAAGGATCTGATGATGCTGCCCAGGGTTCCCGAGTCACAGAATCTCAAGGGTTGGAAGAGACCTGAAAAACTCATCCAGTGCAGCCCCCTGCCAGAGCAGCAGCACCTAGAGCAGGGCACACAGGGACTCATCCAGCTGGGTTGGAATGTCTCCAGAGAAGGCGCCTCCACAGCCCATCTGGGCAGCCCCTGCCAGTGCTCCCTCACCTCAACAGGGAACAAGTTTCCCCTTGTGTCTCTTTGGAACCTCTGCTGTTGCAGCTTGTTGCCCCTTGTCCTGTCATTGGCCATCCCTGAGCACAGCCTGGCTCCAGCCTCCTCACACCCACCCTTGATGCATTTGGAACCATGACTGAGCTCAGCCCTCAGGCTCCTCTTCTCCAAGCTGCAGAGCCCCAGCTCCCTCAGCCTTTCAGCACAAGGCAGATGCTCCACTCCAGCATCTCTGTGTCCCTGTGCTGAACTCTCTCCAGCAGCTCCCTGTCCTTCTGGAGCTGAAGGGCCAGAACTGGACACAATATCGCAGCTGTGGGCTCAGCAGGGCAGAGCAGAGGGGCAGCAGAACCTCTGTGACCTACTGCCCACAGCCCTTCCAACCCAGCCCAGGCTGCCATTGGCTTCTTGCCCATGAGGGCCCGTTGCTGGCTCAACTCATCCTGCTGCCCACAGCACTCCCAGCTCCCTTTCCCCTACCCCCCTCCCCAAAACCTCACCCTGGTCTTTCTGACTCCACAGGCTGGTTTAGGCGGCTCCTGCACAGACCCAAGCCCAGCTCTGTGGAGAGCAGCCTCAATGCCAGTCGCTCAGCTTCCTCCTCCCCTTCCTCCTCATCCTCCTCGGCCCAGAGCTGCAGCTCTTCTGCCATGAGCCTGACTCGCTCGTCCCGCCCCTCGTCCGCCTCGGACGTCAGCGCCTCAGGCAGCGCCCGCTGGGCCAAGAGCTACGACGTGTGCATCTGCCACAGCGAGGGGGACCTGGAGCTGGTGGAGGAGCTGGTGTCTTACCTGGAGGGACAACCCGAAAGCTTCCGCTGCTTCCTGCAGCTGCGCGACGCGGCGCCGGGCGGCGCGGTGGTGACGGAGCTGTGCGAGGCCGTGCGCAACAGCCACTGCTGGGTCATGCTCATCACCCCGGCCTTCCTCCAGGATCCCTGGTGCAAGTACCAGATGCACCAGGCGCTGGCTGAAGCTCCCATGGCCAACGGCCGCACCATCCCGGTGCTGAAGGACGTGGAGCGCAAGGATTATCCCAAGGAGCTGCGGAACCTTTACTACATCTCCATGGCGCTGAAGGAGAGCAGCTTCAGGCAGATCAGGGACACCGTGCTGCGCTGTGAGTGCACCCGTGGGATGCTGCTGCCTGGGAGAGCAGGGGGAAGGGTTCTGTGAGGGTTCCAGAAGGACAGGGAGCTGCTGGAGAGAGTTCAGCACAGGGACACAGAGATGCTGGAGTGGAGCCTCTGCCTTGTGCTGAAAGGCTGAGGGAGCTGGGGCTCTGCAGCTTGGAGAAGAGGAGCCTGAGGGCTGAGCTCAGTCATGGTTACAAGTCCATCAAGGGTGGGTGTGAGGAGGCTGGAGCCAGGCTGTGCTCAGGGATGGCCAAGGACAGGACAAGGGGCAACAAGCTGGAACAGAAGAGGTTCCAAAGCAACACAAGGGGAAACTTGTTCCCTGCTGAGGTGAGGGAGCACTGGCAGGGGCTGCCCAGATGGGCTGTGGAGGCTCCTTGTCTGGAGACATTCCAACCCAGCTGGATGAGTTCCTGTGTGCCCTGCTCTAGGTGGTGCTGCTCTGGCAGGGGGCTGCACTGGATGAGCTTTGCAGGTCCCTCCCAACCCTTCAGATTCTGTGGACTGAGTCCTTTGGGTTTCAGTTCCATTGGTTGCTTTCCACAGACCTCCAGGAGCTGTGCCGGAGCTCTGTGAGCAGGATGGAGTAGTGCTGGGAGCAGGCAGAAGTGTCCCCGTGGGTGTTTTGAAGCTGCTGCTGCTGGATCTGGATGTGGCAACCTCCTGATGGACCTCAGGGGCCAAGCTCAGCCCAGACCTTGGGAGCCCACACACACAGGGAGTTCCTGCCACATCCTGGTGATGTTGTCATGGTCCAAACACCTTCCACGGGGACAGGGACATCCTTCAGCAAGTCGCTGCTGCTCGTCATGCAAACACTAAGCTACGTCGGGTGGATCTGGGGGAGGGGTCTTCAGAGCCTCTTATGGTGAGGGCTGGTCCTGGGTTGGAGTTGAAGGGGGCGGCTCTGAGCCTCCCCCACCCCTCCCCTTGAGCTGACGCAGCGCTTGCCCCTTCGTGCCAACTGAGGGGCAGGTGGTGTCTTTGCACAGCTCTTTCGAAACTGCATTATCATAGTTCCACAAACCTCGTGTGGGTGGTTTCTTTGCTGCAGGGTTTGTTTAAATCTCCCGGGCTTTGTGTATTTCTGTGATGCGAGCGGGACCCCGGGGGTGGGTAAATGCCCGCAAATGGCAGGGGGCGGGGATTGAGCCCTGTGTGAGCCTCCTCCCACCCCGGGAGCAGTGAGGGGAGGGGGCTGTGGGCTCAGGGCGCCGAGCACATGCGCGGTGCTGTGGCCGCGGCTGAAGAGGAAGCGGGAGGCGGCCGCTGAGCCCGTCCCGCTGCAGGAGCGGCGGGTGCTGCGGGGCGAAGCCGCGTTTCTGCACACTGACCGTCCTGCCGCTGGTGTCCCCCGGCCCGTCACCCCCCGGCTCACCTCCCTTCTGCAGGACTGGTCTGTCTGCCCGCGGTCATCTCGTTATCCCATCCCCCCACCCGCGCTCCTGTTCTGACCCGGTGCTGACTAAGTGTGGCCAAGAGGGAAATGCAACCTCTGGAGCTGCTGGGGGTGGGAAGGGCCCTGCAGAGCTCATTCAGCCCAACCCCCTGCTACAGCTGGTTCCCCTCGCTAAAGAGGTCACAGGAACATGTCCAGGTGGGGTTGGAAACCTCCTGAGAAGGAGCCTCCACACCCTCCCTGGGCAGCCTGGGCCAGGGCTCCCTCACCCTTAGAGTAAAGAAGATTTTCCTGAAGTGGAACTTCATGTGTTCCAGCTTTTGTCTGTTACCCCTTGTCCTGTCACTGGATGCAACAGAGAAAAGTGACCCCCCCCATCCTTTGAACATCCACCTTTTAAATAACTTTAAGTATTCATGAGGTACCCCCTTACTCCTCTCCAGCCTGACCAGCCCCAGGTCCCGCAGCCTTTCCTCACAAGGAAGATGCTCCAGTGCCCTGAGCATCTTGGCAGCCCTGCACTGGCCTCTCTGCAGCACTTCCCTGTCCCTCTGCAGCTGGGGAGCCCACAACTGGCCACAGGACTCCAGCTGAGGCCTCAGCAGCTGTGGCAGAGCAGAGCAAAGGGGAGCAGAAGCTCCCTGGCCCTGCTGCCCACACTCTGCTGGATGCCCCCAGGCTGCCGTTGGCTTCTTGCCCACGAGGCCACGTTGCTGGCTCCTGTTTATTTGCTGACCACCAGCACTGCCAGGTCCCTCAGTCACCATGAAGGGCAAATCTGTATTAACTCTGGAAGGTTTCTGGCCAGGAGGGCTGTTGGGGTGGGATCAGAACAGCTGCCCCAGCTCCTGTCTCCTGGTGATGTGCAGCTGAGCTGGTGATGAGGATGGGGAGGTTTCAAGCTGTTGCTTTGGCCTGAGGGCCATGTGTTGAGGGTCAGTGGGTAACTGAGCTGGGGTAGAGCTTGTTCTGCTCACAGCACTGTTTGCCTGTCCCTGTCTGGGAGGGTTTTCACCATCAGTCCAACTGTGACACCCCTCCGGTGGAGGGACAGAGCTTGGGAATCAGCCAGGGACAGCTCACAAACTTCCTTTCAGATCCTTGCAGCTGAAACACAGTGATATTGGAACAGTCCCATGACATTGGTGTTCTCCCAAGGCCTTCAGGGCACTTCATTCAAAAAGGAGATGTGACTGGCAGCCTCAGTGCTGGCAGTTCCCAGCGCTGACAGCAGCTGAAGGTGACTGGTGAGTGCTTGCTGCTTTCTTTGATGTGAGGGAGCTGTTCCAGAGGAGCCTCTCTCGCAGCACTGAGCTGAAGCCAATGGGGACAGGAGGAGGGTCTCAGGCGCCTGGGAAGTTGGGATACGAGGAGGCTGTGCTCTGCAGTAAGGTGAGAGACCTCACGGGGAATGTCCCAGTGGATTCGCACTGGAACAAACTTTACAGGACACCTCTGTGTGTTGTGACACCAACCTCTGGTCAGGAGTTTTCCAAACAGTGCCTCCCTTGTCCTTCATCTGCATGCACGGCAGTACCTGGGGCTTCATCGTCCCCAGTCAGGGTATAAACCCCAGGGCTCTTCCTTCTGGCGTGGAGGGTCGGGCTGTTGCCGTGAGGGTCGGGGCGAGGGCTGGGATGGCAGGGTGACCCGCGGCTGCTTCTCAGCGCCATTAACTCAGCACAGCCGGGGCCAAAGCCGCTGTTTGCCCTGTCCCCGCCCGGCTCTGGGCCAGCATTGTGCGGGGCCCTGCACGGCAAAGGCTGCTCGGTGAGAGCCCGGAGGCTGCGGGGGGCGAGCTGGAGGCTGCGGGGGGCGAGCCCGGGGCCGCGGGACCGAGCCCGTGTGAGCGGCCGGGGGGCGGGGCCGTCCCGCAGAGCCCCGCCCCTCTCGTTAATATTCATGAGGTGGGCGGGGCGGGGCCTGGCGAGGGCCCTTCCGGGGCAGCGGCCCACGCGGGCAGCGGCAGCGGCAGGTAGGGCCAGGCCCGGGCCGGCAGCGGCAGCCCCAGCCCCGGCAGCCCCGGCGGGAGGGACGCGGCGGTGCCGGCATGCGGCCGCTCCTCGCTGCCTCACGGGCGACTCAGCGCCGGCTGCTCCTCGGCCCCCGCAGCGGCCCCGGGCCCCGGCTCTGCGCGTCCTGCCACAGCGGGTGCGTGCGGCAAGGGGGGAACGAGCCCAGGGGGGCGGCTGGCGGCCGTCAGCGGGCGGTCGCTGTGAGAACACAAAAGGGATCCAAGTGCGGGGAGCGTGGGGAGAGCGTTGAGATGCAGCTGTACGAGCGCGGCCCCCTGGGCCCTTCCCCTGCGCTGCCGGGGGGGAAAATGAACAAGTTCCGTGTTGGTTGAGGGTTGTTTGTCCTTCCTGCTGAGGAAAGGCTGCGGGACCTGCGGCTGTTCAGGCTGGAGAAGAGGAGACTGAAGGGGGAGCTCAGTAACAGTGACAAGTACTTAAAGGGTGGGTGTCAGGAGGATGAGGTGTGAGGTGACACTTTTGTCTGTTGTCTCCAGTGCCAGGACAAGGGCTGATGGGCACAAGCTGAAACACAAAACGTTCCACCTAAACACAAGGAGAAAGCCCTTTGGTACTGAGGGGAGGGAGCCTGGCCCAGGCTGCCCAGGGAGGGTGTGGAGGCTCCTTCCATGGAGGTTTCCAACCCCGCCTGGACACGTTCCTGTGTGACCTGACCTAGGTGGGAGCTGCTTTGGCAGGGGGGTTGCACTGGATGAGCTCTGCAGATCCCTCCCAACCCCCACTGTGCTGTGACTCTGGTTTACTCTGATCCTTCTCTCTGTGCAGATCCCAAGGAGCTGCCGGCTCCGACAGCGGGGCCATGGCCGAGGAGACGCCGGCTGCTGAGGCAGAGGGACTCCTGTGGAAGGTGCAGGAGCTGGAGGAGGAGGTGAAGCGGCTGCGGGAGAAGCTCCGAGAGGCCGAGGGAGGCGGCGGGGGGCAAGAGGCTCCCACGGCCCCAGGCAAGGGCAAGAGGCGCCAACAACGGCCCTTCGACTTCGGGGCTCACGGCCGCAGGCACGTGGCACTGAAGGTCGCCTACCTGGGCTGGGGCTACCAGGGGTTTGCCAGCCAGGAGAACACCAGCAACACCATCGAGGAGAAACTCTTTGAAGCCTTGAAGAAGACGCGGCTGGTGGAGGACAGGCAGAGCTCCAACTACCACCGCTGCGGGCGGACGGACAAAGGAGTCAGTGCCTTTGGCCAGGTGGGGCTCGCTCCGTGCCGAGGCTTCCCCGGGCGCGGCCGTGGCACGCGGATCCTGCCCCGCTGTCACCAGCTCACCGGGCTGTCTGTAGCAGCCTCTCGGTGTGAGCGCTGAGCCCAGCGCTGGCTTCCTGCCTGCGGAATGATGATTTCAGGCCCTGAGTGTTCACTCCTGGGAGCTGCTTCTTCCATGTTACCGCTGTTTAGTTTTTCCAGGGGCCCATTTTGAGAGGATGAGATGCCTTTTGGGCTCCCCAAAAGTGGGGAGATGGCCCTTCCTTGTACAGTGTGTCCAAAACCCAGCTGCAGAGGGACAGGGAAGTGCTGCAGAGAGGCCAGTGCAGGGCTGCCAAGATGCTCAGGGCACTGGAGCATCTTCCTTGTGAGGAAAGGCTGCGGGACCTGGGGCTGTTCAGGCTGGAGGAGACTGAGGGGGGAGCTCAGTAATAGTGACAAATACTTAAAGAGTGGGTGTCAGGAGGATGAGGTGACACTTTCTTCTGTTATCTCCAGTGACAGGACAGGGGTAATGGGCACAAGCTGGAACACAAAAGGTTCCACTTAAACACAAGAAAAAACCCCTTTGGTGCTGAGGTGAGGGAGCCCTGGCCCAGGCTGCCCAGGGAGGGTGTGGAGGCTCCTTCCTTGGAGCTCTTCAAGACCCCCCTGGACACGTTCCTGTGTGACCTGATCTAGGTGGGAGCTGCTTTGGCAGGAGGTTGGGCTGGATGAGCTCTGCAGGTCCCTCCCAACCCCCACCATGCTGTGACTGTGTGATGAACCCATGGGAGGGGGCTGGAGGCCACCCCTGCACCTGTAGGTCTGGACTTCATTTCATAGCAGTGTAGGAAGACCCAGCTCATTGTGCTGAATCACAGGATGGTTGGAAGAGTTTAGAGGGAGCCTCCACAGCTCATCCAACCCAACCCCCTGCTCAAGCAGGTTCCCCTCGATCAGGGGGCTCAGGAACGTGTCCAGGTGGGTTTGGGAGGAGAAGGAGCCTCCACACCCTCCCTGGGCAGCCTGGGCCAGGGCTCCCTCACCTCAGCACCAAAGGACTTGCTCCTTGTGTTTAGGTGGAACGCTTTGTGTTCCAGCTTCATCCCATCACCCCTTGTCCTGTCACTGGAGACAACAGACAAAAGTGTCACCTCATCCTCCTGACACCCACCCTTTAAGTTGCCCCTCTGCCATCTCACCCCTTTCCCTCGTCTCGCAGGTGATTTCCCTCGACCTTCGCTCCCGCCCGCCGGAGGGGAAGCAGCTGGACGACGGCGAGGGCAGAGGCGAGGGCGGAGGCGATGGGGAGGCCGAGCAGCTGCGCTACACCCATATCCTCAACAGGGTGCTGCCGCGGGACATCCGCGTGCTGGCCTGGGCGCCCGTGGGGCCGCGCTTCAGCGCCCGCTTCAGCTGCCTCAGCAGAACCTACCGCTACTTCTTCCCCTGCGCCGGCCTGGACGTGGCCCTGATGCACGGCGCCGCCCAGAGGTACGTGGGCACCCACGACTTCCGCAACCTGTGCAAGATGGACGTGGCCAACGGGGTGACCAACTTCCAGAGGACCGTCCTCAGCGCCGGCGTGACGTGGGCGGACAGGGGAGAGGCGGCGCCGCGGGATCCCTTCCGCCTGTGCCAGTTCCAAGTGACGGGACAGGCCTTCCTGTACCACCAAGTGCGCTGCATGATGGCCGTGCTCCTCCTCATCGGCCAGGGCATGGAGAGCCCCGAGGTCATCGACCAGCTGCTGGATGTGGACAGGAACCCCTGCAAGCCGCAGTACAGGTAACGGGGAGCTCGGGGGGAACCTCCGCGGGGGCTTCTCAGAGCGACGGCTGCAGGAGCTGCTCAGGGAGGGATCCTGAGGCTCTGCTTGGTTTGGCAGGAAGGAAGAGGAGGAAGCAGAGGAGGAAGCAGAGGTGTTCCCCAGGGCTCAGTGCTGGGGCTGCTCAACAGCTCTGTCACTGAGCTGGCTGAGGGCATCAAGGGCACCCTCAGTCAGTTTGGTGATGGCACCAGGCTGGGCCGGTGCAGAGATCTGTGTGAGGGCAGGAAGGGGCTGCAGAGGGCCCTGGGCAGGCTGGAGCCATGGGCTGAGGGCAATGGGATGAGGTTGGACAAGGCCAAGGGCTGGGTCCTGCCCTTGGGCCTCCCCAAGCCCAGGCACAGCCACAGGCTGGGGCAGAGGGGCTGGAAACCACTGCAGGGAAAGGGCCTGGGGGCGCTGGTGCCAGTGGCTGAACAGGAGCCAGCAGCGTGCCCAGGGGGGCAAGGAGGCCAAGGGCACCTTGGCTGGGATCAGCAGTGGGGTGGCAGCAGGAGCAGGGCAGGGATTGTCCCCTGTGCTGGGCCCTGGGGAGGCTGCAGCTCCAGGGCTGTGTCAGTGCTGGGCCCCTCACTCACTGCCACAGGGACACTGAGGGGCTGCAGCGTGGCCAGAGCCGGGCACTGAGCTGGGGAAGGGGCTGGAGCACAAGGGGCTGGGGAGGGGCTGAGGGAATAGGGGTGTTGAGCCTGGAGAAGAGGAGGCTGAGGGCAGCCAGCAGCACTCTCTGCAGCTCCCTGACAGGAGGCTGTGGCTGGAGGGCTTTGCTCCTAAGTGATAGGACAGGAGGAAATGGGCTAAAGTTGCCCCAGGAGAGGTTGATGTTGGAGCTGGGGCAGAACTGTTTCCCTGAGAGGGGTGTCAGCCCTGTGCCAGGCTGCCCAGGGAGCTGGGGCAGTGCCCAGCCCTGGAGGGATCCCAAAGCCGTGGAGCTGAGGTGCTGAGGGCTGTGGGTCAGTGCTGGGCTGGGCAGGGTGAGGGCTGGGCTGGGGCTGCAGCAGCTTCAAGAGCTTTGCCAACTGTAATGATTCTATGATCTTAGGACATTGCTTTTAGTCTTTGTTATTTGCCTAAAAGCCATTCAGTTTTAGTCAGACAAATGAGTTCTATAAAGACAGCGCTGATTTGGGCTGGTGGATGAGCCTTTTCTTCTCACCCTGACACCCAACACCTCCTGTCCTTTTCCCCAGCATGGCAGTGGAGTTTCCCCTGGTTCTGTACGACTGTGAGTTTGAGAACCTTCAGTGGATTTACGACCGAGAAGTGCAGGAGTTCAACGTCACACACCTGCAGCAGCTCTGGGCTGAGCACGCCGTCAAGACTCAAGTGCTCCGTGACATGTTGGGAGGGTTGGATGCTGCTCCCGTGGCTCCAGGGAAAGGTAAGTGTGGTGATTTAACCCTGGCTGGGTGCCAGGTGCCCACCAAGTCCTTCTGTGACTCCCCCCACTAAACCTGACAGGGGAGAGAGAAACATAAGGAGAGGTTTGTGTGTGTGGAGATAAGGACAGGGAGATGGGTCAGCAATTAGTGTCAGGGGCAACACAGACTCAGCTTGGGGAGAAAAGGGTTTGATTTATTAATGAACCATCAGAACAGGGAGATGAGAAATGAAACTGAATCTTCAAACCCCTCACCCCACCCCTCCCTCCTCCAGGACTCCCCTTCCTACCCCCCAGCAGCACAGGGGATGGGCGTTGGGGTCAGTTCATGTCAGATGGACTTTGCTGCTGCTGCTGCTCAGGGAGAGGCCTCCTCACACTTCCCCCTGCTGCCCTGTGGGCTCCCTCCCACGGGAGACAGTCCCTCCCCAACTGCTCCAGCGTGGCTCCTTCCCACGGGCTGCAGCTCCTCACCAACTGCTCCAGCCTGGGGCCTGCCATGGGGCAGCTCCTCACCAACTGCTCCAGCCTGGGGCCTGCCATGGGGCAGCTCCTCACCAACTGCCCCAGCCTGGGGCCTGCCATGGGGCAGCTCCTCACCAACTGCTCCAGCCTGGGGCCTGCCATGGGGCAGCTCCTCACCAACTGCTCCAGCCTGGGGCCTGCCATGGGGCAGCTCCTCACCAACCGCTCCAGCCTGGGGCCTGCCATGGGGCAGCTCCTCACACCCTGCCCCAGCGTGGGTCACCCACAGGAGAACAGTCCCTCAGGGACAGACTGCTCCAGCCTGGGGCCCTCACAGGGTCACGAGTCCTGACAGCAAAGCTGCTCTGGCCTGGGCTCCTCTCTCCCCACGGGCTCCCAGGAGCTGGCTCCAGGCTGAGCTTCCCACGCAGTCACAGCCTCCATCAGGCACCCACCCGCTGCGGCCTGGGCTCCTCCACGGGCTGCCCATGGCTCTCTGCTCTCCTGTGGCCTCCCTGGGCTGCAGGGGCACAGCTGCCTCCCCATGGGCTGCAGCACAGGGCACAGGGGAGTCTCCTCCCCTTCCTTCTGCACTGACCTTGGTGTCTGCAGAGTTGTTTCTCTCACATTCTCTCTCCTTTCTGCTGCACTTTTGCCTCTGTGCAGCAGCTCCTTCCCCTTCACATTAATCACAGGGTCATTGCCTCCATCACTCAGCTCAGCTTTGGCTCAGCTTTGCCCAGCAGCAGCTCCATCTTAGGGCCAGAGCTCCATTGGAAGCTTCCAGCAGCTCTCTGTTGGAAGCCCTGTAGCCCCTCACTCCCCCAACCTGCCCCCACAAGCTCAAGGGCAACACCTCCAAGGGCTGATAAAACAATGAGAGCTGGGGGAAGGAACGAAACACGTCCCTCAAGCCACTCTTTTCCTTCCCTGCCAGGCCTGGGGAGCACGTGGGGGGACCTGCAGCCCCCCGTGTGCAGCCAGCTCAGCGGCTTCGTGGAAGGCGTCCGGGCGCGCAGCTACAAGCCTCTGCTGGCCCGGCCCCGCTGCGAGGGGCTGGAGGCTCGGATCCGGCACTTCGTGCGCAGGGGCCGCATCCCAGCGCCCCAGGGGCTGCAGCCGGGGGCGGCACAGGCCGAGCAGCAGCCCCCCGACAGCAAGAGGAACCACGGCAGCAGCGGCCCGGCGCCGGAGCAGCCCCCCAAGAGGGTGTGTGTGGACGGGGAGTGAGGGCGAGGGGGCTCCTCGGCGGCACCTCGGCGGCTCCGGGGGGAGGTTTTGGCACTTCCCAGGTGCTGGTTTTGGAGGTTTTTGTGGCCCTGGCAGAGTGCTGCTGCAGCCTGGGGGAGCCCCAGCGCTCCGAGACCCCCCCAGCCCCGCGCCCAAGCGCGTCCCCCGCCCCGGCCGGTGCTGCCTCCTCCCGGCTTCAGGGGTTCGAGCAGGGCAGAGAGGGGCCGAGCCCTGGCCCAAGCTGCCCCGTCTCCCTGCTGCTGCCATCGGCGAGGGAGGGCTCCGCGGTGCTGGGCGGCAGCTCCTCGCTGCCCCCTCCCGGCCCCGCAGCCGGGGCCCTGCCCGTGGGCTCCATTTGTCATAAATTTCAGTTCAAAGCGGCTTTTGGGGGTTTTTTCGCGTCCTTCCCCCCGTTGCCCGGCCCCTGTCCCCCGCAGCCTCCAGGCCAAGGGCTGGAAGCTGGTTCATCAGCAGGACAATGAAGCAGCTGCCTCCCTGAATGGAAACGGCAACAGCTCTGAGCCCCCAGCACATCCCCCCCCCCCCCCGACCCCTCACAGGAACGCGGAGCCGGGCAGCAGGAGCAGCTCCCTCCCTCCAGCTCCGTCGGAGCGGCCCGGAGCGGCCCCTGAGGGCTTGGTGGCCAGCAGGAAGGGGGGTGCTGGTAGCCCCTGGCTGTTGTAGAGGGCACAGGACTGGTAGTCGCAGGGCCAGTCGGCCCAGGCGTAGCGCAGAGCCAGCACCAGCGTGCCAGGGCCTGGCAGAGCCAGTGTGACGGTGCGGGATGCCACGGCCAGCACGGGCACGGGCAGCCAGCGGCACGGCGCTGGGGCGCTGCAGCAGCACACCTGGGCAGGGGAGAAACCTCTGTCAAACAGGGAGTCTTCCCTTCTCCCACACCTGGGGAAGCTTTTCACAGAATCCCAGCATGGTGGGGGCTGGAAGGGCCCTGCAGAGCTCACCCAGCACAACCCTCTGCTACAGCAGGTTCCCCTGGCTCAGGGTGCACAGGAACGTGTCCAGGTGGGGTTGGAAACCTCCTGAGAAGGAGCCTCCACACCCTCTCTGGGCAGCCTGGGCCAGGGCTCCCTCATCCTCCTGACATCTACCCTTTAGGTACTTTGATGAGCTCCCCCCTCAGTCTCCTCCAGACTGACCAGCCCCAGGTCCCGCAGCCTTTCCTCACAAGGAAGATGCTCCAGTGCCCTGAGCATCTTGGCAGCCCTGCACTGGCCTCTCTGCAGCACTTCCCTGTCCCTCTGCAGCTGGGGAGCCCACAACTGGCCACAGGACTCCAGCTGAGGCCTCAGCAGCTGTGGCAGAGCAGAGCAAAGGGGAGCAGAAGCTCCCTGGCCCTGCTGCCCACACTCTGCTGGATGCCCCCAGGCTGCCGTTGGCTTCTTGCCCACGAGCCCACGTTGCTGCTCAGGGGCAGTTTCTTCTCAGCCAGCACTGCCAGGTCCCTCTCCTGGAGCTGCTCTCCAGCAGGTCACCCCCAGCCTGTGCTCCCAGGGTTCCTCCCCAGCCGCAGGACTCCTCACCTCAAACCCCTGCACGTCCCGCCGGCGCCAGACGAGCTCCTGGTCGTAGGTGACGTTCAGCAGAGCTCTGCTCACCTCCAGGACAGCGTGGGTGGGAAAAGGCCCCTGGAACACCAGCTCTTTCTCCCCGTAGGCCACGGCCCTGGCGCCCAGCTGCAGCCGCTGGGCCACGTGCTGCTTGTCCCGGGGGTGGATGCTGCCGAGGAAGAGGGAGGCGCTGGGGCGGGCTCTGGGGAGGAAGCACAGCCACAGCTTCACCCCTGCGCCCTCCTGGGACTCACCTGCCGTAGGGAGAACGCTGGTCCCCCAGATCCATGGCCACAGCCATGAAGGTGTGGGGCATCCTGGCGTTGGGCACGACCCCCACGTCAGCCGTCTGGTGCCAGCGGAGCCGGGCGAAGCTGCCGGCCGGGGGCTGCCCGCGGTAACTGGACAGCTGCCGGGGCGCAGAGTTGTGTGGGGGAAAGGGGGCAGCTGGGGAAGCCCCTGCTCCCAAAAGCAGCCCTGTCCCCCCTCGTCTGTTCCCTCCCTCACCTGCACGAAGCCGAAGGGCAGCAGGGGCTGGGTGGTGCCGGCCGAGGCGGCGTGGAAGGCGCGGCGCCAGTCGGCGATGAGAGCGGGGAAGGCGCAGCTGTAGCGCTCCGTGTGCAGCACGGCGTTGGCCTCACCTGCAGCCCAGACACGGCCTGGCCTTTAACTGGGGGGGTGAGGCTGTGGGGGCTTCCCCAGCTTGGTGTGGAAGGCAAAGGGGGCGGCTCACCCTGGTACCAAGCGACTCCCCGCAGCGTCATGTTGAGCAGCGGGTGGATCATGGCGTTCCAGAGCACGGACGGCGCCTGAGGGCCGTGGACACGCCGTGGTGGGGACGGCAAAGCTGGGCTTAAAGGGGGTGCAAAGCCAGGAGAGGGACTCAGGAGCTGGCCTTGCATGGTTGAAGGCCCCTCTTCTCATCACAGCATGGTGGGGGTTGGAAGGGACCTTTAGAGGTCATCCAGGCCAACCCCCCTGATAAAGCAGGTCCCTGCCTCTGCCCCCCAAGCAGCGTGGTGTGGGGCAGGGGAGGGTCTCTGTGGCTCCCCTCTCACCTGCTGCTCTCTCCATGGAGCCCACAGGCCCTCAGGGCTCGTGGGGAGGACCAGGCCTCGATGGGGGTGCCCCCCCATGCTGCCTCCACCAGCCCCAGGGGCGAGCGCAGGGCCTCGGCCAGGTACCGGCCCAGCAGCCAGCACACAGCTGAGAAGTAGGTGAAATTCCCCTGGCCCAGGTTGTCTGATTGAGAAAGAGCAAAGGGGGAAAGGTAGTGAGGAGGTAAAAAGGCTGTTATTTCCAGGCTTGTTTTGGTTTAGAATCATTTGGGTTGGGAAAGCCCTTGAAGCTGCTGCAGTCCCAGCCCTGCCCTCACCCTGCCCAGCCCAGCACTGACCCATGGCCTCAGCACCTCAGCCCCACGGCTTTGGGATCCCTCCAGGGCTGGGCACTGCCCCAGCTCCCTGGGCAGCCTGGCACAGGGCTGACACCCCTCTCAGGGAAACAGTTCTGCCTCAGCTCCAGCCTCAGCCTCCCCTGGGGCAACTTGTGCCCCTTTCCTCTGGTCCTGTCACTCATTGATGGGGAGCTGAGCCCGATCCCCAACTCCCTGCAGCCTCCTGTCAGGGAGCTGCAGAGAGTGCTGCTGGCTGCCCTCAGCCTCCTCTTCTCCAGGCTCAACACCCCCATTCCCTCAGCCCCTCCCCAGCCCCTTGTGCTCCAGCCCCTTCCCCAGCTCAGTGCCCGGCTCTGGCCACGCTGCAGCCCCTCAGTGTCCCTGTGGCAGTGAGTGAGGGGCCCAGCACTGACACAGCCCTGGAGCTGCAGCTTCCCCAGGGCCCAGCACAGGGGACAATCCCTGCCCTGCTCCTGCTGCCCCCCGAGTGCTGATCCCAGCCAGGATGCTGTTGGTTTGGGCTCAGTTTCTGGGTGCATTTCTCTCACCAGCTGTGGGGACAGACCAGGGCAGGAGGACTCGCTGCAGATCCTCCAGCTCCAGGTCCGAGCGTGCGGGTGCAGCGGCGAAGAGGCGCACGTGGGGGTAACGAGCAGCCGCAGCGAGCTCCTGGCTGGCGTTGGCCACCTGGGGAAGGCCGTTTGGGGCAGCATGTGAGCTGCCTCCCCTCCCTGCTTCCTGCTGCTCCCTGAAGCGCAGGGTGGGGCTGTGCTGGTGGGGCTTTACCTGCAGCACTGTCATTGCCATGTTGCTCTGCCCGCTGCAAAGCCACACGTCCCCAAAGTAGATGTCCCGCAGCGTCACGTTCTCTGGGCCCTGCGTGGCCGTCAGCACGTAGGGGCCCCCCTGAGCCATGGGGTCCAGGACAGTCATCCACCTTCCAGAAGGTCCTGGAAGAACAGGACAATGTGTTCTTTCACAACCCCCTCTGGAGACCCTTGCAAAGACCTGGCATGAGCAGCCAACAAGGAAGGAAAGCTCCCCCAACCACAGAACCGGGCTGGGGGGTGGATGTTGGAAGCTCTCTGCCATCAGAGGGGTTTCCCCTCCCGCAGGAACACCTTGCAGAGGAACTTCCAGGGCTCTGAGATGCCCAATGGGATTCTCTGTGGGGATGGAAGCAGCAGAAAGAGGCCAGTGTTGGCTGAACTCCCCCCGTGGCACGGCCCCAGGATCTGGTGCTGTCACCATCACAAGTGGCCATCACCCAGGGTGATGGGGCTGTGGATGTGCTCCTCAGCCACCCCAAACGAGGAGCCAGGACCAACCTTTCACTCGTGTTGTCTTCTTCATGATGCTGAGGCCGCTGTCCTGGGCCAGGGTGAGGGTCAGGGCTGCCCCTGGCTCCCCATAGCCCCACACCGCAGCCCCCGCTGGCGCCCGCTGCAGAACCATGTGGTCGCCGTAGTAGGAGGCGAAGCCCAGCGTCGCTCCTGGCACACACAGACAGCACCAACACCATCTCCCAGGGGCAAAGGCACACACAACCCCAGCCTGGCCCGCTCCTCCCTCTGCAGGCAGCACCTCCCTTCATTTAATATGTGTGATTGGGAACCTCCAGTGGGGTCTGAAGCCCCCAGGGAGAGCCCAGCCCTGAGCGAAGCTGCATGACCTTGTGCTGTAGAATCACAAGGGTTGGGAGGGACCTGCAAAGCTCATCCAGTGCAGCCCCCTGCCAGAGCAGCAGCACCTAGAGCAGGGCACACAGGGACTCATCCAGCTGGGTTGGAATGTCTCCAGACAAGGAGCCTCTACAGCCCATCTGGGCAGCCCCTGCCAGTGCTCCCTCACCTCAGCAGGGAACAAGTTTCCCCTTGTGTTGCTTTGGAACCTCTTCTGTTCCAGCTTGTTGCCCCTTGTCCTGTCCTTGGCCATCCCTGAGCACAGCCTGGCTCCAGCCTCCTCACACCCACCCTTGATGCATTTGGAACCATGACTGAGCTCAGCCCTCAGGCTCCTCTTCTCCAAGCTGCAGAGCCCCAGCTCCCTCAGCCTTTCAGCACAAGGCAGATGCTCCACTCCAGCATCTCTGTGTCCCTGTGCTGAACTCTCTCCAGCAGCTCCCTGTCCTTCTGGGACTGAGGGGCCAGAACTGGACACAACATCCCAGCTGTGGGCTCAGCAGGGCAGAGCAGAGGGGCAGCAGAACCTCTGTGAGCTACTCGCACAGAGATTGCTGGTTAATTCTGCCAGTAGGGGTGTGGGAGCCCTGTGCCAGCCCAGCCTCGCTGACAGATACGCTCTGACCCACTTTTCCCTCGCCAAAACAGTGGGGTGAGCTTCACTCCGCTCTGCGCCGCCAGCAACGTGCCTCCGGCAGCGAGGGGCCCTCGGCGCTCCCCACGGCCCGATTCGGGTGTGCGGGGCAGCCGCCTGCAGGGCGGATGGGGGCCGGTGTGCGGGGGCTGAGCGGGGCCCGCGGAGGGGGGCGGCGAGGGGCTGTGAAGGGCCCCGCAGCGGGTTTGTGGGGTGCCCAGGGCCGGGCGAAGCGGCGTCAGCTCCCACCCCCCGGCCCGTACCTGCGGCCAGCGGCGCCAGCGCCAGCAGCAGCCACGCCGCCATCTTGGGGGCGGCGGGACGCGGGGGGGGGGGGGGGGAGGGGGGCGGGCGGTTGCCAAGCGACGGTGCCCTCGGCACCGGCACCGGGCCGGGGGACCCCGGGAAGGGGGCAGGGTACCGGAGAAGGGAGCGGGGGAGAAAGGGAAGGCGGAACGGAACGGGGAGGGTCCATTTGCCGCTCCCCCCCGCCCCGGCGCCCCCCGCGCACGCGCAGTTGGAAGCGCCCGCCGCCTCCTGTTCGACCCTGGGGCCGCGGGTTCGAATCCCGGCAGCGCCCCCGCGCCGCTGCGGAGCCCCCTCGGGCGCCTGGCAGACGTGGGGCACAGCCCGAGGCGCCCCCGGGGGCAGCGGCAGCCCAGGCAGCTCCTTCCCTTCCTGGCACCTCCCGTGTGGCAGCACTGGCGGGACTGCACTGCTAGGAGCCAGGCTGTGGCTGCTTGGGCTCGTTCTGCCGCTCCTCACCCCTCCCACAACCCTTTGCCTCTCTCCATCACCCCTCATAGAATCAGAGAATGGGCTCAGCTTTTCGGCTTTTAGGATCATCAAGTACAAGCTTTGAACCCGTCGAGCAGCGCCTCCTCTTGGGCTCTGGGATTGGAGAAAGCTCAGGGTTCCTCCCTTTCCCCAACGTTTGTGGTGAGAGCAGGACCCAGGGTACGGCCTGAGGGAGCCCATCCTGCTCCTGGGCCCCTCTGGAGCCAGGGCTCTGCTGGGCCTCCAGCTTATGGCACCTTCAGACGTGCCAGGACTGTCTGGGGAGACGTGCTTCGACCTTCAGAGGGGTGACGGGGTCTGTCTGGAGAGAGCTCGGTAACAGAGAGGCAGGGAGGATGACCAGGGAACTCCAGGCCGGTCAGCTTCACCTCCATCCCTGGGAAGGTGATGGAACAGCTCATCCTGAATGTCAGTTCTGAACATGGGAAGTAAAAGATGGTTGTTGGAGGAGTCAACATGGATTCACCGAGGGGAAAACCTGCTTCAGCAACCTGAGAGTCCTCTGTTAGAGTGTAACCGGCTGGCTGGGTGAGGGGAGAGCAGCACACGTCATCTGCCTTGGCTTCAGCAAGGCTTTGGACACTGTCTGCCACAACACCCTCATCAGAAAGCTCAGGCAGTGTGGCTGGGATGAGTGGACAGTGAGGTGGATGGAGAGCTGCTGAATGACAGAGCCCAGAGGGTGGGGATCAATGGCACAGAGTCGAGTTGGAGGCCTGTGGCCAGTGGAGTTGCACAGGGATGGGTTCTGGGGCCAGTCTGGTTCAACATCTTCATCATTGACATGGGTGAGGGGACAGAGGGACCCTCAGCAAGTTCCCTGCTGGCACCAAACTGGGAGCACTGGCTGATTGCCCAGAGGCTGAGCTGCCAGGCAGTGAGAGCTGGGCAGGCTGAGAGCTGGGCACAGAGGGAGCTGCTGAGGTTCAACCAGGGCAAGGGCAGAGTCCTGCAGCTGGGGAGGAACAACCCCCTGGGCCAGCACAGGCTGGGGGTGACCTGCTGGAGAGCAGCTCCAGGAGAGGGACCTGGCAGTGCTGGCTGACAAGAAACTGGCCCTGAGCAGCAACGTGGGCTCGTGGGCAAGAAGCCAACGGCAGCCTGGGGGCATCCAGCAGAGTGTGGGCAGCAGGGCCAGGGAGCTTCTGCTCCCCTTTGCTCTGCTCTGCCACAGCTGCTGAGGCCTCAGCTGGAGTCCTGTGGCCAGTTGTGGGCTCCCCAGCTGCAGAGGGACAGGGAAGTGCTGCAGAGAGGCCAGTGCAGGGCTGCCAAGATGCTCAGGGCACTGGAGCATCTTCCTTGTGAGGAAAGGCTGCGGGACCTGGGGCTGGTCAGGCTGGAGGAGACTGAGGGGGGAGCTCAGTAATAGTGACAAATATTTGAAAGGTGGGTGTCAAGAGGATGGGGTGGCACTTTTTTCTGTTGTATGCAGGGACAGGACAAGGGGTGATGGGCATCAGCTGGAACACAAAATGTTCTGCTTAAACTTCAAATTCCTTTAATGCAAGGTGAGGGAGCCCTGGCTCAGGCTGCCCAGGGAGGGTGTGGAGGCTCCTTCTCAGGAGGTTTCCAACCCCACCTGGACACGTTCCTGTGTGACCTGACCTAGGTGGGACCTTCTTCAGCAGGAATGTTGGAGTAGGTGACCTTTCCAACCGCCACCATTCTGTGATCCTGTGATTCTTCCCCCTGACTCTCACCCATAAACACTCAACACTGTCATCACCATCCCTGGCCTCTGAGCAGTCGAGACACTCCCTAACAAAGGGCCACCTCTCCCCCTAGCTGTCCTCGCCGATCCCTTCAGAGGGTCTGTGGCCACCCAGTGCCAGCGTCCCTGTGTGTGACCCAGTTGTGTGTGTGTCTCCTGCCACCACGCCTCCACAGCAGCCGCTGTGTCACAATGCAGCCCCGGTCCCTGCCACCCCATTCGCCGCTTCCCTCACGCCCCGGGGCCATCCAGGAGTGTGACTCCATAAACAAACCTGGCTGTGGGGCGTGGGCACATCCCCGGGGTCCCAGCAGTCGCTCCCTGGGGCTGCCAGGCCGAGCGGGCCGCGCTGCGAGCAGGACCCACCATGCCCGACAACGCCTGGGTGGGCAGCTGGAGGCCGCACCGGCCCCGCGGCCCCATCGCCGCTCTGTACAGAGGCCCGGGGCCCAAATACATGCTGCCCACCAATGTGGGTGAGTTGGGGCCGGGGGAGGAGCGGGGGGCTGCGTGCCAGGGGTCCCGCAGCCCACCGAGCGCCGTCCCTGTGCCCGCCCAGGCTTCCAGCAGCACGACCTGTCCCGCAGCCGCGCTCCCGCCTACAGCTTCGGGCTGCGCCTGGAGGAGCAGCGGCGGGACCGCTCCCCGGGGCCCGTGTACCTGCCGCCCCCCGGCACGGGCAAGGCCAGCCCCCCGGCCTTCTCCATCCACAGCCGGCCCCGCGACCTGCCCCTGCCCCGCCTGCCCGGCCCAGGTGAGGGGGGAAGCGGCTGGGGAGGGGGCACGGGGCCGGGGACCCCCCCTGGCCGTGCTCAATGCTCAGCGCCGCTCCCCGCTGCCCCCCAGGCTCCTACTCACCGGAGAGGGCCAACAGGCTGGCCTTCCCCACCGCGCCTGCCTACACCCTCCATGACAGAACCAAGCACAGCAGCATCCTCCAGACGCCAGGTAGGAGAGACGGGGCCCAGCTGAGCCTCCCACCTCCAGCACCCATTGGCTGAGGGGGCCATTGTCCCCTTGGCCAAGCTCCCCACCATCCCCGCACTGGGTCACCCCCCATCATGCCTGGGCTGGATCCCTCCTCATCCCTGGGCTGGGTCCTCTCCTCATCCCTGGGCTGGATCCCTCATCATCCCTGGGCTGGGTCCTCTCCTCATCCCTGGGCTGGATCCCTCCTCATTCCTGGGCTGGGTCCCCTCCTCATCCCTGGGCTGGATCCCTCCTCATTCCTGGGCTGGGTCCTCTCCTCATCCCTGGGCTGGGTCCTCTCCTCATCCCTGGGCTGGATCCCTCATCATCCCTGGGCTGGATCCTCCACCATCCCTGGGCTGGATCCCCAACCATCCCTGGGCTGGGTCCTCCACCATCCCTGGGCTGGATCCCCCATCATCCCCAGGCCGGATCCCCCATCATTCCTGGGCTGAGCTCCTCTATCATCCCTGGGCTGGGTCCTCCATCATCTCTGGGCTGGGACTCCTCATCATCCCTGGGCTGGATCCCCCATCATTCCTGGGCTGAGCTCCTCTATCATCCCTGGGCTGGTTCCCCACATCATCCCCAAACTGAGCCACCCCATCATCCCCAGGTTGGATTCCCCCATCATCTCCAGGCTGAGCTCCTCATCCCCTCTGTGCTGACCCCTTCCTCCCCACCTCCCCAGTGAGGGTGCCCCCCTGCCCCATTTGCCCCAGACTCATGCAGGGGTCTGCTAAGCCTCATGCCCCCCAGGCCCTGCAGCCTATCAGCTGCCCCCCATGCTGGGGCCACGCGTGGTGGACAAGAGCTCGTCCCCCAGCTACTCCATGTCAGGACGAAGCAACGTGGGAACCTTTTACCAGGACCTGTGCAAGGTGGGGGCTGGAGAGGGTGGGGAGGTGGGGGGCTGGGAGTTGGGAGCTGGGAGCTGGTAGGTTGGAGCACGAAGAGGGGCAGGGGCATGGTGGGACAGGGTGCGAAGGGCTGGGGGGCTGGAGGCAGCAGGGCTGAGGGTAACAAGGGGCTGGGGGCACCCAGGGACTGGGAGCACTGGGGCTGGGGCTGAGGGTAACAAAGAGCTGGGGGCACCAAGGGGCTGGGGCTGAGGGTAACAAGGGGCTGAAGGCACCAAGGGGCTGGGGCTGAGGGTAACAAGGGGCTGGGGGCACCAAGGGGCTGGGAGCACTGGGGCTGGGGCTGAGGGTAACAAAGAGCTGGGGGCAACAAGGGGCTGGGGCTGAGGGTAACACGGGGCTGAAGGCACCAAGGGGCTGGGGCTGAGGGTAACACGGGGCTGAAGGCACCAAGGGGCTGGGAGCACTGGGGCTGGGGGCACCAAGGCTCTGGGGCTGAGGGTAACAAAGAGCTGGGGGCAACAAGGGGCTGGGGCTGAGGGTAACAAGGGGCTGGGGGCAACAAGGGGCTGGGAGCACTGGGGCTGGGGCTGAGGGTAACAAAGCTGGGGGCAACAAGGGGCTGGGGCTGAGGGTAACAAGGGGCTGAAGGCACCAAGGGGCTGGGAGCACTGGGGCTGGGGGCACCAAGGCTCTGGGGCTGAGGGCACCCAGGGGCTGGGAGCACCAAGGGGCTGGGGCTGAGGGTAACAAAGGGCTGGGGGCACCAAGGGGCTGGGGGCTGGGGCACCAAGGGGCTGGGGGCCCTGGTCAGCACAGCCACTGCCCACAGACGCCGGGGCCTGGCAACTACCACACGGTGAACGCTGACATCTACAAGCGCCGGGCGCCGCAGTTCAGCATGTTGGCACGGAACAGCCCCCCTGGGGACACCACCACCAAGCCTGGGCCCGGTGCCTACAGCCCCAAGCAGGTGAGGGGCGATGGGGGTCCCTCCAGCACGGGCAGGGAGGGGCTGGGAGCCAGCAGAGCCCCGTTGCTCACCGCCCTGGGCCCCCTCTCAACAGAGCCAGAGGCAGGGGCAGACTTTTGGGATCCGGCACTCAGACTACCTGGCTCCCCTCATCGTGGATGTGCCTGACAACAGGGAGCAGTGAAGGTCCACCCTGGGAGCACCAAGCAAGAATAAACGTCCTGAGCCAGCACTGCACTCCTGCTCTCCCTGTGTCGTGCTGCCCCACTGCCCTGGCTCAGCTGCACCCCTGACACCACGGGCAGCCAGGGTTCAGGGTGCATGGGCTCCCCCTGAGCTGCCCTTTTCCCAGCCTGTGCCCTTCTGTCCTGGAGGAGACCTTGGACAGGGGAAGGTGGGCTGCACATGCCAGGGGTGGAGGATGTGCTGCCCACACGGGTACCTGGCCTGTGCAGGCTCCAGCCTCATCCCCACCACCTGCCCAGGGCAGCTGCATGACATCATCTGCGTGGTCAGGCTATCCTGCCCCATCCCATCCCATCCCATCCCATCCCATCCCATCCCATCCCATCCCATCCCATCCCATCCCATCCCACCCCATCCCAGCTGTGGCAGAGCAGAGGGGGAGCAGAAGCTCCCTGGCCCTGCTGCCCACACTCTGCTGGATGCCCCCAGGCTGCCGTTGGCTTCTTGCCCACGAGCCCACGTTGCTGCTCAGTTTCTTCTCAGCCAGCACTGCCAGGTCCCTCTCCTGGAGCTGCTCTCCAGCAGGTCACCCCCAGCCTGTGCTGGCCCAGGGGGTTGTTCCTCCCCAGCTGCAGGACTCTGCCCTTGCCCTGGTTGAACCTCAGCAGCTCCCTCTGTGCCCAGCTCTCAGCCTGCCCAGCTCTCCCTGCCTGGCAGCTCAGCCTCTGGGCAATCAGCCAGTGCTCCCAGTTTGGTGCCAGCAGGGAACTTGCTGAGGGTCCCTCTGTGCCCTCACCCAGGTGGTTGATGAGGATGTTGAACCAAACTGGTCCCCGTGGACACTGTCTGCCACAACATCCTCATCAGAAAGCTCAGGCAGTGTGGCTGGGATGAGTGGACAGTGAGGTGGATGGAGAGCTGCTGAATGACAGAGCCCAGAGGGTGGGGATCAATGGCACAGAGTCGAGCGTGAGGCCTGTGGCCAGTGGAGTTGCACAGGGATGGGTTCTGGGGCCAGTCTGGTTCAACATCTTCAGCGTTTTATTGTCTCCAGGGGCAATGGGAAGAAGCTGGAACACAAGAAGTTCCATTTAACCAAAAGGACAAACTGAGTGTTTGAGTGAGGGAGCCCTGGCCCAGGCTGCCCGGGGAGGGTGTGGAGGCTCCTTCTCAGGAGGTTCCCAAACCCCCCTGGACACGTTCCTGTGTGACCTGATCTAGGTGGGAGCTGCTTCTACAAGGGGGTTGGGCTGGATGAGCTCTAAAGGTCTCTCCCAACCCTCACCATTCTGTGATCCCGGCTTTGTACCATTCCTCACCGAGAGAGGGGAGTTAGATGCAGCTGGGTAAGGGTTCCAAAATACAGACTGGGTACAAAGGAGCTGGATGCAGGGTGACCTCTGCACTGCATGTGCACGTCACAGGAGACAAGCACACTTATTCACACATAAAGAAGCGAACATTCACCCTCTACTCAGAGGTAGTTATCCCCAGCAGCCTTTTCCAGTGAAAACAGGCCAGGGTTCATTATCTCATGGTCTTTTACTACCATCTAGCCTCTGCTTGGCGTTTCTGCAGCCTTTGAAATGGTCATTTACCTCCTCTGGGGTTCTTTCTGATAGTCTTCCTCAGTTGTCCGTTGGATTCACTTCTCGGCTCTGCTTGCTTCAGCACACACGCTCCTGGGGCTGCAACCTCAGGCAGTGTCACCGTCCTGTTACTCTCATGTCTCTTCATTTTGTAGTTTGGGCTTGCAGAATGGCTTTATCTTAGGATAACAGAATCGCTTTGGCTGGAGCAGACCCTTAAGCACATGGAGTGCAGCCTCTGTCCCAGCTCTATCGACCACCAGCCCATTTCCCTGTCCTTGATTTGTCAATGTACCGATCTGGATGAGCCTAGGAACAAAGGCAGAGAGTGTGCGGGTGTCTGTGGGGTGTGTGTGTGGGTGTCTGTGGGGTGTGTGTGGGGAGTGTTTCTGTGGGGGTGTCTGTGGGGTGTGTGTGTGGGTGTCTGTGGGGTGTGTGTGGGGAGTGTTTCTGTGGGGGTGTCTGGGGGTGTGTGTGCGGGTGTCTGTGAGGTGTGTGTGGGGAGTGTTTCTGTGGGGGTGTCTGTGGGGTGTGTGTGTGGGTGTCTGTGGGGTGTGTGTGGGGAGTGTTTCTGTGGGGGTGTCTGGGGGTGTGTGTGCGGGTGTCTGTGAGGTGTGTGTGGGGAGTGTTTCTGTGGGGGTGTCTGGGGGTGTGTGTGCGGGTGTCTGTGGGGTGTGTGTGGGGAGTGTTTCTGTGGGGGTGTCTGGGGGTGTGTGTGCGGGTGTCTGTGGGGTGTGTGTGGGGAGTGTTTCTGTGGGGGTGTCTGGGGGTGTGTGTGCGGGTGTCTGTGGGGTGTGTGTGGGGAGTGTTTCTGTGGGGGTGTCTGTGGGGTGTGTGTGCGGGTGTCTGTGGGGTGTGTGTGGGGAGTGTTTCTGTGGGGGTGTCTGTGGGGGTGTGTGTGCGGGTGTCTGTGGGGTGTGTGTGGGGGTGTCTGCAGGGGGTGTTTCTGGAGGTGGTGTCTGTGGGTGGATGTTTCTGTGGGGGATGTTTCTGTGGGGGTGTCTGTGGGGGTGTCTGTGGGGGTGTCTGTGGGGCATGTTTGTGGGGGTGTCTGTGGGGGATGTTTCTGTGGGGGTGTCTGTGGGGGTGTCTGTGGGGGTGTCTGTGTGTGGTGTCTGTGGGGGATGTTTCTGTGTGGGGTGTCTGTGGGGGATGTTCCTGTGTGTGGTGTCTGTGGGGGGATGTTTCTGTGTGTGGTGTCTGTGGGGGGTTGTTTCTGTGGGGGTGTCTGTGGGGGGATGTTTCTGTGGCGATGTCTGTGGGGGATGTTTCTGTGTGTGGTGTCTGTGGGGGGTTGTTTCTGTGGGGGTGTCTGTGGGGGGATGTTTCTGTGTGGGGTGTCTGTGGGGGTGTCTGTGGGGGATGTTTCCGTGGCGGTGTCTGTGGGGGATGTTTCTGTGTGGGGTGTCTGTGGGGGTGTCTGTGGGGGATGTTTCTGTGTGGGGACGTTTCTGTGGGGGTCGTTTCTGTGCGGAGGGGGCCGCGTGCTGCGGTGTCCCCGCCGTGCCGGCAGGGGCGCGCTGGGGCCGGGCGCTGGGGCCGCGGCCATGGCGGAGGGCGCCAGGCTGAAGAGGAAGCGCGAGGAGGAGGCGGCCGCGGCCGGGGATGAGCCGAGGGACGGGGAGGCCGCGGCCAGGGACGAGCCGAGGGACGGGGAGGCCGCGGCCAGGGACGGGCCGAGGGACGGGGAGGCCGCGGAGCCCTTCCCGCTGCAGGAGCTGCGGCTGCGGCGGGTGCTGCGCGAGTCGGCGCGGGACAAGGCCGTGTTCCTGCACGGAGAGGTACCGGGCTGCTCCGTAACAACCCCCCGCAACCCAAACGTGGCCCCAGACAGGCTTCTCTAACCGATACTGGCTGAAGAGGCCGCTGCGCTCTGCGGGGAAGCTGCTTGCAAGCCTCAGGGGACTGGTTTTTATTAGTGGAGCTGTTTCTTTTTGCGACCCTGAAGCGGGTTTGTTGTGTTTGGTCGGTAAAGCGGCACTGAATGGGGAGGGAGATGCCAACCCTGCGGCTGGGAGCAGCGTGGGCCTGTCGGTCAGAATCAGGGTTGGAAGGGCCCTGCAGAGCTGCTCCAGCCCAAGCCCTGCTACAGAAGGTTCCCCTGGCTCAGGTCACACAGGAACGTGTCCAGGTGGGGTTGGAAACCTCCATGGAAGGAGCCTCCACACCCTCCCTGGGCAGCCTGGGCCAGGGCTCCCTCACTGAAACACTCAAACAGCTTCTCCTTATGTTTCAATGGAACTTCTTGTGTTCCAGCTTCATCCCATCACCACTTGTCCTGTCACTGAATACAACAGAATAAAAGTGCTGCCTCAACCTCCTGACACCCACCAGTGAGATATTTGTCACTATTACTGAGCTCCCCCCTCAGTCTCCTCCAGCCTGAGCAGCCCCAGGTCCCGCAGCCTTTCCTCACAAGGAAGATGCTCCAGTGCCCTGAGCATCTTGGCAGCCCTGCACTGGCCTCTCTGCAGCACTTCCCTGTCCCTCTGCAGCTGGGGAGCCCACAACTGGCCACAGGACTCCAGCTGAGGCCTCAGCAGCTGTGGCAGAGCAGAGCAAAGGGGAGCAGAAGCTGCCTGGCCCTGCTGCCCACACTCTGCTGGATGCCCCACGAGGGCACGTTGCTGCTCATGGTTAGTTTATTATCACCCAGCACTGCCAAGTCCCTCAGTCACCAGGAAGGTGACTCTGGAAGTTTTCTGGCCAGGCAGGCTGTCTGAGGTGGTGAGGATTGGGGAGGTTTCAAGCTGTTGCTTCAGCCTGAGGGTAGTAATGGATTGAGGGTCAGTGGGTAACTGAGGTGGGCACAGACCTGTAACTCTGACCTGTGATGGTGACTGAGTTGGGGGGCTCAGGTGACCCACTTTGTTCTCACCAAGCAGTGCTCAGTTAAGCCCCACTTGTGTCCTACACAGATGTGAGCAATGCAGGGGTGTGCTCCACACCCCAGCCTCCCAAAATCTGCATGCTCAGGCCACCTCCTTATCTGGGTGGTTGTTCCTTGGAGGAGGGCAGCAGAGCTCCCTGCTCTAGGGAGCTTTAGGTTTGCTCCCTGAGCATGGTATGACCTCCTGCACCTGCCTCTGGCCTCTTCCTGACCAGCTGCCTGCTCAGGGACCCTGTGTCAGCTTGCAAGAGTGATGTGGGTCAGTGAGAGCTGGGAGGATCTGAGGAGGTGCAGATGCCACCAAAAAAACTCCACCTGTGCTCCCTCCTACCATGCACAAAAGGCACAGATATGCCTTTTGGTTTTGGATGGGGGCTGCCCCGTGTGTGACTGGACTGGGAGGGGGTTAGTGCACCAGACTTGATGCCAGGACCCAAATGCCTCCACTCAGGGACCGCTGTGGACATGTTGCAGCCCCTCAAGTTCTGCAGCCAGAGCTAGATGCATGTTTGCTGATAGCTTTGTTCTTCTTGCAGGTGACCAGCTCCTCTGGAGAGGGCACAGATGCCGTGGTCATCCTGGAGAAGACTCCTTTCCAGGAGGAGAAGGTGTTGGACCTGCTGAAGAGGCACCTGAAGCTGGAGCTGCAGATGCGCAACGACATTTACAGCACGTACCACCTCTATCCCCCCGCAGAGCTCAGCGGTCAGTGCTGCCGCCTCGCCCGGGGCTGCTCGGCTCGGGGAGGGGTGGAGAGCTCCGTGGGGGCGGGACGGGGAGGGCGGTTCTCCACGGCTCAGCCCCGGGCCAGCGGATTAACCTCGTTAATACAAGAACTTAAAGGGTGAATGTGAAAAGGCAGCAGGGTTTTTTTTTGTTGTCTCCGGTGCCAGGACAAGGGCTGATGGGCACAAGCTGGAACACAAAGAGTTCCACCTAAACACAAGGAGCAAGTCCTTTGGTGCTGAGGTGAGGGGGCCCTGGCCCAGGCTGCCCAGGGAGGCTGTGGAGGCTCCTTCTCAGGAGGTTTCCAACCCCACCTGGACACGTTCCTGTGCCCCTGAGCCAGGGGAACCTGCTGTAGCACGGGGTTGTGCTGGGTGAGCTCAGCAGGGCCTTTCCAACCCTCACCACTCTGGGATCCTATGATTCTAAGCATCTCCCTTATGATCCTTAGGAGAAAGGCTGAGGGAGCTGGGGCTCTGCAGCTTGGAGAAGAGGAGCCTGAGGGCTGAGCTCAGTCATGGTTCCAAATGCATCAAGGGTGGGTGTGAGGAGGCTGGAGCCAGGCTGTGCTCAGGGATGGCCAATGACAGGACAAGGGGCAACAAGCTGGAACAGAAGAGGTTCCAAAGAGACACAAGGGGAAACTTGTTCCCTGCTGAGGTGAGGGAGCAGTGGCAGGGGCTGCCCAGATGGGCTGTGGAGGCTCCTTCTCTGGAGACATCCCAACCCAGCTGGATGAGTCCCTGTGTGCCCTGCTCTAGGTGCTGCTGCTCTGGCAGGGGGCTGCACTGGATGAGCTTTGCAGGTCCCTCCCAACCCTTAAGAGTCTGAGGTTTGTGTCACCCTGTTTTCCCCATTAAATAACCCTTGCTTGACTACTGTCAGCCATCTCTATGTGACTTGATTTAAAGGTGAAGAAAGGTTTGGACACCTGAAAGCTTCCTTTCTTTGTGGTTTTGGGTTGTGTTTTTAGCACTCAGGGTAGTAGGATGTTGTCTCTTCCATAAGGTTGACTTCAGAACAGTCCCTGCAGAGGATATGTGTCAGCTTCTGTTCATGCCAGGCTTTTCCTTTCTTCTGTGTTTTGTTTTCCTTGCCCAATGGCAGTCAGTAAGGACAGCCAGTTAACATGTTTGCAGAGAGGATTTAAAAGCTGGTACCACTGAGTGCCTGGGACAAGTGAGAACCTGTCCTCTGCCTTTCAGGCTTCACCTTGCTGATTCCAGGGTTATGAAACCCAATGAATAACTTGAGCGTGTGGAGGTCAGGTGAGAGGGTCGGAGAGCTTCAGTGGAAGGCTGTCATCCTGGGTGGCAGGTTCTTGTCACAGTGAAAGATGTCTTGTGACTGTGGTGCTCAGCAGCTGCTGTGAGAAAGCAAGAGCTACCTTGTCAGCAGCTTCAGTGTGAGTCTGGGACATGTTTATGGTTTGGAAACACAGTGGTGAATTGGGTGTTGGTGCTTCCATAAGGACAGTGACAGCCAAATGTCAAAACTTACCAAAGAATGACAGAATTGGAGGGGTTAGAAGGGACCTTTAGAGCTCATCCAGTCCACCCCCACCCTGCAGAAGCAGCTCCCACGTAGATCAAGTCACACAGGAACATGTCCAGAGGGGTCTTGAAGAGCTCCAAGGAAGGAGCCTCCACACCCTCCCTGGGCAGCCTGGGCCAGGGCTCCCTCACTGAAACACTGAAACAGTTTGGCCTTATGTTTAAATGGAGCTTCTTGTGTTCCAGCTTCATCCCATCACCCCTTGTCCTGTCACTGAATACAACAGAATAAAAGTGCAAAAGAGCAAAGGGGAGCAGAAGCTCCCTGGCCCTGCTGCCCACACTCTGCTGGATGCCCCCAGGCTGCCGTTGGCTTCTTGCCCACGAGCCCATGTTGCTGCTCAGGGGCAGTTTCTTCTCAGCCAGCACTGCCAGGTCCCTCTCCTGGAGCTGCTCTCCAGCAGGTCACCCCCAGCCTGTGCTGGCCCAGGGGGTTGTTCCTCCCCAGCTGCAGGACTCTGCCCTTGCCCTGGTTGAACCTCTGCAGCTCCCTCTGTGCCCAGCTCTCAGCCTGCCCAGCTCTCACTGCCTGGCAGCACAGCCTCTGGGCAATCAGCCAGTGCTCCCAGTTTGGTGCCAGCAGGGAACCTGCTGAGGGTCCCTCTGTGCCCTCACCCAGGTGGTTGATGAAGATGTTGAACCAGACTGGCCCCAGAACCCATCCCTGTGGAACTCCACTGGCCACAGGCCTCCAACTTGACTCTGTGCCATTGATCCCCACCCTCTGGGCTCTGTCATTCAGCAGCTCTCCATCCACCTCACCTCCACGTCCCAGCCACACTGCCTGAGCTTTCTGATGAGGATGTTATATTGGTGTGACAGCCTGGAGTTAGAAGTTGTGGTTCTGAAGGAAATGTTTGGGTTGGTTGCTGTTCCTTCCCCTAAACACTCCTATGTGAGCTGGAGTTGTGCAAAACTCCTCTTGCTCTGTGGAGTTCTGGAAATCAGAAGTTTTGGCCTTGCAAAGCCAGGTTTCAAGGGCAGGAGAGCACTGTGACACCATGGGTGTGATGAATCCTTGGGAAAGATGTTAAAGCTGCACTTCCTCAGATGGAAAAGACTCCCACAGCGTTCTGGAGGCTGCAGCTGTTCCCACAAGGTGGCATTGCAAGCCTGAAATCCCTCTGGGCCTCTCTGCAGTTGTGCCAGTGTGTGCTTGGCTGTGAGCTCTGTGTCACTCCAGCAGTCATCTAACAACAGCATTTTTTGTTTTATTCAAGACTTATGTCAGGTGAGAGACCCTGCAGTGAGCAAGGCTGGTAGAGGGTCACTGCTCTCTGTCAGGGTCACGCTGGCTCCTGCTTTTTCTGAGAGGCTGGAGCAAAACCAGGTAAATCTGGGTCTTCTCACACCCTGTTTGTGAAGTTCAATCCTTGCTTGGGTTGTTTCTGTGCAGCATGTCCTCTGTGCTGTGCCTCTGCCCTGTGCAGCCACCTCTTGTTTCCCACATTCCTGGGCCAAAGCTGCTGTGCTGTTGGGATGAGTGTTTGTGCTGTTCCTCCTGCAGGTCTGAAGGGGAGGAAAAAAGCCTCTGGTGGTTTCCTTCTGCTTGAGTTCATCATCTTAATTACTTGCCTTGAAAAGGTGGATTGTGCAGGGATGTTATGCCTTGGTGCATCTGTGCTTCCCATCCCTCTCCTTGGCACTGCTGTGCTTGCTCTGGATTGCTGCAGGGAGACAAGGATGGGGCTGTGGACCCTGGTGCTGCCCTTCAGGCTCCCTGGCTCTGGGTGGTGAGCAAAGAGGCTTCTTCCTTTGAAGCAATTTGGGGCCAAATAGCTGCTTTTTGTGGGCACATTGTTTGAGGCAGCTGGGTTGGCACTGAAGGAGATGGTTGTGCTCAGTCAGGAGAGGAAGGAAATTGCCCTTTTGAACTGAGTCATGGCATGAGGAGGGACTCAAGGAGAAGAATGCAGCTCATAAGCCTAAAACAGGAGGAGAAATTGCCTGGGAGGCTGGAGAGCCCTGTCAGGGCTCATGAGAAATCCCAGAAAGTCAAGTGTGGAGAGCTAGCAAGCCCTTGCAGGGTGTCTGTCTCAGCCTCTTGGTTACAGGGGTAGAGAGATAAAGGGTTTCATCTGCTGGTTAATGTGATAACAGGAGAAATACTCCACAGAAAAGGTCAAGCTTTGTCATGATACAGTTTGTCTGAAAAGTTCTGGCTGGTGGTATCCTATTGAAGAGGAATTCCCCTGGAGGTTTCACAGCATCCTGAGTGGCTGAGCTGCTCCACACTCTTCCCTTCCTAAAGGTAAGATAAACCCTCCAGACCAGGAAATCAGGACTGGCAGGTGACTCTGGCAGGTGACTGGGTGACTTTGATGGCACAAGGAACTGCCTCCGGGTCCTGCTGCTTTGTCCAAGTGGGTTTGTCAATGCCACCTTTGTGGTCTGAAGCTCCCAAGGTGGGTTCTTCATTCAACTGGAGTTTCTTGAGAGCTGGGAGTGGGTATTTTCTTCACCTTTCTCCCCACCTCTTTGTTTAAGTCAGTTGGATGTTGTTCCCTCCCTGAAGTCAAGCTAACACAGGCCCTGTGTGGTGAAAGCTTATCTTGGTGCTAAAAGAGCCTGCAAGGCTGGGCTGGTTGCTTTGGATGGTGAAGGCAGAGAAAGAGAGGCCAAAAGCAACAAAGTACCTGAGCAAATCTTCCCCTTTGTCGTGGGAAGAGGAATTTCACTCTGCTGCTGCTTGAAGATGAGGTTTTTTGGAGGGGGAGAGGCTGGGAACACAACAGCCTGGGCTTGTGTGGAGGTGGCACTGGATGCAAAGAGGACTTCACTTAGCTCATGGATTCACTGGCCACTGGGGGAGAGGTGTGAAGGCTAAAATGGGAAATAGCATTGGCAAACCAGTTTAATAATGGTCAGTTTGTCTGAAGGGCAAACCAAAACCACTCAAGGAAAGAGATTTGTGAGTGAGTTTATGAGGAGGAGAGTGTGTCCTGTGCTGGGAAGTGCCCTGCTGCTGGCCAAGGCAGCCATTTCTCTTAAGGCCAGTATCAACTTTCTGCTTAGATTTAAGAAGCAGCTTATGTCTAGAAGTGGGAGGAGACCCCCCCCCCCAGCTCTGGGGCTTTCCCATCACAGAGAGTAAAGGGGATGCTTTCATGGCAGTGGCAAGTTCTTTTTGCTTGCAGAAGCCAGATGGTTCAGTGAACATCCAGCTCCTGATGATGCTCACACCCACTCCTCGAGGAGAGCTCTGCTGTTGCCATCAAAAAGCATCTCCTTGCTTGGCTGCTGAGGGATGTCATGCTTCAAAGCTGTCCCAGCCTTAATTTCAGGGCTCTTATCAGTCCTTTAAGGAGCTTTTTACTCACTGAGCACAGCTTAAAACTGAGCAAGGCCTGAGACTCTGCAGCACAGGGTGGAGATATAGTGGGAGAAATGGGAGAGAGTGGAAGGAAAGTATTCAGTCATGCAGGACGTGAGACATAACCATGCCTTCCCAAGCCCAAAAAGCATCTGGTTTCAGGCAGTGAGGAGCTGGAGAAACTTGCAGGAGCTGCACTGGGAAAGCTGGATGGCATTTCCACTTGCCTAGCTGCATTTACACTTAAAAAGGTAGAGCCTGAAGCTGTGGGAGTGTTTGGGGGTAGCTTGGGGGATGGCAGAAGTCTCTGGCAGCCTGCTTGGCTTGCCCAGGCATGTGCCAGCTTTGCAAGAGCTCACAGCCTCCAGACTTTCTCCTTTTCCTTTGTGCTTCTATTTCATCTGCTAACAGGAGCCTGAGGTGAAGCTGTGGTTGTACCTCTTGCATTTCATAGAGTACCAGGTAGGAAGAGACCTCCAGAGCCAGCCTGGTCCAACCAGGTTGCAAAAGCAGAGTCTGGAGAAGATGGCCCAGCACCCAGCCTTTGCTCACTGTTTGTTGCACGTGTGTGTTTTGTGTTATGGACAGTTTGAAAGGCTACAGGAGGACAGGAGAAAGGCCCATCTGCTTTACAACACATGGGGCAGGAAGGGGAGGCACAGAGAGCCTTCAGGTGGGCTGGAGACTTGGGAGAGGAACAGGAGGCTTGTCTGTAACAAAGGCACAAATGATCTGCAGCCTGTGCTGTGGTGTCAGGTGGGACTGTGCAGTCTGGGAAGATGCTCAAAGCTCCAAGGTACAAGCAAGGGAGGGGGGAAAAAAACCCCAACCCTCATAGGCAGAGAGCAAGGATGTGGTAATGAACACTGGGAGGAAAATGTGTCTCAGTCAGAAGAGTACCTGGTCAGGAGTGGGTTAAAACCACTTGTTCCCTTGTGATCATAAAACTAAACTAAATAAATGATGTTAATACAGCAGGGGAAAGGGAGAGGCTGTTGATTCAGTGCTAACCTGATGGGGGGAAGGCAGTGCAGAGCTGTATGCAGCAGGGAAGAGGCTTGCAGAGGGAAAGGAAAAACTTGGAAGAGTGCAAGTGAGACTTTGCTCTTTCCTGGGCTTGGCAGCTTTCTGTCCCTGATGGCTGAGTTGATGAGATGGTAAGCCAAAGCTCGGCCTCCTGCTAGCAAAGGGAGGGAAAAGCACCCCTGCCCAAGTCAAAACAGGTTGTTCTTGCCCTGTGTGCTTCTCTTGGCTGCTTGGTGTGTTTAAATCTGTTTGAAAGCAAACTATTTCAGTGTTGCTGAGTGAGATGGGAGGAGTGAGTGTGAGGCATCTCAGTGGGTCACCCTGGCCTCTTGTCACTCTGGGCATAGGTTTAAATTGGAGCTGGAGGGGGGTTTTGGTGGAGCCTGGGGACAGTGTGTTGCATGGCTCCTGAGCCTGGAGCAGCCTTTGATGGCTGCATCAGCTCCCTGCTCCTCCTTCCCATCTGCTGTCCTGCCCTGTTCAGAGCATGGGGGTTGTTGGCAAAGCCCTTGAAGCTGCTGCAGTCCCAGCCCTGCCCTCACCCTGCCCAGCCCAGCACTGACCCACGGCCTCAGCACCTCAGCTCCACGGCTCTGGGATCCCTCCAAGGCTGGGCACTGCCCCAGCTCCCTGGGCAGCCTGGCACAGGGCTGACACCCCTCTCAGGGAAACAGTTCTGCCTCAGCTCCAGCCTCAACCTCCCCTGGGGCAAATTGAGGCCGTTTCCTCTCGTTCTGTCATTCATTACTGGAGAGTTCAACCCCCCAACTCACTGCAGCCTCCTGTCAGGGAGCTGCAGAGAGTGCTGCTGGCTGCCCTCAGCCTCCTCTTCTCCAGGCTCAACACCCCCATTCCCTCAGCCCCTCCCCAGCCCCTTGTGCTCCAGCCCCTTCCCCAGCTCAGTGCCCGGCTCTGGCCACGCTGCAGCCCCTCAGTGTCCCTGTGGCAGTGAGTGAGGGGCCCAGCACTGACACAGCCCTGGAGCTGCAGCCTCCCCAGGGCCCAGCACAGGGGACAATCCCTGCCCTGCTCCTGCTGCCACCCCACTGCTGATCCCAGCCAGGATGCCCTTGGCCTTCTTGCCCCCCTGGGCACGCTGCTGGCTCCTGTTCAGCCGCTGGCACCAGCCCCCCCAGGCCCTTTCCCTGCAGCAGTTTCCAGCCCCTCTGCCCCAGCCTGTGGCTGTGCCTGGGCTTGGGGAGGCCCCAGGGCAGGACTTGAACCTCACACAATTGCCCTTCATCCTCTGCTGTGTGCAACAGCTGCCTTTAGCCCTTTTTTACACCACTTCACCCAATGGAGCAGCTGTTTAGCTGTAGCTCCATGCCCTGTGTTTATCTCACTCTCGTTTTTAGCAGCAGGGTGAGAAGTCCTTTGGTGTCTGGTCAATCCAAACTTCCTTTTCTCCTGGGAAGGGAAACAACCCTGTGGTGTATCACAGTATCTCTGCCTCCTGCTCCAAGTTCTTTCAATTACGTCTCTTTTATTTTCATAACCCCCAGTGAATTGCTGGTCAGTGCTGACTCCCAGCACAAGCCACAGGCGTGCTGTGGCCTCCCTGGGCCAGCCACTGTGCCTCAACGAGAGCAGAGCCAATCCCTGACCCACAGCACAGCTCCAGTGGTTCTTGCCCATGCCAGGGCAGCTTTGGGTTGCCCCCAGGACGTGTGTCATGCCTTTAATGCCCACAGAGTCTGGGAGCACGGACACAGGCTGTTGCCAGGCAGGGAAGGATGTTGTGTTGAGCGCTGTCTGGCTGTGGATGTTTTCCCTGGCCTCAGCCAGGAGTTTGCATCCTGTGTGTGGGCTCCTAATGATAGTCAGGCTTAGAGTATTTATCCAACAGCTTCTCTGGCCACGGTGATTTATGTTAATTAGCATTGCTGGGGTGTTTCAGGGTTGATGAGACCTCGAGAAGGAAAACAATCATCAGTGAACCACAGCCTCTCCCTCTCCTCTCCAGACATCTGCTGCTCCACTGCAGCTGCACACCAAGGGCTTCTCTGATCTTACACCACGCTCTGAAGCATCTGAAGCTATTGCCCCCACCACCAGCAGCCACCCCCCAGACTGGGGAGGTGCTGGGGCAGCTGTGAAGCCTCCTTCTGCAACCCCATCCCTCAGTCCCTGCTCTGGTTTTGGGGTATAGCATTAAATTGCCTGAGGGTGGATGTGTGATTCCTTTTTCTTAACCTTTTGCCTTTTTGATTTGTCTCCTCTGTGCTTTGCTGCTCTTTTTAAACCTCCTTGAACACAAGGAGCTCCAGCCTTGTGGTGTTTTGCTCTTTATTTTGTTGCTGTTACATCACCCTGCTAGAAGTGCTTAATGGAGTCCTGGAAAACAACCTTGTTTGAACATGTGGATGGTGGGAACGGGACCAGGCTGCCCTTGTGGTTTGCATTTTCATATTTCATGTTACCAGCATTTTCCTGTGGATTTCATTAAGCTGGCTTTGGCATGAAATGAAAAGGCTGAGTCTCCCAGATTGTGCAGTGCTGACCTTAAAGAGAAACACCTCCCAATCCCCCCCTCCAAAAAATCCACCCTGAGCCCTGGCATTAGGAACAAACAGATATTTATATTCAGTGTCTGGCTGCATTCTATGTGGATATAAAAACATGAAGCACAACTGTTTGGTAGCCCAGTGGGGGTGGTTTTCACAACTGAGATGGATTTTGGGCACAGGCTGCAGTGTTTGCAGTGCCCAGCCACTTGCTCTGCTCAGGGTGGCTTTGGGCACGTGGCATTTTTCACCTTCCTGTGCTGGGGTGTATTGTTTTGGAGCAGCTCTCTGTTAGCTGGGAAAGCAGAGACACTGCTGGTGCCCTTGGAGTTGTGGCAGGCTCTGTCTCACAGCTCCTGTCTGGGCTCTGAGCGTTCTGCCACTGTGGGTAGAGGTTACTGCAGCCAGGTTGGCAAGAGGTGTGCTGGCATCTGGTTTATGAACACAGACTGCACAGCAAAGTGTTGGTCTTGAGGTAAAGAGAAATGGTTTTCATCTTTGCTAAACAGTTCAAAGTATTCTGTTGGTCACTTGGTGCAGGGGAGTCACCCAACAGCCTGGAGCCATGGGCTGAGGGCAATGGGATGAGGCTGGACAAGGCCAAGGGCTGGGTCCTGATCTGGGGCTTCCCCAAGCCCAGGCACAGCCACAGGCTGGGGCAGAGGGGCTGGAAACTGCTGCAGGGAAAGGGCCTGGGGGGGTGGATGAGAGGTTAATGTGAGGCAGCTGGGGAAGGGGCTGGAGCACAAGGGGCTGGGGAGGGGCTGAGGGAATGGGGGTGTTGAGCCTGGAGAAGAGGAGGCTGAGGGCAGCCAGCAGCACTCTCTGCAGCTCCCTGACAGGAGGCTGTGTGTGGAGGGCTTTGCTCCTAAGTGATAGGACAGGAGGAAATGGGCTCAAGCTACCCCAGGGAAGGTTGAGGCTGGAGCTGAGGCAGAACTGTTTCCCTGAGAGGGGTGTCAGCCCTGTGCCAGGCTGCCCAGGGAGCTGGGGCAGTGCCCAGCCCTGGAGGGATCCCAAAGCCGTGGGGCTGAGGTGCTGAGGCCGTGGGTCAGTGCTGGGCTGGGCAGGGTGAGGGCAGGGCTGGGACTGCAGGAACTTAAACCTCTTTTCCAACCCAAATGACTCCATGATCCCTCTTTCCTCAGCTCATCCTGTGCTGTGTTATAACCCATCAGCACCTGTTCTTTACTCAGCATCCTTCCCCCTGCCCTTGACCTGTTTGCCTTGGGGAGGGAGCTGCTCCTCGTGCTGGCCCTGCTGCTGGCAGCTCACACAACATCTAGTTTTGGGGCTGAGGAACGTTCCTGGATGCTCATTCAGCAACATCCCACGAGCTTTGGGTTTGAGGAAGATGTGTGTCTGCCCCCAGGGTTGTGTTTCTCTCCGGTGTTACCTGCACATAAACCCTGGGAGCCCCAGCTGTGCCTCCATGGCACTGATGTGCCTGAAGGGGTGAGTGTGGGAAAAATCTCTTCAGATGGCAATCTCCTCCACCTAAACTGGAAAGACAGGCCCTTCTTCATCCAGAAAAGCAGTGGCAGCCTTGGAGGTTAAAGTTGCTTTCTTTCCTTGTCTGTTCTGTCCCACCCTGATCTCTCAGTGGTTACTTTTCCCAGCGTTAGTGTGACATTTATAGGAAGGAGAAACAGATTTATTGGAAGTGCTGTGGGTTTCAGCTGTGGTGATAACTCAGTGAATGTGTTTGTTTCTAGAGATAAAGACCACGGTGGTGTACCCAGCCACGGAGAAGCACCTGCAGAAATACCTGCGCCAGGAGGTGCACCTCATTCGTGAGACCTGGGAGGATTACCAGAACATAACCCTGCCCTTCATCCAGTCCCAGAGCTTCAGCATCCAGGTATGGGCAACCAGTGCTCCTGGCACACAGAATCGTGTCAGCTGGAAAAAGCCCTTGAAGCTGCTGCAGTCCCAGCCCTGCCCTCACCCTGCCCAGCCCAGCACTGACCCACAGCCCTCAGCACCTCAGCTCCACGGCTTTGGGATCCCTCCAGGGCTGGGCACTGCCCCAGCTCCCTGGGCAGCCTGGCACAGGGCTGACACCCCTCTCAGGGAAACAGTTCTGCCTCAGCTCCAGCCTCAGCCTCCCCTGGGGCAACTTGAACCCGTTTCCCCTTGTCATTTGTTACTTGGAGCAAGGACCAACCCCCAGCTCACTGCAGCCTCCTGTCAGAGAGTGCTGCTGGCTGCCCTCAGCCTCCTCTTCTCCAGGCTCAACACCCCCATTCCCTCAGCCCCTCCCCAGCCCCTTGTGCTCCAGCCCCTTCCCCAGCTCTGTGCCCGGCTCTGGCCACGCTGCAGCCCCTCAGTGTCCCTGTGGCAGTGAGTGAGGGGCCCAGCACTGACACAGCCCTGGAGCTGCAGCCTCCCCAGGGCCCAGCACAGGGGACAATCCCTGCCCTGCTCCTGCTGCCACCCCACTGCTGATCCCAGCCAGGCTGCCCTTGGCCTTCTTGCCCCCCTGGGCACGCTGCTGGCTCCTGTTCAGTCGCTGGCACCAGCCCCCCCAGGCCCTTTCCCTGCAGCAGTTTCCAGCCCCTCTGCCCCAGCCTGTGGCTGTGCCTGGGCTTGGGGAGGCCCAAGGGCAGGACCCAGCCCTTGGTCCTGTTGAACCTCATCTCATTGCCCTGAGCCAATCAATCTATCTTTGCTCATCTTGCATGTGCTGGACTGTCAGATGCTTCCCCAGATGCCCAGGCTGGAGGCAGAAGAGTCAGGAGCTCTGTCTCTCTCTTCCTTTTGTTTCTGTCAAGGTGGTTTTGGCTCCCCAGTGCTGCACCCTGTTCTCTGGCTGGGCAGCCTACTCCTGCAGCCTTGACTGAGGCATCATCTCCTTCTCCATTGCTCATTCTCAGGGCTGGCTGACCTTTGGGGGAAGCTCTGTGATGCTAACCAGGGTGATCTTTCCCTTAAGCTCCCCTGGTGTCCCCATCCTTCTTTCTTCTTCTGGAGCAGCCTTCTCCATCTGCAGAAAAAATAACCACAGCCACCTTTGCCTTGGAAGTTTGCCTTTCCCAAGGGTGTTGGAGACTTTCTGTGCTGAGGTGTTCCTCCTTCTTTCTGAGGGTGGCTCCCTGGGCGTGTGTCCTGTTCCTTGGTCTTTTTAGGAGTCTCTTGGGTGTTGTGGAAAGGAGGAAGGCACAGATTGTTCTTGGATTCCTGTCTCACTACTCACTCCTCAGGCTTTGCATACAGCTCCTCCTGCTCCTCAAGCTCTTCTGTCCACATTCCACTGGGGAGGCTCTGCTCTTAGTGCCCTCTTTGCCTCAGGCAGCAGCAATGGACTTTTATTTCCCCCTGGTATACATCCCTTTTGACCATTCCTCTCCCTATCTTTCTTCTGTAGAGACCAAAGGAACAGAGGTGTGCATGGACCAGCCTGTGCAGAGGAGAGCATAAAACAAACCCTGAGTCTGCTCATGCTGTCCATTAGAAATAACTTCCCCCCAAAACCAAGCACCCCTTGGCCTCAGGTGTCCTCCACACCTCTTTCCTGCTGCCTTCAACAGCAGCAGAAGGGTTTGACAGAGTCTGCTGTTGCCATGTCTGTTTGCAGATGAACAGGACAGACAAGACAGGAATGTTTTCTCTGTGCTTTTGCACCAAAGGCTGGGAGGTTTCCTGGGGTAGCAGCTGCCCTCAGAAGCTGCTTGAGCTCTCTCACTGTCTGCCTCTTCAACCAGATGCTTGTGAGCTGGTCTCTGTACAAGGAGAGATACCCTTGGGAGCATCTGCTGAGAAATCATGGTCAGCACAGTCAGTCCTTGACCCCTGTGATTCAATAATGCCATCTCTTGTCTTTATCTTTGAAAGGAAGGGGAAATGTGAAGGGTAACAGAAATAGCAGGGTACTACAGAGGCATCTCTGTTTTCTGCTGGAGGATGCAAAGCCTGGATGCTTTCAGTACAATAGTTTGATTGTGCTGTGAGTCTTTGGACATGTGTTGTCCTGGCTGGGCTTGTGCTGGAAACAGCAAGAGCAGTCAGCTGATGACCTGCCCATCATGGGGTTTCAAATGCAGCTCATCTGATGGGTGAGTTTCCTTAGGGCACTGATAGCTTGGCATTTAGTGACAAGAGCAGGCAGTGAACAGAAGGTTTAAAACCCACAAAGGGCAAAGTTTCATTTCCTGCAGAGCTTCCTGCCCTGCTTTTCTTCCAGGGTCACGAAGCACAGAGACCTTGTGCTGTGGTTTTTAGACAATCTCAACTTGTTGCTAAGCAGGAAAGACCAGAAATTTCAGTGAAAAATCAGATCAAGGAAGAAGAGATGGGTTTCTCCCTAAGGTTGTGTTCAGGTCAGTTCACAATGAGCCCAAGTTTTTATTGGATTGATTAAACTCTTGACAGAGTTCCTCAGAAGAGCTGTGTGAGTGCCCAGCAGTCACTGACCCAGCTCACTCCCTGTGCCTGTGAGACTGCCTCCATCTTCCCTACCCACTTGAGACAGGTGGACCTGCTTCTGCAGGGGGGTTGGACTGGATGATCTCTAAAGGTCCCTTCCAACCCCCACCATTCTGATGATTTGATGGGAGAAGATGATGTTTCAAACCATTTTCAGCCTTCCAAGCCCTAGCTGTGTTCTGCTGCCTTGTCTTATTGTCTTAAGAACCTGTCTGGGTACTCCCTGGGCAACCCAAGAGCTAGAGCTGGATTCCACTGCTCCCCACTTTGCTGGGGATCTGATTCATCTCTAGATAAACCAAAGAAAACAATCTCCAAATCCTTTTAGGGGCAAATACCATCTACACTGGGCTAAACCATCTCTGTTCAATACCTCCCTCCTCTCCAGCTGTGGACAGCTCTTCATGCTTGAGAGGAAAACAAAAAGGGCCTTGAATAATTTAGCTAGTGGGCTCAGGGAAGGGGTGGTGTCTGTTCACCAAAGTGCTCTTAATGGCCTGGAGTTTGTTGCTGGGAGGGTTTTGTGGGTGATGAACTATGAGTTTGTTGCTGGGAGGGTTTTGTGGGTGATGAACTATGAGTTTGTTGCTGGGAAGCTTTTGTGGATGCTGAACTACAGCTGTGAAATTACTTGGTCATCTGAAAACCAAGGTTTGGAGGTTTTATTTCAGTCTATTCTGTTGCACTAATCCATGAGCTTGGGCTAAATGTGCCTGAGGTGATGGTGAGTTTGGGCTTGTTTCATTTCTCTGCTGGTTTACAGACTGCATCTTTCTCTTGCAGTGGGTGTATAACATCCTGGAGAAGAAAGCTGAGGCAGATCGAATCATCCATGAAAACCCAGATCCTCGTGATGGCTTCGTTCTAGTTCCAGATTTCAAGTGGAATCAAAACCAGGTTTGTTTGCTCCTCTTCTCTTTCAAAGGGTGCTGCTCCTTCAGAAGGTAATCCAGAGGAAATGGCCACTTTTCCTGCTGTGGTCAGGAAGGGAAGGTGTCACCTTCCTGTGCGCTCTGTCATGAAGGGATGCTCTTTGCCCAGGGCCCTTTATCACCTGCTAATTGTGGATGCCCCAGGATCCAAGCCCTGCTCACTGCTGATGGATTGGTTGATTTTAAATTGATTGATTAGCTTTGCTTTCTCTTTTCCTCCCTTATGCCCAAATATTGTCTCCATGTCTTCCAACCCAGATCCAGCTGTGTGTTTGTCCTGGGGTTTACTTGATTTGGGTTTGGTTTTTACAAGCCTCAACGTTTCAGCACAAACCAGGCAGATGTGTTGTCCTTTGCTTCAATTAACTCTCCTCCACACAGCATTAAACAGATGGTCCTTAGCTTAGGAGCAGCTGTTTAACCCCTCATGGGAATGACCATGGTTTTTTAAGCCCAGGCTGTGATCCTGAATCGAGTAGCTCATTATTTCCTTGGCTTTGCTTCCATGCTGTGCTTGTGGGGATGTGCCTGGGGAGGTGAAACTCCACGTGTGGACCCCTTGAAGCTGGTGCAACTGTAAAAAAAGAAGATCCCCTTTGTGTTTCTGATCCTCAAAATGCTTCTGCAGGTGGTGTAGGGTGGGGTTATGTGTAATTGAGGCTTAGAAATGGGAACTAAAACCTAACAACTAAAAAGGAACAGAAGCCTGGCAACATCATTCTTTCTGTGATACTTTGGTGCCAAGTTGCCTGGGAGAATGATGTGGAGAGGACATCAGCTGGAGGGTTGTCTCTGGTTACCATGAAGCCCTTGCACATCAGCTGCTCCAAAAGTCCCTGTCAAGCTGTGATGGGGTAACCAAGCTCAGCTTTCTGCTTCTTCAGCAGGAGGCACAACCTTCCTGGAGACACTTGGTGAGGCAGGTGATGGGCAGCAGGCCTGTGGTTGTGCTTCCCCCACTGTGCCTTGTTCAGTGCCCCTTTACTTCCAGGGTGACAGGATCTAGGGATCCTAAGTGCAGCACACCACCCAATTCCTTGCTTGGAGCAAAGCCTCAGTGAAAATCATCACATCCTAGAATAGTTGGGTTGGAAGGGACCTCAAAGCACATCTCATTGCAACCCCCAGCCATGGGCAGGGACTCCTTCCACTAGCCCAGGCTGCCCAAAGCTCCATCCAGCCTGCCCTTGAGCACTCCCAGGGGTGAGGCAGCCACAGCCTCTCTGGGCAGCCTCTTCCAGTGCCTCACCACCCCCATTATAGAGCATTTCTTCCTGATATCTAGTCTAAACCTCCCCTGGTTCAGTTTTAAACCATTACCCCTTGTTCTCTCATGACAGGCCCTCATGAAGTGCCTGTCCCCAGCTTTGCTGTCAGCTCTTCAGGCACTGGAGCCTGCTCCAAGCTCTCCCTGGAGCCTTCTCTCCTCCAGCCTCAACAACCTCTTCTCTCAGCCTGTCTTTACAAGAGAGATACTCCAGCCTTTGGGTCATCTCCACAGTCTCCTCTGGGCTCACTCCACATCCTTCTGATGTTGGGGACCCCAGAGCTTTGCAGCTCAGCTCAGAGTTGGAGTCAGATGGGCTGAAAACTCTGCTTCAGCTTTCTCTGGAGCTCTGTGGGATCCGCGTCTGGCAGCTCACGCGGGCAGGGAGGGCTGGAACGCTACGAGTTTGTCTTCAGGGGAGGCTTCAGCAGTGTGAGGAACAGGATCTTCTTGATTTCTTCCCAAAGGCTCTCTGGGAGGACCTTTGTGTCTCTTTCCCATGCAGCTGAGCCAACATCCCAGCAAGGCCTGTGCACTTGTGCCTTTGAGCCAAGGAATTTCTCCTTGGCTGTGGGTGACGTCGAGCCGGACCCGATCCCGGCAGCTCCAGGATGTTCCTTCTGCCAAGTCCCATCCAACAGGCACAGCCACTGAATTAAGTCAGAGACAGAGCTCCCAGAGGGACTCTTCAAGCCTTCCCTCAGAAGAATTGCCTCCAGTTCACCTGGAATCCCTTCAGGCTGACGGGCAGGAGGAGGCTGTCTCGCTGGCACGCTGCAGTCTGCACGCTTGCAGGCAGCCCCGTCCTTGCCACTGCTGCTTCTCGACCCCTTGATCCTTGACAGTGCTTTGAGTTGGTTTTGGGGATGGTTCTTTTTAGTTGGAACAGTTTTAAGGTGGGTTGGGTTTCTTTTCCCACTTCTTTTGAATGGGATTCAAACCCACAGGAGCCCCGAGGCGTTGCCTGAAGCGCTGCCCAGCGGTGACATCATCCGAGGCCTTTTTAGCAACAGGCTTATTTGTTTCAAACAGCAACATGCAGATGTTGTTCTAAGGAGAAGAGATGTTTACTTTTCCTCCTGCCAACCAGCCCTGATCCAAAGAGGACAAGCTGATACTCCCAAGTCTCTTCTGGAGCTGCTTTGGGGATCAAACTGAACCAGGGGCATCTCTGGCTGCAAAGGAAACAGCTTCAAGAGCCCTGAGGTGAAATCCTACGGGCACAAGCATCTGTCTCACAGATCTGCTGAGTCTCAAAACATCTAAACCCTTTGCTTTGCAGCTTTTCCTATTCCAAAGCCACTGAGCTGGGGAGTGGGATTTGGATTTCTGAAGGGTTTTTTTGCTTTCTTAAGCCCTGATGATCCACAACCCAACGTCCTGTTCCACGTGGCACTGGGAGGGTGCCTGGGGAGGTGCCGAAGGGCTGCCTGAGAGCTGCTGGAGGGTTGTATTTTACTGCACTGGGGTTCTTTTGGTGACTGATTAGATCTTGAAGTAGGTTATTTATAGAACTGGCAGGACTGGAAAGTGACCAAGGCCATTTGCACACTGGAAGTACAGGAAGCATTTCACTCAGGGTGGGGGGCAAGCACATAGTTGCAGATTTGGCTGCTGCAGTTCACTGCAAAATCCTCCTCTGAGAGTGGAGAATAAAGCATTTGCTCGCTCTGCAGAAGGGGCTGTGCTCTGCAAGGGGTTGCTGGCACATCCCACAACCTCAGTTTCCCTCACTTCAGCCTTTTTTTCTCGGATTAGGACCTTTTTGGGGGATACTTGGGTGGTTTTCTGTGTGTCCTAAAGCATCCCTTTGCTCATGGGTAGCTGAATAAGCATCAGAGCTTCCTCAGGTCACTGTCCTGGGGGTGGTTTTAATTGCATCCAGACATTGTAACATGAAAGATCTGTTGGGAGTGCAGCTTTTGGAGCAATGTTGCACTAAGACTTCATCTGGAGTCCTGTGTCCAGTTCTGGGTTGCCCAGCACAGGAGGGACAGGGAAGTGCTGCAGAGAGGCCAGTGCAGGGCTGCCAAGATGCTCAGGGCACTGGAGCATCTTCCTTGTGAGGAAAGGCTGCGGGACCTGGGGCTGGTCAGGCTGGAGGAGACTGAGGGAGCTCAGTAACACAAGTACTTAAAAGGGTGAATGTCAGGAGGTTGGGGCAGCACTTGTTTCTGTTGTATCCAGTGACAGGACAAGGGGTGATGGGCACAAGCTGGAACAGAAAAGGTTCCATTGAAACCCAAGGAGAAGCTCCTTTGGTGCTGAGGTGAGGGAGCCCTGGCCCAGGCTGCCCAGGGAGGGTGTGGAGGCTCCTTCTCAGGACGTTCCCAAACCCACCTGGACATGTTCCTGTGCCCCCTGAGCGAGGGGAAATTGCTCTAGCAGGATGATCTTCAGAGGATGATCTCTAGAGGCCTCTCCCAGCCCCCACCAGTCTATGATTGTAACCCCAGTTAGTCCAGCAGAGATGCTGTGAGGTGCCGTGTGTGTGTGAGCGAGCGCTAGCAGGAGATTCAGCCCGGCTTGGGTTAAACACAACAGCCTTACAACCCATCCTGGAAAGCTGCTGAGTGCTCATGCCTCTATCTGCCATCACCTTCTGTCCCTGTCTCTCTGCAGCTGGATGATCTGTACCTCATAGCCCTCGTTCACCGCCGTGGGATCAAGTCTCTCCGGGACCTCGGCGCCGAGCACCTCCCGCTGCTGAGGAACATCCTGCAGGAAGGCACGGTATGGGGCTGCTGTGCCAGGGGGAGGGCAGGACCTGCCTGCCCCTGCAGCCACACACAGCATCTGTGTGGAGACTGCTCCCTGAGAGCTCACTGTGTGTGCTGAGCCAGGGCTGGCACCTCCGCCCAGGCGTCCTGGTGCCCGCTGCTGTGTCAGCACCTTCCCCAGTGCCATGGGGAGCTATTGCTGGGGAGCTTGGTGTTTCTCTATTAGCACTGCAACAGTTCAGGTTTGACCTCCCAGTATTTCCTCATGCTGTGCTCGGTGTTGAGCCCCTCACTCACTGCCACAGGGACACTGAGGGGCTGCAGCGTGGCCAGAGCCGGGCACTGAGCTGGGGAAGGGGCTGGAGCACAAGAGGCTGGGGAGGGGCTGAGGGAATGGGGGTGTTGAGCCTGGAGAAGAGCAGGCTGAGGGCAGCCAGCAGCACTCTCTGCAGCTCCCTGACAGGAGGCTGCAGTGAGCTGGGAATTAGTCTCTTCTCTTGAGTAACAAGTCACAGAACAAGAGGAAACAGGCTCAAGTTGCCCCAGGGGAGGTTGAGATTGATTAGTAAAGACCTTTTGCCTCAAGTTTAAGTGGAGCTTCCTGTGTTCCAGCTTTTGTCCATCACTCCTTGTCCTGTCACTGGACACTACAGAAAAAGTGCTGCCCCATCCCCTTGACATCCACCTTTCAAATACTCTTAAGTGTTACTGAGCTCCCCCCTCAGTCTCCTCCAGACTGACCAGCCCCAGGTCCCGCAGCCTTTCTCACAAGGAAGATGCTCCAGTGCCCTGAGCATCTTGGCAGCCCTGCACTGGCCTCTCTCCAGCAGTTCCCTGTCCCTCTTGGACAGATTGGAGCTGAGGCAGAACTGTTTCCCTGAGAGGGGTGTCAGCCCTGTGCCAGGCTGCCCAGGGAGCTGGGGCAGTGCCCAGCCCTGGAGGGATCCCAGAGCCGTGGGGCTGAGGTGCTGAGGCCGTGGGTCAGTGCTGGGCTGGGCAGGGTGAGGGCAGGGCTGGGACTGCAGCAGCTTCAAGGGCTTTTTCTAACCTAAATGATTCCATGAGAACTTCCCTCCCACTCCTTTGCCTGTTGAGTTTTCCCCAGCTCCGTGCCAGGCCGTGCCAGGCTGTGCCAGGCTGTGCCAGGCAGATGGATGCACCATCACTTCTCTTTCCATCGCTGCCTTTCAAATTTGGAAAGTAATTGCACTGGGGAAAAGGTGGAGATTAATTAAAGGGATTAGTCAGGGCCTTGCCAGCTCCCTGAGCCGTGTGCCAGGCCGGGGCTGGGGCTGCTCAGAGCTGTAATTACAGCGGCGGTAACGGGAGCCCCGGAACACGCCGAGCGAGCAGCGGTGATAAGGGAAGGAAAACGATCTGAGCTGAGAGGGGAGAGCACAGCCCATCACACAGGGGGAAAGTAGGGCAGCCAGAGGCCCTGTGCTGTCCCTGTGGAAGCTGAAACACAGGATAGGGACACACTCTGTCCATCCCATCTCCCCTCTCCTATGCTGTGAGAAGGAAGGAAATGGAAACCGCTTCCGTCGTTCTCCCAACCTTTCCCAACGTAAAGGGGCTGCCCCTGAGCAGCAACGTGGGCTCGTGGGCAAGAAGCCAACAGCAGCCTGGGGGCATCCAGCAGAGTGTGGGCAGCAGGGCCAGGGAGCTTCTGCTCCCCTTTGCTCTGCTCTGCCACAGCTGCTGAGGCCTCAGCTGGAGTCCTGGGGCCAGTTGTGGGCTCCCCAGCTGCAGAGGGACAGGGAAGTGCTGCAGAGAGGCCAGTGCAGGGCTGCCAAGATGCTCAGGGCACTGGAGCATCTTCCTTGTGAGGAAAGGCTGCGGGACCTGGGGCTCTTAAGAAGATTTCTTAAGTTTCAATGGAACTGTTTGTGTTGCAGCACATGTCCATCAGCCCTTGTCCTGTCACTAGACTCTGCAGAAATGGTGCTGTCCCATCCCTTTGACATCCACCTTTCAAATACTTGTAGCTATTACTGAGCTCCCCCCTCAGTCTCCTCCAGACTGACCAGCCCCAGGTCCCACAGCCTTTCCTCACAAGGAAGATGCTCCAGTGCCCTGAGCATCTTGGCAGCCCTGCACTGGCCTCTCTGCAGCACTTCCCTGTCCCTCTTGGACAGACTGGAGCTGAGGCAGAACTGTTTCCCTGAGAGGGGTGTCAGCCCTGTGCCAGGCTGCCCAGGGAGCTGGGGCAGTGCCCAGCCCTGGAGGGATCCCAGAGCCGTGGGGCTGAGGTGCTGAGGCCGTGGGTCAGTGCTGGGCTGGGCAGGGTGAGGGCAGGGCTGGGACTCAGGAGCTTTCCCAACCACAATGATTGAGTGATTGCTGTCAGTCTGGGCAAGCTCTGTGTGTGCATTCCCTCCCCTCAGCTCCCCTGTGCCCTCTCTGCCCCTGACCTGTGCCCTTTTCCCTCAGGATGCCGTAAGGAAGCGGTTTGGGGTCGCTGCCTCCCAGCTGCGCATTTACCTGCACTACCAGCCCTCCTACTACCACCTGCACGTGCATTTCACTGCCCTGGCCTACGATGCCCCAGGCTGCTCTGTGGAGAGAGCCCATCTCCTGGCAGATGTGATTGACAACCTGGCCCTGGACCCCATGTACTACCAGAAACAGGCTTTGAGCTTCACCCTTCGTGCTGATGAAGCTCTGTTGAAGAGATTCCAGGAGGCAGGAAGAGTGTGAAGTGGCAGAGCTGCTTTGGGGATCTTTCCTGGTGCCCACTCAGGGGGCAGGAGCTGGGCTGGGGGGTTTTTATTCATGTTTTGATGCTTTTTTATGGTGGTTTTGTCTTTTTTCAACTCAGGTTTTGTACAAGTTGGGGCTGGTGGCTCATTGCTATGGAAACCACGTCTCCTGCTGGAGTCAATTAAATCATGGATGGAGTAACCAAACCCCCTTCTCCTCTCCTGCTTCTCCTCTGCTCCTCACAGCACCTCTGGGCTGTGGATACCTCTGGGCTGTGTGTAGCCTTCATCCCATCACCCAAAAGCCAACCCCTGACACCAGATGTCAGCCCAGTTCGAGGGGAGGAGAGGAGGCAGCTGAAGGGGTCCAGGAATACCCCCCATCCCCCAAAAGCTTCACTTCTTTCTCTCAGCTTTGGGGTTGTGGCTTTGCTGGGGCAGGGAGAGGCTTCTGGCTCCGAGGAAATCAAATGCCTAAGGCATGTGTGACTGTCTTGATTCCCCAGCCTGAGAGCCAGCACCTCTACCCTGCTAATTAGTCATCTCTCCAGCTTAAATGAGCTCATTTCAACAGGCAGCCCCTCCCTGACACAGGGGTTTACACGGATTCCTCATGGCACCAGAGAAGGAGCTGCTCTTCCCTCTGCCAAGGTGGTGGCAGGGCAGCAAATGCAGCTTGGAAGGTCTTACCCAAGGAACCTCCTGAGATCCTGAGGCCATTGCTGCCACTTTCCAGCTCCACTGAGGTTTCTCTTCCTCTTGTTCAGTGAGATACCATCTTCTTCCTCACTGCTTGACTCTCATCCTCGTGCTGTGACCTGGGGAGAGCTGCTGGAGCAGCGAGCCTGGAGGTGATGGTTGGCTCTCCCCTGGCCCTCTCCATGCCCAGCTTTCGAAGCTGAGAGTGGGAAAACAGGATTCTTTTTGCCCCACACCAGATTGTTTCCTGTGGGCAAGAGAACACCAGAGGAACTTGGGCCTCCCTGGCTTAGGGAACATCGTGGTTTGATGTCCCCACACAGGAACAGGGATGATGAAGCAGCAGACGGGGCCATCCTGTTCCTGCAGGAAGCTGCCTTGTTCTTCAGGTAGCAAAGAGAAAACCCACAGCCCTGTCTTGAAAATAGACACTTTGGGGGCTGTGACAGACAACCAAACAGCATGTCTCCCACCAACCACCCATCTGCTCATGCAGGAGGAATCATTTCCCCTGGGAGACTGGAAAGCTGCCCATCCCACACCCTGAAGCGTTTGGGGCAGGGGGAGATACCTGGAGCCCAGGCTGGGGGTTGTTTCTGGCTACAGTGAGAGAAGAGAGCAGGAGGCTGCATTTTGATGGAGCTTTCAAAGGTTTTATTGAGCTCTGGGTTTGGAAAATCAGCTGGGACTTCACCTTGAGGAGGCTGCAGCTCCAGGGCTCTGTCAGTGCTGGGCCCCTCACTCACTGCCACAGGGACACTGAGGGGCTGCAGCGTGGCCAGAGCCGGGCACTGAGCTGGGGAAGGGGCTGGAGCACAAGGGGCTGGGGAGGGGCTGAGGGAATGGGGGTGTTGAGCCTGGAGAAGAGGAGGCTGAGGGCAGCCAGCAGCACTCTCTGCAGCTCCCTGGCAGGAGGCTGAGGGGAGGAGGGGCGGCCATCTTTGCTCCCAGGTCACAAGCCACAGGGCGAGAGAAAAAGGCCTCAAGTTGCCCCAGGGGAGGTTGAGGCTGGAGCTGAGGCAGAACTGTTTCCCTGAGAGGGGTGTCAGCCCTGTGCCAGGCTGCCCAGGGAGCTGGGGCAGTGCCCAGCCCTGGAGGGATCCCAAAGCTGTGGGGCTGAGGTGCTGAGGGGTCAGTGCTGGGCTGGGCAGGGTGAGGGCAGGGCTGGGACTGCAGCAGCCTCAAGGGCTTTTCCAGCCATTATGGTTCTCTGATGTCTAGGTTGAGCAGGGGTGAGCCTGAGGTGGTGGGCAGGCAGCAGGACAAAGGCAGCTTGTGCTGGGCATGAATGGCCCCATTCTGATCCCTCTGGCACAGCCTGGCTGAGAGCATCCCCCTCCTTATCACACTCACCCAGCTCCAGCTTCGTCCTCCTCACCCCATGTGATAACAGGGGCTCTCATGGGATGGTAAAAACCCTGCCCACACACTCATGGGGCAAGGAAACGATTCCCTTCCCCTCTGCTGCAGGTGTGGTGCTCCCCAAAACCCCTTGCTGGGATTTCCAGGTGTCTTTGGACCCTGGTGTCAGCAGAGCCTGTTACAAACTCCCTTCTCAGCCAGCCAGGAGGTTTCTCCACACCTCCCCCTGCTCTTCTCCAAATGACTTGGTGCTCATCCTGCTGAATTAATCTTAACTGGCAATTTATCCTTTGTAAATGAAATATTAGGGCAGGGTGTAGTCATTAGCAGAGTGCCACGAGCTTTCACTCAGCCCTTGCTAAGGCAGCAAATATGTGTCTGAAGCCCCAGGTTTTCTGGGAGGTTTTCAAGGTGCCTGTTTTGAGCAGAGCTGTGCTGGCCTCTGGCTCCACACAAGGAGCTGAGTTACCTGAGGAGATGGGAATAGGCAAGGCAGGCACCTCATTCCTGCCCAGGGGGTGCAAGGCTGGTGCTCCCAGGTGTCCTCAGGTTGCTGTGGGGTGGACACAACAAAATCACAGAATCATTTGGGTTGGCAAAGCCTTTGAAGCTGCTGCAGTGCCAGCCCTGCCCTCACCCTGCCCAGCCCAGCACTGACCCACGGCCTCAGCACCTCAGCCCCACGGCTTTGGGATCCCTCCAGGGCTGGGCACTGCCCCAGCTCCCTGGGCAGCCTGGCACAGGGCTGACACCCCTCTCAGGGAAACAGTTCTGCCTCAGCTCCAGCCTCAACCTCCCCTGGGGCAACTTGAGGCCTTTTTCTCTCGCCCTGTGGCTTGTGACCTGGGAGCAAAGATGGCCGCCCCTCCTCCCCTCAGCCTCCTGTCAGGGAGCTGCAGAGAGTGCTGCTGGCTGCCCTCAGCCTCCTCTTCTCCAGGCTCAACACCCCCATTCCCTCAGCCCCTCCCCAGCCCCCTTGTGCTCCAGCCCCTTCCCCAGCTCAGTGCCCGGCTCTGGCCACGCTGCAGCCCCTCAGTGTCCCTGTGGCAGTGAGTGAGGGGCCCAGCACTGACACAGCCCTGGAGCTGCAGCCTCCCCAGGGCCCAGCACAGGGGACAATCCCTGCCCTGCTCCTGCTGCCACCCCACTGCTGAGCCCAGCCAGGATGCCCTTGGCCTTCTTGCCCCCCTGGGCACACTCTGGCTCCTGTTCAGCCGCTGGCACCAGCCCCCCCAGGCCCTTTCCCTGCAGCAGTTTCCAGCCCCTCTGCCCCAGCCTGTGGCTGTGCCTGGGCTTGGGGAGGCCCAAGGGCAGGACCCAGCCCTTGGCCTTGTCCAGCCTCATCCCATTGCCCTCAGCCCATGGCTCCAGCCTGCCCAGGGCCCTCTGCAGCCCCTTCCTGCCCTCACACAGATCTCTGCTCCCACCCAGCCTGGTGCCATCACCAAACTGACTGAGGGTGCCCTCGATGCCCTCAGTGACAGAGCTGTTGAGCAGCCCCAGCACTCATCCCTGGGGAACATCCCTGGGGAGCTGCCAACAAGTGGATTTAACTCCATTCCCACCATCCTGACAGTTTCCCACCCACCATCCATCCAGGGTTTCCACTTGGAACAGCATCACCATCGTTTCCCCAGACCTTGGGGAAGCTCAACCCACAGCACTGAGAGCTCTGGGCACAGGAGCAGCTCCTTGGCACCGGGTTTGTGTCCCTGCAAGGACAAGATCCTGGCAAGTGAAGCTTTGGAGCCTCTTTTCAATATTCTTGTCCTGAGGGCATGGTAGAAATGGCCATTTGGGATGTGTAATTATTGCTGCTGTTTTATTAAACACCCTTTATTGTTTGCAGATGCAATAAACCCAGCAGGGGAACCCAAGAGACCCAAGAGCTTAAATATCCTTGGAGCAAATTCCAGCTGAGCTATACCCCCCCCCCCCCCCCCCAAGAAATTACCCCAAGGCTGTGGCAATTAAAGCCTAATTACAGCAGGTTTGCCCCTGTTACTCTGCATCTTGCTGGTGAGGAAACTCCATCCTACCTGGGCTGAGGGACAAAACGAGGATGCTCTTCAAATATTGATGTGGTGGCTCAATTAATGCCTTGGCAATAGCAGGATCATCAGCTCCACAGGTATTTTATCACTTAGTATTGACACATCCATCTTTAAAGGGGGTTGATGCCCTCCAGGTTCCCCCCAGCTCTTTGTTTTCCAGCCTGATTAAGAGGAAGAAACTTTGCTGCTGGTATTTGATGTTGTTTCTCTGTTTAAAAGCCACCCCAGCACAAGGAGGGATTGGTTTTGGAGCATAGGGAGAAAAGCCTGGAAGGGATCAGCTGCTGATTTGATCTATGGTGGGGAGAGAAATGAAACCCCCAGGGGGAGAACAAAGTGGGAATGAAGGATTTTTCAGCCAAAAACCAACCCAACCAACCACCATTTATTGATGATTTGAAGCGAGTCTGTCCCTAAATCATCCCCAGGGGGGTTTGGTTGGGGGATTCAGGGATGGATTTCAGGGAGGCTGTGGAGGCTCCTTCCTTGGAGGGCTTCAAACCCCACCTGGACACGTTCCTGTGTGACCTGATCTAGGTGGGAGCTGCTTCTGCAGGGGGTTGGATGAGCTCTGCAGGTCCCTTCCAACCCCCAGTATGCTGTGACTGTGTGATTCTAAGAGGAGTTAAGGTGGGAAACAACCTCCCCTAAACCCAACAGGATCAGAGCCAGTAACTGGGATTGCCAGGCACTAAATGTCAGTGACAACATGGTTAATTGAGGCTCCTTCTCTGGAGACATTCCAACCCAGCTGGATGAGTCCCTGTGTGCCCTGCTCTAGGTGCTGCTGCTCTGGCAGGGGGCTGCACTGGATGAGCTTTGCAGGTCCCTCCCAGCCCTTGAGGTTCTGTCATTCTGTGAGTGTGGTGGTGTGGGATGTCTTGGAGGGCTTCAAACCCCACCTGGACACATTTCTGTGTGACCTGATGTAGGTGGGAGCTGCTTCTGACCCCTCTGTCAACCCCCAGCCTTCTCTCCCCTTGATGCAAAACGAGCTGGGATTTGGTGCCGAGGAGGAAAATAAGTCGGTTGCCCTTAACGCTGTGATTTTAGGGCAGCTGCTGGTTACACGGCAGGAAGATCCTCGTGTCCTTGCCCACACTGCTGTGGGGTGAAAGGGGAAGGACACGGAGCGCCCCCCACTCCCGGGATGCTCGTTCCCTCCCTCCCCCCGCCCAGCCCGGTGTGCGCAGGCGTCCCCGTCCCCATCCCGCCCATCAAGCCCGGGGCTGGCTCCGGCATCCCGCACCGCTCCTCTCCCCTCCCGTCCCCCCAAAACGCCATCCCCGCGCCGTGCCCCGGCCGTGCCCCCTCCCCTCCCAGCGCCCATGGTGAGTCTGCAGCGGGCTGGGGGGGGCGAGGAGGAGGAGGGTGGGTTCCTCGCGTGTTCGCTTTCTTCCCCCCCATCCCTATCCCCATCCCCCGTCTTCCAGACCCGTCTCTCTGCTGCTCCAGCTGCTTTTTCCTTAAGCCCCCCTAAAAAAGGAGGCGGCGAGAAGCAAAACCCCAGGAGCTTGGTTTTGGGGGGGGTGATGCTCTGCTCTGCTCTGGTCTGGAGGGGTTGGGATGAGCAAGGTTGGCTTGAGGGGGGCGATGTGTGTGCAAATGTGGGGTATAGGGAGGGGGGACAACCCCTCTCCCCCCCATTAACCTAATGAGCTTGGACCCCCACCGCTCCATCTCCCCCCCATCGGCACCGAAAAGCCAGAAAGCCGCTTTATTTCTGCCTTTGGGGGGTTTTTCCCCCCTTCCCTTTAATGCTTATGTCCGGAATGAGTGGCGTTGATGAGCGGCCGGGTCTGTCTGAGCCTCCCCGTGCCTCGGGAAAGGTGGGGAGAGGGGGAACCTCCCCCTCCAGCTCTTGCGGTGCCGCTCCGGCTGCTGCCGCCGCATCCCCGCTGCAAACAGCCCCCAGCCTGTGTGTGCCGGCAGGGAGAGCAGCCCCGGCATCGCTGTGCCCTCTGCTGCCCCGGGAGAGGCGAAGCCCCCCCCCGAAACCCCCGGTGAAAGAGCGTGTGGCGTGCGGGGGGCTCGTTGCGACGGGTCCGAAGGGAACCCCCCGAGCCCCCGGGGAGGGAGGGACGTGACCCGGGTGTGGCTCCGGCACTGCTCGGGGGGGTCCTGGAGTGGGATGAGCTTGGCTTTTCTATAGTCCCATCCCGAGCATCCTCTGAGCAGCCGATGGACACGCTCGGGGTGATGCCAAAGGGATGGGAGGGATCGATCCTGGAGCTGTGGGCAGAGGGATCCGGGGGCAGGATGGATAAATCCCATCCCAGCCCCTGTGTCTCGTCTTGTGCTGTCTGGAGCAGAAGGGATGGGGAGGGGTTAAGGGAATGGGGGTGTTCAGCCTGGAGAAGAGGCTGAGGGGAGACAGGAGCACTCTCTGACACCCCCTGGCAGGATGGAGGTTCCTGAGTGGAGAGATGAAGTTCTGAGGCAGAACTGTTTCCCTGAGAGGGGTGTCAGCCCTGTGCCAGGCTGCCCAGGGAGCTGGGGCAGTGCCCAGCCCTGGAGGCATCCCAAAGCCGTGGTGCTGAGGGCCATGGGTCAGTGCTGGCCTTGGAAGAGTGAAGTCAGGGCTGGGGCTGCAGCAGCTTCAAGCTCTTCCCCAACCCAAATGATCTGAGGCTGCAGCACAAAAAGGACTTTCAATATCAGGTCTTTGCAGGATGAGCTGAGTTTTATTGTTCTGTGGAGCAGAGAACAAAGGAAAGATCTTCCTCCAGAGGCTTTGTTTGTGCTGCTTGGCTTTGGACACGGGGCATGGGATGTGTCTTTCTCCATCAGTGGGTTAGTGCTGAGCTGCCTGGGGACACTGAACCCCATCTTTCAATGAGATGAGCTAATTAATGGCTGGCAGCAGAGCTTTTGGGGAATTGCTGAATTGCTCTGCCTCTGACCACTCTCAGAGTTGGAGAGGCCAGCAGTAAAGGCTTTGCCTCTGAGGCTTTCATACAGAATCTGAAGGGCTGGAAGGGACCTGCAAAGCTCATCCAGTGCAGCCCCCTGCCAGAGCAGCAGCACCTAGAGCAGGGCACACAGGGACTCATCCAGGAGGGCAAAGGACACAGGGTGCCCACCCAAAGCAGGGCACAAACCCAGAGTGCTGATGGAGCTGATGAGTTTAAGTGTGCTGCATGATTTAAATGGGGCTGGAGGCAGGCAGAGGGAAACCACACTGGACCTTCCCTAACCCCTGTGCTTAATTGTCTGCATCATTAGAGGGCTGCTGCCTCCTCCAGCTCCGGGCAATGAATTAGTAGCAATTGCTCTGATAGGGCACCAAATCCCATGAGGATGGGGGCTGAGGGCTTGGCAAAGGGAAATCTAAGAGGAGGAACTGAAATAGGCTGCAGCTCCAGGGCTGAGTCAGTGCTGGGCCCCTCACTCACTGCCACAGGGACACTGAGGGGCTGCAGCGTGGCCAGAGCCGGGCACAGAGCTGGGGAAGGGGCTGGAGCACAAGGGGCTGGGGAGGGGCTGAGGGAATGGGGGTGTTGAGCCTGGAGAAGAGGAGGCTGAGGGCAGCCAGCAGCACTCTCTGACACTCCCTGACAGGAGGCTGAAGGGAGCTGGGGGTCAGGCTCTGCTCCCCAGTGATGAATGACAGGACAAGGGGAATTGACCTCAAGTTGCCCCAGGGGAGGCTGAGGCTGGAGCTGAGGCAGAACTGTTTCCCTGAGAGGGGTGTCAGCCCTGTGCCAGGCTGCCCAGGGAGCTGGGGCAGTGCCCAGCCCTGGAGGGATCCCAAAGCCGTGGAGCTGAGGTGCTGAGGCCGTGGGTCGGTGCTGGGCTGGGCAGGGTGAGGGCAGGGCTGGGACTGCAGCAGCTTCAAGAGCTTTTCCAACACAAATGACTCTGTGATTTATTCTTTGGTATAAGGTGATGGTTCCATTGCTTCAGCCTCCCAAAGCAACTGATCTGTCACGTTCACGTTGCTTTTTGCAGCTCCTGCTTCTCTTTTATTGGTATTTCTTTTAAACATCCCCTTCACTTCCCTCGTGCTCGGGCACCAGCAGCGTCTCCCTCCTGCAGCTGCCACCTCTGTGCTCATGGAGCCTCTTCTAGGAACATCCTCTGGCTTCTTGGGGGGGAAGAAAGAAAAGGAAAAGCCCAGTCCCTGCTCATCTCTTTCATTTCCAGCTGCTGACCTTTGGCATGTGCCTGGGGTTGGGCTGCAAAGTTTCCTTGGAGGAAGGAGAAAGGGATTTGTCTGTCGGAGAAGGGGAAAGCAGAGCAGGAGCTGCCCCATGTTCTGCTGCTCAGGGTGGTTTGGGGCTGGCACAGGCTGTGGCTCCTCTCCAGGATGTGTTTGGCTGATTGCCTGAGGCCACCGAGCTCTGCTCCTGCTCTGCAGTGCTGAGGGTGACCAGGGAAGGATGTGGGTGAGCAACTGGCTTCAGGGCATCTGATGAGTGATGGGGCCAAAATGGTGCTTTTAAGGGAGTTGGGTTTGGGAGGATGGGGCCAGATTCTGCCCTCTGGATCCTGTGGTGAACTGCTTCATCTAAGCCAGGATGGAATCCAGGCTAGCAGGGCCAGGGAGCTTCTGCTCCCCTTTTCTCTGCTCTGCCACAGCTGCTGAGGCCTCAGCTGGAGTCCTGTGGCCAGTTGTGGGCTCCCCAGCTGCAGAGGGACAGGGAAGTGCTGCAGAGAGGCCAGTGCAGGGCTGCCAAGATGCTCAGGGCACTGGAGCATCTTCCTTGTGAGGAAAGGCTGCGGGACCTGGGGCTGGTCAGGCTGGAGGAGACTGAGGGGGGAGCTCAGCAATAGTGACAAATATCTCACTGGTGGGTGTCAGGAGATGGGGCAGCACTTTTATTCTGTTGTATTCAGTGACAGGACAAGGGGTGATGGGATGAAGCTGGAACACAAAGATTGAAACCCAAGGAGAAGCTGTTTGAGTGTTTGAGTGAGGGAGTCCTGGCCCAGGCTGCCCAGGGAGGGTGTGGAGGCTCCTTCCTTGGAGGTTTCCAACCCCACCTGGACACGTTCCTGTGTGACCTGATCTAGGTGGAAGCTGCTTCTACAAGGGGGCTGGGCTGGAGCAACTCTGCAGGGCCCTTCCCACCCCCCACCACTCTGTGGCTCAATGATCCATCGGCTCTTTGTGCCATCCTGAGGATTCTCCTGTGCTGCTGCTGCTTGAGAGCCGCAGTGGGATGCAGCCAGGATGGGATGGAGCAGGGTTTGAAACAGCCCAGCACCGGGGCAGGACTCTCCTCCCAACACCACTCCTGCCAAATCAGCTCAAGCAACCTCCAGGCACCGTTCCTCCTCTCCTTTGGAGCTGCTTTGGGGTTGTTTTTCCTCACTGAACTAAACCCAAGCCGTGTCCAGACAGACTTTTGCTTTCCCTCACCCGCAGGGTTAAAATCCTCCAACCCTGAAGCTTGAGGCTTTGGTTATTGTTTGTATGGAGGGGTTTTTTTTCTCTGGGTCTGTGAAGGAGGCTTCAACCTGAGCTCACGCTGTTGGAATTCCCTGCTGTGCCTGGGAGAGGCTCCTTCGCCTCCAATCGCTTCCAGATGCCGTTCGCTCCTGCCTCCGACTCTTCCCCTTGCAAAATGTCTCCAGCAGCAGCTTCAGTCGACTTTTCTCTCCCCACCTCCTGGATTTAACATCTGAAAATCCATCTGGGCTGAGTCAAGATGAGCCTCAGGTTTGGGGTTTAACAACCAAGAAGTTGCAGCTCACCCTGTGACCTTGCCCAAGCCCCAGCTCGGATCCTGCGGCGGGTTTCTGAGCTCTTGCAACATTTCCCATCCTGTGGCTTCTTGTAAATGGCCTTTGAAAAAGAGGTATTTGCCTGAGCTGGGTTGGAGTTTGGGGCTTGTGGATCCCTGCCACATCCCCTGCTGAATGGACACAGCTTCCCTGAGCCCCTCAAATGGGTGTGTGTGGGGGAAACTGAGGCAGCAAAGCGCTGAGCAAGAGTTGATGCTGCAGAGCTGCTGCTCCAGGGCTTTGGGGGTGTTGTGTGTCTGTGTGTCTGTGTGTCTGTGTGTCTGTGTGTCTGTGTGTCTGTGTGTGTGCTGTCAGCTCAGAAGCCCCACAGCAGACAATAAACCCTCCCCCCAGTTTGAGGATTGAGACCTTGTCCCAGTAGCTCTGTGGCTGTCAGGTTCATCCTGCATCAGTGTGGGGGGTTGTGGGGTGGGATCTGGCTCTGTGTGGGGTGAGAATGAAGCAACAACAGGGTGGAAAGGGAGGGAGGAAGAGTGAGAACTGCAGAGAGGGGAGATGCAAGTGTGTGGTGGGGGATGAGTGACCGAAGGAAACCCAGGGGATGGTGTCAAATATTCAGGGATTGAAGGGTTAAAAGTGGTGTAAAGGGGAGAAGGAGGCATCAGGAAAGGAGCCAAGGGCTGGGAAGTCCTCAGGCCCATCCCTGTACAATAACCAGAGCACTTGGGAGCCAAAAAAACAGGAGAGGAAAGAAAGGAATCACAAAGAAGTGTCTGTTCATGCAGGTTCGAGCTCAACAGGTTTCCCCTCGTGGGCTGGGGCTGGGTGTAGAGAGCTCTGGGGTTTAGGGTGAGGGTGGCCAAGAGCCCAGTTTTCAAAGCACTTTGTTTATCCAACACAAAACTACCTGGTTTCTCCTCAAAGTTGTTACCCCAGGCTGGCCTGGGGTGGGTTTTTCTTTGAGCCTTGGTGCAGGAAGGGTCTGGGCAACTCCCCATGAGGAGCTGGAGGGACTTTTGTACTAAAAAGCTGTGTGAACAGGAGGATTTTGGGGGTGGGGAGGGAAGGGGGAAGCTAAAACCTGCCCCAGCAAACTTGGGCTTTGGCATTCCTTCAGCATTTGCTGTGGAGCTGGGCTTTCCCAGGCCCCCTTCACCACCTCATTAAACAAAGTCTCTGCTTCATTCCCACTTCAGCCCACTGATGATCTGCATTAGACCAAGCCCTGCTTAAACCTTAACGACTTTCTGCCTCAGCACAGGACGAGGGGGGTGGCTCTAAATGGCTGGGTTGGAGCCTGAGGATGCATCTCCCGGAGGCTGGTTAAGAAACAAACCCCAAAGAAGCTTCTGTTTCATTCTGGGGGTGATGCTGAACAGCCAGGCTTGGAAACTGCTGACTTCTCATGTCTATTTTTCCCCTTTTAGGGTTTTTTTTTGCTTGGAGAGGGTGTTTATCACATCCTTTAAATAGCCAGCGTGTATTTTTAGGTCGGTGGCTGCTCGGGATAATCCATCTCAGCTGCTGGAGCTTGTGCTTTTCCTCCCATTCTCATGGATTGGGTAGAAACAGGGGTTTTATGAGGGGAAAAAAATAGGGGAGGGGGGAGAGAGGATGGAGGTTGTGTGGGTGGTGACTCTTGTGTGGCTGCTCTGGTCAGGGAGCATCTTGCTGGGAATGTTGAGGGGTGAGGATCAGCAGGGAAACCTCGACGGCAAAATCACACCCCAGAGTAGAATCTCACCTTTGGCTCAGTCAGGGGATGGTCAGGAGGAGGAGGGTGGGTTATCTCCCACTGTATTTGAACCTGGAGAAGAGAAATAGGCTCAAGCTGCCCCAGGGGAGGTTGAGGCTGGAGCTGAGGCAGAACTGTCTCCCTGAGAGGGGTGTCAGCCCTGTGCCAGGCTGCCCAGGGAGCTGGGGCAGTGCCCAGCCCTGGAGGGATCCACAGCTGAGGTGCTGAGGCCATGGGGTAGTGCTGGGCTTGGAAGAGTGAACCAGGGCTTGGATTTGATGATCTACAAAGGTCTTTCCCAGGGCAGATGATGCTGTGGCTGTGAATGCCTGTGCACTGAATAAGCTCCGGATGCCGGCGATAGCGATCGGGGTGACGTGAGGGATGTGCCAGGCTTGGAAACACCTCGCTCCTGCCAAGTAGAGACATTTACACTGGAGGAGGAGTAGGAGGAGGATGAACTCACCTGGATTTTGTTCCCCTCCCAGCTTGGCTTTTGCTCTCTCCCCCCTCAGGAGGTAATTTTAGGCGAGGAGAGCGGTGCAGGCGATGGAGCGCTGACGGCTGCACAGACACAGCCGCTCGCTCCGGGGCTGGCTGCTGGAAGGAGGAGAAACGCTGTCCCCATGGGCAGGAGGGGAAAATGAGGCAGGCAGGGTAGCTGGGAGCCTGGGGAGGAAAAGCAGCAAACTTCAGCTGGTTGAAGGGGTAAAAGCCCCTTTGAGGGCTGTGGGATAAGGGATGTTCCTTTCTTGATGGGAATCAGCTGCCAGATGCAGGATGCTTCAGATAACAGAGTTGGGGAAGGGGCTGGAGCACAAGGGGCTGGGGAGGGGCTGAGGGAATGGGGGTGTTGAGCCTGGAGAAGAGGAGGCTGAGGGCAGCCAGCAGCACTCTCTGCAGCTCCCTGACAGGAGGCTGCAGTGAGCTGGGGGTCAGGCTCAGCTCCCCAGTAATGAATGACAGGACAAGGGGAAACAACCTCAAGCTGCCCCAGGGGAGGTTGAGGCTGGAGCTGAGGCAGAACTGTTTCCCTGAGAGGGGTGTCAGCCCTGTGCCAGGCTGCCCAGGGAGCTGGGGCAGTGCCCAGCCCTGGAGGGATCCCAAAGCCGTGGGGCTGAGGTGCTGAGGGCTGTGGATCAGTGCTGGGCTTGGAAGAGTGAAGCCAGGGCTTGGATTTGATGATCTGCAAGGTATTTTCCAACCCAAATGATTCTGTGCTTGAACCATGATGATGGGCTTTTTCTGGACCTTGGGCTGGGGAGACAAGGCAGCAATGTGGCTTCTGGCTCTTCCAGTCGAGCTGGAAAGACTGGCTTTGAGCAAAACCTCCTCCCCTATGTGATGTGCTTTAAGGGATCACAGTCCTCTTGCTCATCCAGAGCTGCAGCACCCTCTTGGGAGGATGCTGTGGGTCAGGATGTGTCCCCTTTGCCCAGCCCCACGTACTCTGAGCATCCTTCTCCTCATCTCTACAGGCAGGGGCTGATGCTGTGCCATCAAGTGCTTTAGCAGGAGTTCCCTGAGGGGCACTTTAACCTTGTTAAATCTGTAATTCATCACTCTAAATCAAAAGGCTCCTTGTCAGCAGGTGGGTTCCTTGGTGTAGATCCTCAGGGGGTTCAGGGCTGCTGGAAAGCCCCTGCTGCAGGAAGGTGAATTCTCAGGGCGCTTGCAGAGCAGCTCCTTGAGTGCTGGTTTGGCTCTTGTTTGCCCCAAGCCCTCTGCTTTCATTCCCTCCCACAGTGGAGGGAGGAGAAAGCAGAGCTGCCTGGGGTGGAGATGGGGATGGGAAGGTGGGACACAGGGCTGGAGCCATCTGGGATAAACCATCCTGCACATAACTGGGTGCTGTCCTTGCCCCAGGGCTCCTCTCCCTGCAGAGAGGTGTTCCTGGGAGAGGCAGCAGGGTGGAAGGGCTTCTGTGTGTGGCAGCATCTCAGCAGGGTTTTGCCTTCCCCAAATGCTGAAGATCTGCTGGTGCCAGGTGGGATTGGGGAGGTTTTGGGGGGAAGAGGTGGGATTAAGGAGCGTGGTCTGTGCAGAGAGCCGTGGAGCATCCCCAGGGTGAGCAGAGCTGAATCACCTGCTTAAACACCCCTGAGTGACTCCTGGAGGGGGGATTTAGGTAGCAAAGGCTAAGAGGTGTTGAGGGGAAGCTTGCAGCGAGGTGCTGGCTCTGAGCTGTCTCCTCCTTAAGAGCAGCAGCCGGGGAGGAGGGTGGGTGACATCCTCAGACATCCTCTGCCACACGTGATGGCTCACACAGAGGGGGAGGCCTTTGGGGCTGTGCTCTGAGCTGCCCTGAGTGAGGGGATCAGCAGGGATCCACTGGACCCTCTACAAAGCAGATGGCTGCAAGGCAAAGGGTTGTTTCCTTAGCCCTGAGGCTCATCTCCCTTCTCCCTTTGCCAGGGGAAGAGAGGATGCCCTCGTAGATCCCGCCGAGCTCCTGCCTGCGCTGCCTGCACCAAGAGGACACACGGTAAGTGAGCTGGGAGCTTCCTGCCGCTTCATCACCGTCAGTGGGCACCAGCTCCAGTCACCCTGCTGCTGGAGGTACTGGAAAAGGTCTCCCCTGAGCTGAGCAGCCTCCTCCCAGCACCCTCAGGCCGTTGCTGGAGCCTTGGGGCGATGCCAAGTGATGGAGCTGTTCTTGTCCAGATAAAACACGGGAGCAAAAGAGCAGGGGGGAGGTACAGACGTGCCAGTGTCAGGGCAAGGGGGGTTTGCTTCACCCCAGAGGTTTTGGGGCCAGAGGATTTGAGCTTGAAAGGGTGGAAGTTACACCCACAAACAGCCTCCTGTTTGTCAGTGCAAAACAGGAGGTGTGGAGGAAACCACAGGGCTGCGGCGGCCGAGAGGGTTAAGGTGGCTCTTAGAGCCTTGTAAAGGGGATGGTGACCAGGCAGGCAGCTTGTGAGCCCCCAAAAAGAGACTCCCCCATAGTCAAAAGCCACTGAGGATGCTCACTGCCTGTGGCATAACTCAACCCTGAGGTTTGGGATCCCTTATTCCCACCCCCACACCTCCCAGAGAGCTGGGGTTGGGTGTGGGCACTGCCTGGAGATGTGCTGGAGCATCTCCCTGCTTTAGTTTGTCACTTGGGGACCACCAAGGATGGATTAAACACAACAAGGTGGTGGTGACAGCAAACTGGAACCATCCAGGGCAGGGAGGAGGTTGGGGGGAGGTGTTGGAACAACCAGCAGTGAGATCCCACGGGGATAAACTCCTCAGGGGCGGGTGCTCACCCTTGTCTCCTTGCTCAGATCTCCAGCAGCAGCTCTGGGTTGGAACAAGCCACAGCCAGCAAGAAAAAGGTCTTTATCTGATTGGTTTCAGATAGGGAAAAGGGTGATTAAACCCATAGGATACAAGTAGCAATCCACAACCTACAATAACACAGCCCCAACACACTGAGGAGGAGGAACCTTGGATGGCATTGGAGTTACCCCAGAGACAGGGATGCTCAGGTGTACCCATGCAGGCAGCATTTTGGGGGCTGCAGGAAAGGATTTGGGTCCCATCCCTTTCCTTTTCCTGCTGTAAAAACACCAGGAGAGGAGGAATTTAAATCAAGGGGGGAGGTTTAAGCTCCTGAGCACGTGGAAATCAAGAGGCAGGAGCAGCTCAGATGGATTCTGGGGACCCACCAGTGTGGAAATACCCATCCCACCTGAGTTTATGTGCTGTTGCCACCTCCAAAACTTGGCACCAAATGTTTTGTTAAGGTTTATATGGCAATGAGGGGGAGGTTTGTTTTCCCTTCCCTGTCATAAATCACAAGGCTGGGTTATTGTGTGCCACAGGTGAGAGAACAGCCCTTCCCCCCCCCACACTGCATTTGGGAGGGGGTTTGAGTGTCTGGAGCTTAGTGATGGGGTCAAGTGGTGATGGGAAAGAGTCAGGGGAAGGCCAACAAGGTAGATATTGTGGTGGGAATCTTACAGACCCCTCCCAAGCAGGATGAAGGAGCAGGTGACGTTCTGAGAGAAGCCTTCAATGGTGGTTGTCTGGCTTCACAGCCCCCCCTGAGCTGGAAGGTTCATGGGGAGCTGAAGGAGGGTTCTTAACAATGGGATAAGTAGGGTGTTAGGGGCAGGGAGTGACTCTGTGCCCCTGAGGGAGGTTTCTGCTCTGCAAGGGGACTGATTTTTTCCCCAGTGACCTCCTGCATCCCCCTGCACTCACAGGTCCTGCTCTCCTCGTCTCTCTGCCCTGACATCTTCCCCTCCAGTCCCTCCCAGTTCCCCACTGCAGCATCTCATGGCTGGAGAAGCAGCTTTGCAATCCTGCAGAGTTTATTCCCCCCAGCCCTGAGTCCGAGCTCCCCCAGGTCTGGGTCTGAGTTTCCTTCCCAGCTCGGGAGAGCTCAAACCCATCGAATCCCTGAGCACCTGGAGCGGGAGGAAGCTTTGGGATGCCAGGCTGAGGCTTTGGGTCTCTTTGATGCTCTGCCAAGGCCAACCAGGCTGTTTTCCCTGCAGGAATCCCCCCTCTCCCCCTCCCCTTGCTCCCCAGCTGCCTCCCAGGTCGGTTCGGGGTTGCGGAGCCGACGCGGGGGGTAGAGCGGCGTGTGCCAGGCTCCTCCCGCATCGCCCCGGGCTCAGCCCACGCACGCACCTCCGAGATCCCGGGCTGCAAACGGCTGCCAGGGGAGGGACGGGCGATCCTGAGGGGTTTTCCTCACGGGAGAGAAGGATCTGTCTCCCAGAGCCCCGAGAACTGCGGTCCGAGGGGATGAGTGAGAGGAGGTGGAGTGAAGAGAGGGGATGGAGTGAGAGGGATGGATGGAGTGAGAGGGATGGAGTGAAAAGAGAGTTGGAATGAGAGGGCATGGAGTGAAGAGGGGATGGAGTGAGAGGGATGAAGAGAGGGGATGGAGTGAAGAGGGTATGGAGTAAAGAGAGGGCATGAAGTGAGGGATGGGGTAAAGAGGGGATGGAGTGAGAGGAGGTGGAGTGAAAAGAGAGGGCATGGAGTGAAGAGGGGATGGAGTGAGAGGGATGGAGTAAAGAGAGGGGATGAAGAAAGGGCATGAAGTGAGGGATGGAGTAAAGAGGGGATGGAGTGAAAAGAGGGGATGAAGAGAGGGCATGGAGTGAAGAGGGGATGGAGTGAGAGGGATGGAGTGAAGAGAGGGGATGGAGTGAGAGGGATGGAGTGAAGAGGGGATGGAGTGAAGAGAGGGGATGAAGAGAGGGCATGAAGTGAGGGATGGAGTAAAGAGGGGATGGAGTGAAAAGAGAGGTTGGAGTGAAGAGGGCATGGAGTGAGAGGGATGGAGTAAAGAGGGGATGGAGTGAGAGGGATGGAGTAAAGAGGGGATGGAGTGAGAGGGATGGAGTAAAGAGGGGGTGGAGTCAGAGGGATGGAGTGAGAGGGATGGAGTGAAGAGAGGGCATGAAGTGAGGGATGGAGTAAAGAGGGGATGGAGTGAGAGGAGGTGGAGTGAAAAGAGAGGGCATGGAGTGAGAGGGAGGAAGAGAGGGCATGGAGTGAGGGATGGAGTGAAGAGGGGATGGAGTGAAAAGAGAGGTTGGAGTGAGAGGGCATGGAGTGAAGAGAAGGGATGAAGAGAGGGGATGAAGAGAGGGCATGAAGTGAGGGATGGAGTAAAGAGGGGATGAAGTGTGAAGAGGGGATGGAGTGAGGGGGATGGAGTGAAGAAGGGATGGAGTGAGAGGGATGGAGTGAAGAGGGGATGGAGTGAGAGGGGTGGAGTGAAAAGAGAGGTTGGAGTGAGAGGGCATGGAGTGAAAAGAGGATGGAGTGAGGGATGGAGTAAAGAGGGGATGAAGTGAAAAGAGGGGATGGAGTGAGAGGAATGGAGTGAAAAGAGGATGGAGTGAGAGGGATGGAGTAAAGAGGGGATGGAGTGAGAGGGATGGAGTGAAAAGAGATTGGAGTGAGAGGGATGGAGTGAAGAGGGGATGGAGTGAGAGGGAATGGACTGAAGAGAGGGGATAGAGTAGAGAGGGGATGGAGTGAAGAGGGGATGGAGTGAGAGGGAATGGACTGAAGAGAGGGGATAGAGTAGAGAGGGGATGGGGTGAGAGGGATGGAGTGAGAGGGGTTGGAGTAAATCCCTTGGGCTCAGGATGGAGTGAGAGGAGTTGGGAGTGAATCCCTGGGGCTCTGTGGCAGTGTGGGATGCTGAGAGCCCAGCAGGGCCCAGCAGGGCCGGGCCTCTCCTCCTTTCACCCTTTTCCCCGCCCCAAAGCCGCGGGTTACCACGGAACCAGCGAATGACCCAGAGCTTTGGCTGCGTGCCCTGTGGGGCTGGGGATACTTCTGCATCACTGTCCACCCACAGACCTGCTCCCTGGGGGCTCTTCCCCTCAAAGCAGCAGGTTGGGGATGAGACCTGCTCGTGGTCAGGCTTCAAATCCCTTTATGCAGGGCTCACCTTGATCTCAGCCGGGGGTGAGTTGCTCAGATCAAAGGGAAGAGGCTGTTTCAGCTTCTTCCAAGGATGGGGAGCTGAATCCACCCGGGACTTCCCCCCCAACCCCAGCTCCAGGGTGCTGCATGATCTAAAGATGCTGTTGGACCTTTCAGCATCACTCCCCTCCCTTCTAAAAGGATGGAAGGAGCTGTCTGAGGGGTTCACACCTTCCTGCCTGAAGCAGCTGCGCTGGTTTGGGGCTGGAGATCTGGTAGCACGAGGGTGTTTGGAGGGTGTGGAGGGTGGTGATGGGGGGGTGAAGCTTGAATTCACTCCAGATGCACTCCCTGGGGCAGCCTGGGGTGTATGTGCTTCACTAACATGGGTGGTACCTCGGGGATTAGCAGCTCTGCTGGTGTTCAGGGCTCTTGTTTATTTGCATTGGGCCCACTTGTGCCTGGACATGCCTGGGAATAAAGAAAAAGAGATCAGAAAGCCTTCAGATAAACACAGAATGATAAAGAAGAAGGTATGGGAAAGCAAACAAGGGCAGAGAAGGAGATGAGAGAGGATTTCCCCAACCTCTTGAGGCTGGAGAGAGGCGAGGGCCGTGTGGGCACCCAAGGAGAGAGCTGAGGCCAGGGTTTAGGGGGTGGAACTGAGGTCCCCGTGCCCAGCCCTGGCTGGATGGGGCTCCCTGAGGAGCATCACCAGCTGCTGGCAGGTTTATTGTGGCTGCTGGCACTGGGAAGGGGTTTGAGAGGTGTGTTTAGAGAGGGGAACAGGCACCTTTCCAGTCCCTGTCGCTCTGCTTCACTGTCAGACTGCTTCACTCTGCTTCAGCTCCTGTTGCTTGGGGCAGGGTTTAATTGGCCTTAATTCCCTTTTAACTGCCTTTCCTGCCCTTTTTCAATCAATTGCCCTTCCTCCCTTTCCAATTTCAGGAGCTGGTGAGGAGGAAGGGGAGAGCCTGGCTCTGGTGGGACCATCTTTGGTCCCGTTTCTCCTCTCTCTTCCTCCCTCCCCCTAAACAGAAGCTGCTGCTTTTGACTTGTAGGTGTCTGGGTGAGGACGTGGCAGGTTCCTGCTTTGTTAGACAGGGTGGAGTGTTGAGATGGGTCATGTTTCCCCCCCCCTTCCCCTCAAACAAAGTGACTAATCCCTCAAGAGCAGGATGTCCATCACCCAGCCCCCGGGCTCGCACCTTTCCTCCTGGCTGGGCTGGTGGCTCCTCCTCTTGAGACTGGGGTTACAAAACCCAAACCCAGCTCTGAGCTGGCCTTAGAAAGAGGATTCTTTTTATCCCCAAGGGAAGCACTTTCTCAAGAGAGCAAAGTCTCTCCTGTGTAACCCCCTCAACCCCCCCACAACAGCTTCTGGTAAGTTGGTCGTGGTGGGGTGAAGGGCTGAGCTGGATCCCGGGGTGACTCCGACCGAGGCTCTCTGCTGCCTTCTCCCAGGAGGTTTTGGAGGAAGAAACCAAACCAAACCTCTCATCACCTCACTTCCCTGGCTGGTGTTAAGCTTTGTGACATCCCCCCCTTCCTCTGCTCCACCCCCGGGGCTGGGATGGGGGAGTCGAAGGTGTTGAAGGTTCCTCAAGTACGTGAGATGCTCTTTGCTTCCCTCCCACCCGGGTGCTTCACTCAGGGAGCTGGGCTTCAAATCCTCCCCCCGGCAGCAATTCGGGTGCTTTGGGGCAACTTGGGCTTTCCCTCAGCCTCCCCCTTGACTTTTTCCTTTGGGATTTTGGCCTTTGACCCCTGGGGAAGCAGGGCTTGGGTGAAGCTCTGCCTCAAATCCCACCTTGGCAGAGAAACTTGCACTGAAATGGGAGAGAACTGTCAGGGAAGCCGCCCAGCCCGGCTGGGGCTGCAGGAGCTGCCTCTCGGGATGGGCTTTTGGAGGGAGGGTTAACCTCCTTCCCCCTCAGAATGAGCTTTTAGGGGCGTGCTTTCACCTCCTTTCCCCTCAGGATGAGCTTTTAGGGGGGTGTTTTCACCTCCTTTCCCCTCAGGATAAACGTTTGGAGGGGTGTTTTCTCCTCTTTCCCCCTCAAGATGGGCTTTTGGGTGGGATTTTAATCTCCTTTCCTCTTAGGATGAGCTTTTGAGAGCATTTAACCCACTTTCCCTTCAGGACGGGCTTTTGGGAGGTGTTTTAACCTCCTTTCCCCTCAGGATGAGCTTTTGGGGGTGTTTTCTCCTCCTTTCCCCTCAGGATGAGCTTTTGGGGGTGTTTTCTCCTCCTTTCCCTCAGGATGAGCTTTTGGGGGTGTTTTCTCCCCCTTTCCCCTCAGGATGAGCTTTTGGGGGGTGTTTCAGCCTCCTTTCCCCTCAGGATGAGCTTTTAGGGGTGTTTTCTCCTCCTTTCCCCTCAGGATGAGCTTTTAGGGGTGTTTTCTCCTCCTTTCCCCTCAGGATGAGCTTTTGGAGGGTGTTTCAGCCTCCTTTCCCCTCAGGATGAGCTTTTGGAGAGTGTTTCAGCCTCCTTTCCCCTCAGGATGAGCTTTTGGGGGTGCTTTAGGCTCCTTTCCCCTCAGGATGAGCTTTTGGGGGCTGTTTTAACATCCTTTCCCCTCAGGATGAGCTTTTTGGGGGTGTTTTAGCCTCCTTTCCCTCAGAATGAGCTTTTGGGGGGGGGTTTCATCTCCTTTCCTCTCAGGACAGGCTTTTGGAGGGAAATTTAAGCTCTTTTCCTCTCAGGGCAAACTTTTAGGGGGGTGTTTTAGCCTCCTTTCCCCTCAGGACAGGCTTTTGAGAGGGTTTTAACCACCTTTCCCTCCAGGACAGGCTTTTAGGGCTGTTTCAGCCTCCTTTCCCCTCAGGATGAGCTTTTGGGGGTGTTTTCTCCTCCTTTCCCCTCAGGATGAGCTTTTGGGGGTGTTTCAGCCTCCTTTCCCCTCAGGATGAGCTTTTGGGGGGTGTTTTCACCTCCTTTCCCCTCAGAATGAGCTTTTGGGGGGGTATTTTCACCTCCTTTCCCCTCAGGATGAGCTTTTAGGGGTGTTTTCTCCTCCTTTCCCCTCAGGATGAGCTTTTGGGGGGTATTTTAGCCTCCTTTCCCTCAGAATGAGCTTTTGGGGGGCGGTTTCCTCTCCTTTCCTCTCAGGACAGGCTTTTGGAGGGAAATTTAAGCTCTTTTCCTCTCAGGGCAAACTTTTAGGGGGGTGCTTTCTCCTCCTTTCCCCTCAGGACAGGGTTTTGAGAGGGTTTTAACCACCTTTCCCTCCAGGACAGGCTTTTAGGGCTGTTTCAGCCTCCTTTCCCCTCAGGATAACCTTTTGGGGGTGTTTTCTCCTCCTTTCCCCTCAGGATGAGCTTTTGGGGGTGTTTCAGCCTCCTTTCCCCTCAGGATGAGCTTTTGGGGGTGTTTCAGCCTCCTTTCCCCTCAGGATGAGCTTTTGGGGGGTGTTTTCTCCTCCTTTCCCCTCAGGATGAGCTTTTGGGGGGTGTTTTCTCCTCCTTTCCCCTCAGGATGAGCTTTTGGGGGTGTTTTCACCTCCTGTCCTGTCTCTCCCGCCACAGGTGAGCAGCGGCGGCAGCGATGAGAGCTCCGGCCCTCGCCTGATGCCTCTCCTCCTGACAAAAATGATCAACAAGTCTCGTGAGTTCCCACGGGGGGAGGGAAGGGGAAAAAATCCCCCTCTATTTTAAACAGCTCCCCGGGGTGGGGGGGATTTGCCCCGTGGTTTGGGCTTGATGGTGTTGTCCTTTCCCTCCCTGCTCCGCGCTCTTCTCCCCGCACGCCAGGAGGGAAGATCCTCGGGGTGCTGGCGTTGTTTTTGGTGATGGTTTGGTACTCGATCTACCGGGAAGACAGGTACACACAGCTGTGAGTGGCTTCTCTTTACCGTTTCGAGGACTTCCAAGCCCTTTCCTTCGCTCTCCGTCCCGCCCGGAGCTTCACCGTGGGATCCCCCCGGGCGAGGCAGCGGCTGCTCCCGGGGAGGGGAGGGAGGGGAAGGGAGGGAGGGGGGACACGCTACGAGGTTCCCCCATGTCAGGGATGTTTTGGCAAGTGCTGGTTGTTTTGCCGAGCTCGGGAGGAAGGGGAAAACCTTGCTCCGTGTGAGCAGAGCAACAGGGACCTCTTGTGATGTGAGGCTGCAAGGAGCAGCGAGGGGAGATTTCCCCCCCCAGAGCCCAGAGGGAGGGAAGAGGATTTGAATTCATTATTAAATCCTTTAATTGATCGTCTGGTTTTTGTTCTTTTGAACCTTTTTCTCCCACCCTCTCCCTTCTTACAGCTTTTATTTCCCCGTGCAAGAAAACAAGACGACGTGTCCGGCCGGGGAGGTGGAGAGGAAAGCGGCGCAGCTCATCGGGAAGTGAGTCTGGGGGCTGGGGGGAGGTGTGGAGGCAGGACCCCCATCCCTCTCTCACCCCCCTCCCTCTGCTCCTCCTCCCCCCTTCCCCATGGCAGCTACACGAGGGAGCAGCCGCTGTTCCTGCAGCTGAGCGATTACTTTTGGGTGAAGGCGCCGGCGCTGTACGAGCTGCCCTACGGCACGAGGGGAAGCGGTGAGAGCCCGGCGCTGCCCACTCACACCTGCACTGCCCTCTCCCCTCCACACCTTCTCCTCACCTCCATCTTCTCCCTCCTCCAACATCTTATCCCCTTCTCCGCCTTCCACCTCTCACCTTCTCTCCCTCTTTCTTCCCTTTCCCCCCAACTTTTCTCCCTCCTCCAACTTATCCCACTCAGCTTCTCTCCCAACAACTTCTCTCCCAACAACTTCTCTCCCAACAACTTCTCCCAACAACTTCTCCCAACAACTTCTCCCAACAACTTCTCCCAACAACTTCTCCCCCAACTTCTCCCCCAACTTCTCCAACTTTTCTCCCTTAATTTCTCCCCTCCAACTTCTCTCCCAACGTCTCTCTCAATTTCTCCCCCCCAGACTTTCTCCCCCCTCCAACCTCTCCTCCAACTTTTCTTCTCTGGCCCCCAACTTCTCCTCTCCCCCCAACAACTTCTCCTCTCCCCCCAACAACTTCTCCTCTCCCCCCAACAACTTCTCCTCTCCCCCCAACAACTTCTCCTCTCCCCCCAGCTACCCCCAACTTCTCCCCCCCAACTTCTCTCATCTGCCCCAACTTCTCTTCCCCCCTACTTTTCTCCCTCCCAACCTCTCTACTTCCCCAACTTTTCTCCCCCTTTCCCCCCACCTTCTCCCACTTCCTTCCCAGCCTTTCTGCCTTCCCACCCTCCCCCCTTCTCCCTTTTTCCCCTCATCTTCTCTCCCTCTTCCCTCCCCTTCTCCCCCCACCATCTCCCTTCTTCCCCCACCTCCTCTTTCCCTCCCCCCCTCCCTTTCTCCCCCCAACCCTTCTTCCCTCCCCTTCCCCCCTCACCTCCTCCCGGCCTTTCCTCCGCAGAAGACGTCCTGCTGCGCTTGCTGTCCATCACACACTACTCACTGCCTGAGAGCATCCAGAGGTAACACCCCAGGGGGTGGGGAGGGGAGCTCTGGGGGCTTCTCAGAGCCTTCCTTTGTGTCCTGGAGGTGGAGACGAGCCCTTTCCCCTCCCCCTGCAGCCTCAAGTGCCGCAGGTGTGCTGTGGTGGGCAACGGCCACCGGCTCCGCAACAGCTCCATGGGGGACACCATCGACGCCTACGACGTGGTCATCAGGTACCAGCCCCCTCTGAAACACCCTCCTCTGTCCTCCCCAAAACCCACCCAACTGATGGGGGGGATACCCGTGGCTGCTGCCTCCTCCCTGCAGGCTGAACAACGCGCCAGTCCACGGTTACGAGCAGGACGTGGGCTCCAAGACCACCATGCGCCTCTTCTACCCAGAGTCGGCTCATTTCAACCCCAGGACGGAGAACAACCCCGACACTCTGCTGGTGCTGGTGCCTTTCAAACCTGTGGACTTCCAGTGGATGGAGGCCATCCTCAACGACAAGAAGAGGGTGAGATGATGGAGGGAGTGGAGCATCTGCCTTGTGCTGAAAGGCTGAGGGAGCTGGGGCTCTGCAGCTTGGAGAAGAGGAGCCTGAGGGCTGAGCTCAGTCATGTTCCAAATGCATCAAGGGTGGGTGTGAGGAGGCTGGAGCCAGGCTGTGCTCAAGGATGGCCAAGGACAGGACAAGGGGCAACAAGCTGGAACAGAAGAGGTTCCAAAGAGACACAGGGGGAAACTTGTTCCCTGCTGAGGTGAGGGAGCACTGGCAGGGGCTGCCCAGATGGGCTGTGGAGGCTCTTTCTCTGGAGACATTCCAACCCAGCTGGATGAGTCCCTGTGTGCCCTGCTCTAGGTGCTGCTGCTCTGGCAGGGGGCTGCACTGGATGAACTCTGCAGGTCCCTCCCAACCCTTGAGATTCTGTGTGATTCTGTGAGGGTGGTGGGGAAGAGCAGGTCCAAACCTTCCCTCGAGTGCTCTCCTTATCCTTTGGAGATGGGGTCATGCTCCTGTTGAGGTGTTGGGATGGCTCTGTGCTGCTCTTCCAGGTTCGGAAAGGGTTTTGGAAGCAGCCCCCGTTGATCTGGGACGCCAACCCCGAGCGTGTGCGTATCCTCAACCCCTACTACATGGAAGTCACTGCTGCTAAACTCCTCAACCTCTCCATGAAGCAACCTCGGAAGGTGAAGCAGGTGAGGGGTGGGATGGCATGGGCTCTCACCCCACACTCCCCCCCTCACCTTGGAGAGGGGTCAGGCCATCCCCTCTGCAGCCCACAGCTTGTATCTCTTACCCCCCTCTTCCCCTCCCAGAAGCCCACCACGGGGTTGTTGGCCATCACCTTGGCTCTGCACTTCTGTGACCTGGTGCACATCGCCGGCTTCGGCTACCCCGACTCGGCCAACAAGAAGCAAACCATCCACTACTACGAGCAGATCACCCTCAAATCCATGGCGGCAAGTACCCACCCCACAAACAGTCTCCGTGTTACTCCCTGTGGTTTTGGGCACCTCCCCAGGATGAGGGGGAGGAGAAAGAGCATGAGGGGGAGGAGAAAGAGCATGAGCCTCCCCTCCCTCTCCTTCCTTTTGGGGATGTTTAGTCTGGAGGAGGCTCAGGGGAGACACATCTGTCTGCAGCTCCCCGAGAGGAGGCTGGAGGGAGCTGGGGGTTGGTCTCTTCTCCTGAGTGACAGGACAAGAGGAAACGGGCTCAAGCTGCCCCAGGGGAGGTTGAGGCTGGAGCTGAGGCAGAACTGTTTCCCTGAGAGGGGTGTCAGCCCTGTGCCAGGCTGCCCAGGGAGCTGGGGCAGTGCCCAGCCCTGGAGGGATCCCAAAGCCGTGGGGCTGAGGTGCTGAGGCCGTGGGGCAGTGCTGGGCTGGGCAGGGTGAGGGCAGAGCTGGGGCTGCTTCAAGCTCTTTTCCAACCCAAATGATTCTGTCATCATCCTGGTTTTAAACATTCCACCCAAAATACGACCCAAAGGCCACGGCTGGGCCTACAGGCTGCTCTGGGCCCATTGCCCTTGTACCCAGCGCCTGCTGCCACTTGCTTTCTGTGTGAGAAAGGCTCGAGTCTCTCCTGGGGGGTGAGGGGAAGCCTCCCTGCTTCAGCTCCACGTGGGGTGGCTGTGGGAGGGGGCAGACGGGGGGTGACCCTGCCATTTACCCTCCCTCTCCCCTTCCCGTCCCCGCAGGCGTCGGAGCACAACGTGTCTCACGAGGCCGTGGCCATCAAGAGGATGCTGGAGCTGGGGCTCATCAGGAACCTCACCTACTTCTGAGGGGTCCTGGGGGGGCTGTGCAGGGGCTACACAGAGCCCCCCTCCCAGCTCCCCGAAGCCTGGACTGGGGGGCACACACACACACACACACACACAGAGAACGTGGCTGCAGCCACAGCAGAGGCCCAGCAGCCTCATGGCCGCCGTGTGCTGGGGCCAGGGGGGCTCACGCTGGACCGTGCGTCCCCCCCAGAGTGGGGGGGGGTGTTTTTGGGGGGTGCAGGGAGCCCCCCGGGGTTGGGGGGGGGGTATGTGGGAGGGTTGTGTCGCAGCCTCACGGCCGGTGCCTTTTGCTACCGCTGCACTGAAGCTGTGGAGGGGGGTTGTTTTGGGGGGGGTCTGTCCTCCCAGCAGGCCTGGGGGGTGTGGGGCAGGGGGTGGGGGCCGGAGCCCTTGCCCTGGGCTTTGTCTTGCCCTTAATTCCCTCGTATTCAGACGAGGGCCCCACTAAGGGGCTGATCTTGGGGGGGGAGGGGGCAGTCCTGGAACCCCCCCTCTTACCAGGGAGCATTTTGCGGGGATTCTCATGTCCCTCCTTACCTTATGTGTCCTTCCCCCCCCCCCCCCCATATTTAATTCCTCTCCCCTTTCTGTTTCTCTTTTACTCTCAGCCCCTCCCGTGCCTTAGCGGGGGCAGCCCGGGGTGCTCAGGCTCTGACAGGGCCCTGGGAGGGGGATGGGGGAGAGGGGAAGGGGAAGGAGGATGGGGAATAAGTTTAATTTAATTAATTTAAATGCTTATTTATCACAGAGACTCCTGGGGGTGCAGAGAGAGAGGGGGAGCCTGGGGGGGTGGGCTCCTACCAGCACCCAATAAAGGTCCCCGTGGCCCTTTACCATCTGTGCTGCCTCATCTGCCTCCCTTGGGGTGTGTGTGGGGGGATTAGGGGGGCTTGAGCCCAGGGGTGTGAAGGGAGGGGGGACACAGAGACGTGGCACCCCCCAAAGCGTCGGCGTCCAGTGCCACGAGAAACACCTCTTGTATTGATACAGGGAGAGGGAAGGAGGTGAGGTCCCATCCATGTGTTGTTGTGTTCCCCCTCCCTGAAAACATGTCAGGACCCCCCTCCCCCTCCCCCAAAAACGGACTCTATGAGTATAGACACGGAACAGCACGAAGAGGGGAGCTGGGGGGCTGCTGGGTGGGGGAACGAGGCCGGGTTGTGCTTGGTGTGTGGACGTGGGCGATGGAGGAGGATGATCCTAGAATGGAGGGGTTGGAAAGGGAGCTTTGGAGATCATCCAGCCCAACCCCCAGCTGCTCAGTTCCACTCCTCCCCAGCCCCACTTTGATCCGGGGAGTGTGTGTGAGGGGGTGTTTATCCACCACAGGCGCCACTGTCCCGGCCCTTGAAGCGTCCCTGCGTGTGGGGATTGTGTGTGTGTGTGTATGTGTGGGGTGGGCTGAAAGGAGCATGAGGAAGGAGGGGTGGGAGCAAGGACGAGGCTCAAACGTGCGTCTGCATCCGCCTCTGCAGGGGCCGGCTGGGGTCCGAGTTCTGGGATGAGGACTGGGAGTGGTGCGAGGAGGACGCCGAGGCTTTGCTGGCCTTGTCGAACTGCACGTAGCCGTCCTGCTTGCCCCCGCCGCTGCTGACGCTGCTGTCGCACTGCGTGTCGAGGAAGGAGCTGCTGTCGCTCAGGGAGCCCCGCTGGAACTCCCGCTCGCACAGCTCGATGGAGCTGCTGCCCATGCCCAGCACGAAGCGCTGGCTGTAGTCGTACAGGCGGCTCTGCCCGCTCAGCGTGCTGTAGATGTTGGTGAAGGACATGCCCGTGGGCACCCGCTGCTTGCCTGAGGGACGCAGGTCGGACGGGCACCCCGACAAGGAGATGGTGGGGGTGGAGTGGTGCTCCTTGAAGGTGTTGACGCTGTAGTAGCCGTTGGTGGGGTCCTGAGGGGAAATGAAGAGGTGGTGAGGTGGTGTTTGGGGCTGGGATGTGCTCAACCTGCCTGCACCGTTGGCTCAGCACAGCGAGGGATGGGTGGCCCTTGCACCACACACACTTGGGGTTTTAATCCCTTTCCTGCCCTGGGAGGGTGTTGGGAGCTGAAACCAGCCCTCAGGGACAGGCCAACCTCAGGGACAGGGCTAGTGCTGGGACAGAAACCAGCCCTCAGGGCCAGGCTGCTCTCAGGGACACTGCACAAGCCTGGGAAAAGTGATATTGAAACCCAGGAGAAGCAACACTGGGCAAGGAATGAGCTGGTGCTGGGACCAGGAATCAGAACTCAGGGCCAGGCCATGCTCTGGGACACTGCACAAGCTTGGGAGAAGTGACATTGGGAAAGGGATGAGCTGGTGCTGGGACCAGGAATCAGAACTCAGGGCCAGGCCATGCTCAGGGACATTGCACAAGCCCAGAAGAAACAGTGGGCAAGGGATGAGCTGGTTCTGGGACCAGAAATCAGCCCTCAGGGCCAGGCCATGCTCAGGGACACTGCACAAGCCTGGGAGGAGCGACACGGGGCAAGGGATGAGCGGGTTCTAGGACCAGGAATCAGCCCTAAGGGCCAAGCCAACCTCAGGGACACTGCACAAGCCCACAAGAAGCAACACTGGGCAAGGGATGAGCTGCTGCTGGGTTAGAAATCAGCCCTCAGGGCCAGGCCGTGCTCAGGGACACTCAACCTCCTGCCTGCGTCATTGTCTCATGCTGCTTGCTCAGCACAGCAAGGGATGGGTGTCTCTTGCACCCCATACATACACCCATAGACTTTTAATCCCTTTCCTGCCCTGGGAGGGTGTTGGGAGCTGAAACCAGCCCTCAAGGCCAGGCCATGCTCAGGGATACTGCACAAGCCTGGGAGAAGCAACACTGGGCAAGGAATGAGCTGGTGCTGGGCCAGAAACCAGCCCCCAGGGCCAGGCCGTGCTCAGGGACACTGCACAAGCCTGGGAAAAGTGATATTGAAAAAGGGATGAGCTGGTTCTGGGACCAGGAATCATCCCTCAGGTCCAGACCATGCTCAGGGACACTGCACAAACCTGGGAGAAGCAACACTGGGCAAGGGATGAGCTGAGGCTGGGCAGGGGGGGATGTGCTCAGCACCCTTGGGTGCCCCCTGCAGCCCCCTCTTCCAGGAGTGACTCTGAGCCCCATCTTTCCCGGGGGCTGGGAACAGAAACCACATCCCCAGGGTCCAGCTCACCTTCAGGTTCTGAAACTCCTTCTCCTCTTCCTTGAGCACCTCAAGCTGCTTCAGCACTGAGTCCTGCTGGAACTCCCCCCGCTCCATCTGGGAAAGGAGGCAGGTGGGAGTCAGCATCCCACTGTGTGCCCCCCTTCCACCCCAGGGCCCCACACCATGAGGGGTGAGCCCCACGCTGTAGAGACATTGTTGGGCTAAAGGCTGTTCCTGGGGGAAGGAAAAGGCTGGAAAAGCTCCTTTTGGCTTCATTTGAGGCCATATTTTCTGCTCCCACTGCTTCCCCCACCAATGGGTGCTGCTGCCCTGATGGGGAAGGGCAAGGTACACATTAGTTAGATCATTTGCTTTAATTACTCTGCCTCTGACAAGATGAGCTTTGTGCAGATGCAAAGTGATTATCCACCTGTTGCTGGGATGCCTTCTTTTGAACCTTCACCCTGATCCCAGCCCCAAATCAGCTGCCCAGAAAATCCCAGAATCACAGGATTTAGGGGTGGGAAGGGCCCTGCAGAGCTGCTCCAGCCCCAGCCCCAGCTCCAGCAGGTTCCCCTGGCTCAGGGGCACAGGAATGTGTCCAGGTGGGGTTGGGAACCTCCATGGAAGGAGCCTCCACACCCTCCCTGGGCAGCCTGGGCCAGGGCTCCCTCCCCTCAGCACCAAAGGTGTAAATACAGGTGTCACTGAGGACCAAATTCACCTGGAATGGTACGTGGAGGGTTAATTTGTTTTGAGCTCTGCAAAAGCAGGGATGAGGCTGCAGCCAGTGGTATCAACCCCAGGATTCACAGAAAGGAAGGAGAAGGACAAACTGCTTCAAGGCCTCTTTGGGCTTGGCTAATTTTTGGCTGCAGGGAGGGGGAAGAGAGCAGCTGAGAACCAAGAGTACAGTCCCACCAGTGGCAAAACCCCCCTCAGATTAATAATTTGGGGTAATTTCAGCCATTCTGTGGCACTTGAGCAATGATGATTGGAGCCATCCAGGCACTGGGATGCTCCTGGAGCCCTGAGGGGATTCCACCTTGCCCAGGATTCAGCTGGAAAAGACGCACAGGTAAAAAACCCCTAAACTGGAGACAGATGACACTGAGTCTGTGACAGCTGGGCTGCAGGTAGAAACTGGCCTTGCCCTGAATTTCACCTCTGCTTTTTGGGGTTTTTCCTCTTTTGGGGGGGGATCTGAGTGAAAAATGTGTCTGGTGTCAATCTGAGGGGTTGTGGCTGTTCCTTGGAGTGGAGGGATGTGATCCAGGGCAGGGACAGAAAGAAAGGTGAGCAAGGGAGAGACAATTTTGGGCAGAGAAGCTGGGGAAGGGGCTGAGTGAGCTGGGGAAGGGCTGAGGGAATGGGGGTGTTGAGCCTGGAGGAGGCTGAGGGCAGCCAGCAGCACTCTCTGCAGCTCCCTGACAGGAGGCTGAGGGGAGCTGAGGGTCAGCCTCTTCCCTCCATGAATCACAGGACTTAAGAGTTTCAAGGGCTTCTCCAACCAAAATGATTCTGTCACCAACCCCATTTTACCCCAAATATGACCCATCTACCCCAAATATGACCCCAAGGCCACGCCTGGGCCTACAGGCCGCACTGGACCCGCTGCCCCGTTGGGATGCTCTTGCTTTTGGGATCATCTCCCTCATGATTGCTCCTGGCAGTGAGAATCTCTGGCTTCATGTCCCTGAGGCAGGAATAACCCCTAGGCACAAGGGTTTATTAAGCACAGAGGTTCTGCCATGGCAGGGCTGAGGCTGCTCTTCCACCCCCCGAATCACAGCCTGAACCGTGCCCTGGCAGGGAAGGACACAGACAGGGTTGGGGTTTTTTTTCCACAGGACCAGCCTCTTTCATGGGCTTTTTTTTTTGCCTCTAACCACTGGCTGCTGGGTTTTTTTGTGCAGGCCTGGCAGCCTTTCCCCTGCCTGGGGGCAGTGCCTGGCAGAGGAGCTAATGGGGAGGGTGGAAATGGTGCTGAGGCAGGGTGAACATACACAAATCAGCCATCAGACCACTGTCCCAGGGTGCTAATGAACTTCTAGATGCATGAATAATTATGTGTTAAAAGCAGGGAGAGCTGGGGAGGCTGGAGAATAACAAATGTAACAGTGAGGGGAGGGGAAAAGGAGAGTCATGGGGTCAGTCTGCAGCCAGAAAGGCTGTGGATGAACAGGGACGTGGTGGGAAAGTGAGGACTAGGGTGGGATCCACCTGTGCTGGGCTAATGGTGAGGCTGCAGCTTGAGTGCTGTGTTCAATTTTGGGCCTCTCATTCCATGAAGGGAGCTGAGGGAATGGGGGTGTTGAGCCTGGAGAAGAGGAGGCTGAAGGGAGACGGCAGCACTCTCTGCAGCTCCCTGACAGGAGGCTGCAGGGAGCTGGGGTTCGGGCTCTGCTCCCCAGTCATAAATGATAGAAGAAGAGGCAACAGCCTCAAGTTGCCCCAGGGGAGGTTGAGGCTGGAGCTGAGGCAGAACTGTTTCCCTGAGAGGGGTGTCAGCCCTGTGCCAGGCTGCCCAGGGAGCTGGGGCAGTGCCCAGCCCTGGAGGGATCCCAAAGCCGTGGGGCTGAGGTGCTGAGGCCGTGGGTCAGTGCTGGGCTGGGCAGGGTGAGGGCAGGGCTTGGATTTGATGATCTTCAAGGTCTTTTCCAACCCAAATGATTCTGTGGTTCTAAGAAGCTTTGGGAAGGGAAATGAAGCAGCAGTGAGAGGAAATAAATAACACAGGTATGGGGAGGAGGGAGAGCAGGAAAGGCCTGGGGAGAGGCTGGAGAGAGGCCTTCACTTGTGAATGAGGAGGGCTTGTTTGTTTTACTCCATCCAGCATTTCTTTGTCAAGCTTGGAGCCTCTTCCTAGGAACCTGTTGAGCATCCAAAGCCTCTGTCTTGGAGGGAGATGCTCACACTGGCTCCTGGAAGCAGCATGGAGGGGATCTAGTGGGACTCTGAGAAGTGTTTGCTGGGTATGCTCTTGCTGAGGGCAGCTGAGGATGAGGAGGCTCCAGTCTGAGCAGAGGAGGATGTCCCATCTCTGCCAGCCTCTGTATCTGCTTAAACTCCTTCATCCAATGATGTTATCTCCAACTGATGTATCTAAGCTCCTGATATGGCCAGGAGAGGGGGTCACTCTCCTTCTCCTGGTGCAGCAGCCAGACCCTTGGGCTCTGTCTTGTTGTACCCCAAAGTGTTCCACTTTGCCCACCCTGTTTGTGTTTCAACAGCCCCATGAACCACACTACAACCAACCCATCCCTCCCAAGTCTTGCAGATAACCTAAACCACACCAGCTCTGGAAGCTTTCTCCCTGTAAGGTATTTCCCTCCCTCTTATAAACGTGATCATTATAATTTCCTGCACCATTTCTATGGTGAGACATGGAGAAGAGTGGTGACACCAGCCAGGGAGGCAAGGACATGAGCAGCAACGTGGGCTCGTGGGCAAGAAGCCAACGGCAGCCTGGGGGCATCCAGCAGAGTGTGGGCAGCAGGGCCAGGGAGCTTCTGCTCCCCTTTGCTCTGCTCTGCCACAGCTGCTGAGGCCTCAGCTGGAGTCCTGTGGCCAGTTGTGGGCTCCCCAGCTGCAGAGGGACAGGGAAGTGCTGCAGAGAGGCCAGTGCAGGGCTGCCAAGATGCTCAGGGCACTGGAGCATCTTCCTTGTGAGGAAAGGCTGCGGGACCTGGGGCTGGTCAGGCTGGAGGAGACTGAGGGGGGAGCTCAGTAACAGTTACAAATACTTAAGAGTGGGTGTCAGGAGGATGAGGTGACACTTTTGTCTGTTGTATGCAGTGACAGGACAAGGGGTGATGGGAAGAAGCTGGAACACAAAGAGTTCCATTTAAAACATAAGGAGAAGCTATTTCAGTGTTTGAGTGAGGGAGCCCTGGCCCAGGCTGCCCAGGGAGGGTGTGGAGGCTCCTTCTCAGGAGGTTCCCAACCCCACTGGACACGTTCCTGTGTGACCTGAGCGAGGGGAACCTGCTTTGGCAGGGGGTTGTGCTAGATGAGCTCTGCAGGGCCCTTCCAGCCCCCACTCTCCTGTGATTCTGTGATGTGCCACAGGCTGAAGCAGCATTTCCTGGGCTCTCACTCCTCAGCATCCTTCCCTGCCTGTGCCATTCAGCCAGCTGACACCACCCAGGTGTTGGCACAGCCAGGCCTCACACTACCAACTCTTTGCAGGTCTGACTCTCTGAATGGCATGTGGGAGAGTGCAGCTCTCCTGGCTAATTAGCTCATTATGATCTTGCTCTCACCTATCCTGTGGCTCTGTGCAGCTTGCAGCTCCTACCCCCCAGCTTGAGGTGGCAAATCAGCTCTGCAATTAGCCCCTTGGGCAGCTGAGCTGCAGCAATAAACCTCTCCCAGGGCTCCCTCCTCATTAGCAACGTTTCACTCGAGGAGCTTTTATGGCAGGAGAATGTGTCATATCAAGAGTGGTTTGGAAGAGCATCTTTGCCTCGAGGAGCGAGGGATTACAGCCCTGAACAACACATGCCTGGGCTTGTTACCATCAAACCTTTCCCCAGAGGAACTGCTTTGGGGGTGTGTGTAGGAGGGAAGCAGGGAATCCTTGCAATCCTTACCATCAGCTGCTTGATGGTTGGGTGCTCCTCTGTCTCCCTGCCCGAGGCTGGTTCCTTGTGGACGATCTCCACGCGGATGTCGTTCTTGGCAGACACCACACCCTTGAGATCTGGGTGAGATGGAGAAGGGGCTTTAGTCCAAGGCAATTGAGGAGCAACTTCATGGCAAGGAGGTTAATAGAATCACAGAGTGGTGGGGGGTGGAAGGGCTCTGCAGAGCTGCTCCAGCCCAACCCCCTGCTACAGCAGGTTCCCCTGGCTCAGGGGGCACAGGAACGTGTCCAGGTGGGGTTGGAAACCTCCTGAGAAGGAGCCTCCACACCCTCCCTGGGCAGCCTGGGCCAGGGCTCCCTCACTGAAACACTGAAACAGCTTCTCCTTGTGTTTAGGTGGCACTCCTAGTGTTCCATCTTATGTCCATCACCCCTTGTACTGTCACTGGCCACCACACAAAAAAGACTGGCCCCATCCTCTCCACACACACCTTGTGGATATTAGTCAGCATTGATAAGGTCCCCCCTCAGTCTCCTCTTCTCCAGCCTGACCAGCCCCAGGTCCCGCAGCCTTTCCTCACAAGGAAGATGCTCCAGTGCCCTGAGCATCTTGGCAGCCCTGCACTGGCCTCTCTGCAGCACTTCCCTGTCCCTCTGCAGCTGGGGAGCCCACAACTGGCCACAGGACTCCAGCTGAGGCCTCAGCAGCTGTGGCAGAGCAGAGCAAAGGGGAGCAGAAGCTCCCTGGCCCTGCTGGAGTTTGGGGGGCTGGCGCATGGTCAGTGACAGGCAATGGAGCTGGGGAAGGGGCTGGAGCACAAGGGGCTGGGGAGGGGCTGAGGGAATGGGGGTGTTGAGCCTGGAGAAGAGGAGGCTGAGGGCAGCCAGCAGCACTCTCTGCAGCTCCCTGACAGGAGGCTGCAGTGAGCTGGAGGTCAGACTCTTCTCTCTGGTAATGAATGACAGGACAAGAGGAAAGGGCCTCAAGCTGCCCCAGGGGAGGTTGAGGCTGGAGCTGAGGCAGAACTGTTTCCCTGAGAGGGGTGTCAGCCCTGTGCCAGGCTGCCCAGGGAGCTGGGGCAGTGCCCAGCCCTGGAGGGATCCCAAAGCCGTGGAGCTGAGGTGCTGAGGCCGTGGGTCAGTGCTGGGCTGGGCAGGGTGAGGGCAGGGCTGGGTCTGCAGCAGCTTTTCCAAGCAGAGCAATTCACTGATTCTTTGACCTTACTGGAGGCTGAGGGGAATGAACCCTGGCTCAGCAAGGCCACCTGAGATCTGAGGGGGGAAATATTTGCATTGCTGTGAAGGATGGGCATGTGGAACCTTCACCCCTGGGCACAGAGGGCTCATTTGAATCCCTCAGGGAGCTCTGCAGTGCTCATCCTGCAGCAGGACTGGGGGCTGTTTGTCCAGGCTGCTGACCTACAGCATCTCCTTGAGGAGATATTGCTGCTGAGGGACATTAGCAGCTCATCCCTGGGGCTGGGAAGCCCCTGAGAAAAGCCTCCCTCAGGTCTGGGGCTGTAGATTGGTGTGAAAAAGCCCAAGCAATGAATAAAGACCCAGACAGAGCTTTGAGAACAGCAAACTTATCCCTGGCTACAGAGGGAAAGATTCCTGGAGAGGCTCTCTGCCTGCCCTGAAGGTGTCAGGCGTGCTCTGAGGAAAGCATTTCAGCCAAACTGAAACCAAAAGCTGTGCGAGCAGAAAGCACCGAGCTGGCTGGGTCTGAGCTGAAGAGCAGAGCTGGATGCAAATCTGAACGGCCAGATCTAACCAGCTCCTGGCTTTGATGCAAGCTCCAGCCTCTGAGCTGCCTCTGGCCTCACCAACCCCTCCTGCACCCCAAAATGCCTCCTTCTCCCTCCTCAGATGTGCCTCCAGCTGAAGGAGCTCTGCATGTGCAGGTCCCAGGGGAGGGGATGGGGCTTTGCTCTGGAAAGCCAACTTCCAAAGCAGCTGGAAGCTCCAGCTGGGCATTCAGACACCTCCAGGGCCCGGGGCTGCAAAGGCAAAGGGGTTTTGCTGAGGAGCTGATACTCTTCTTCCCGTGTCTCCTCTTTCTAGGATCACATTCCTGGTGCAGGAGTCTTGCACAGTGTCTTGCACATCCTCTCCCAGGAGTGTTTCCCCCATCAGTAACTCTGGGCTGTTAAGTCACTGAAGACACAACAACAGATGTGCAGCAGAAGTCTTTTTTGCCTCTCCTTTTGTTTCCAGGCATGAAATAGCCTCCAGGCCCCCTGTGTCTGCACCCAGGGCTGGCTTTTGATGCATCTCCCTGCAGCAGGGCCAGGAATTACCTCCCCTGAGCCATTTAGCTGTGGTTGGTAGCTGGAGGTGCCTCCTCCAGAAGTGCTCAAGGTGCTCCTGTCCCCAGCATGGGTTTGGTTTCCAGGCTGTGGTTATAAATGCTGCCAGCAACAGCCTGAGCACCTGCCCTGGGAGAGGAATCTGCAGTCAGGAGGTAGGAACGAGACCTTCTCCTGATACCTGAAGTGCTCTGCTGGGCTCATCTCTCCTGAGCTGGTCTCTTGCTGATTCCACACCTCTAACCACGGTGAAAGGCCTTTCCCCACCTCTCAGCCTTGGGGTTCCTACCTCCATAAAGGCTGGAGACAGCGACTGCAGCATCAGGACCTGCAAAACCCAGCTGAAAGCCCTTTGCCCTGGAACAGCTGAGCCCTCCCTGCATGGTTCTGCATCCTGAGTGTCACTCAGGAGCTGGTTTAGCTGCTGGTGCTCCCCCTAAACCCCTGTTTTGGCAGCCCCAGGTGACTTTTGGAGCCAAGTGACAAGGGGATGGAGCAGCCCCACAGCCAGCAGCACCCCTTGCTCCAAGCTCAGGCCTCAGTTCCTCCTCCTGCACTTTGGGAAGGGGAGATGAAGGCTCTGTGTTTGGATCCAAAGCAGGAGGAGCCTTGGTGTGTCTCTGATTGCTCTGCACACCAATCAAACACCAAGAAAAGGAAAACAAGTGGGTTTTCTGGCACACACAGAGGGAGAGCTTGGCATGTCTCCTGAGATGAGAGCACCATGGAGCATCAACTCTTCTCCCCTGCTCTCCTCTCCCTCCTCACTCTCCTCTTCCTCCTGCTTTGATGCCTTTTCATTTAGCCAACAGTCCTCCCTGAATTCCCTGCTGTCTTTGTCATGAGGCTGCACCATGCCACACTCCTCCTTCTCCCTTGCCTGTGTCTCTGGGGCTTGAACTCCTGGTCCCACCACAGCCAAGGCTCCAAAACCCCCATGTTCCACCCCAAAAATCCCCTTGGCTGCCTGCAATTGATGTTGAGTAAAGCAGAGTTGAGCCAGGAGCAGAAAGTGAGCACAAATGGAGGAGGATTTGAAGCACCAATGTGGCAGGGGAAGGATGCTTCTCCCTCTTGGACATCAGGATGATGTCAGGCAGTAGGGTTTACCCTGGCATGATTTTCCATGTGCTCCAAAACCTTTTCCTTTTCCCACAAGGCAGCTGAGTAATCCAGAACATTGGGGCAGGACACAAGGAACAGCTGAGTCACAACATTCAGCCTGTTCCAAACAGCTGGGCAGGCTGAGAGCTGGGCACAGAGGGAGCTGCTGAGGTTCAACCAGGGCAAGGGCAGAGTCCTGCAGCTGGGGAGGAACAACCCCCTGGGCCAGCACAGGCTGGGGGTGACCTGCTGGAGAGCAGCTCCAGGAGAGGGACCTGGCAGTGCTGGCTGAGAAGAAACTGCCCCTGAGCAGCAACGTGGGCTCGTGGGCAAGAAGCCAACGGCAGCCTGGGGGCATCCAGCAGAGTGTGGGCAGCAGGGCCAGGGAGCTTCTGCTCCCCTTTGCTCTGCTCTGCCACAGCTGCTGAGGCCTCAGCTGGAGTCCTGTGGCCAGTTGTGGGCTCCCCAGCTGCAGAGGGACAGGGAAGTGCTGCAGAGAGGCCAGTGCAGGGCTGCCAAGATGCTCAGGGCACTGGAGCATCTTCCTTGTGAGGAAAGGCTGCGGGACCTGGGGCTGTTCAGGCTGGAGGAGACTGAGGGGGGAGCTCAGTAACACTTACAAGTACTTAAAGAGTGGGTGTCAGGAGGATGAGGTGACACTTTTGTCTGTTGTCTCCAGTGACAGGACAAGGGATGATGGGAAGAAGATGGAACACAAAGAGTTCCATTGAAAACATAAGGAGAAGCTGTTTCAGTGCTGAGGTGAGGGAGCCCTGGCCCAGGCTGCCCAGGGAGGGTGTGGAGGCTTCATCTCAGGAGGTTGCCAAACCCCCCTGGACACGTTCCTGTGTGACTTGATGTAGGTGGGAGCTGCTTCTGCAGGGGGTTGTGCTGGATGAGCTCTGCAGGGCCCTTCCCACCCCCCACCATCCCCTGCTTCTATCACTTTCCTTGTGACCCCCTCACTTCACCCTCCCACCCTGAGGCTTTCCCCCCTCCAGCCCTGCCCCAGGGCCAGGGCAGACACTTACTCCTCTGGGACCGGGCGCAGCAGAAGGCGACGATGGTGGCCATCAGCACCAGGAACGCCACGCCAGCCCCCACGGCCACGCCGATGATCACTGCCATGGGCACGGCCTCTGTGGGAGGAAGGAGAGGGAGCATGAAGGGGGGATGAAGGAGGAGGAAGGTCAGACATGATGGTGTTTCCTCCAAGGGACCCACCCTCGCCACCCCCAGCCCCAGCTACCAGCTCGCTGAAGAGGGTTTTTGGAGCCCAGTGGACCTCGTCCAGCCCTGAGCCCCGAGTGGGTGATGCTGTGGGATGCTGGTGTGTCACAAGGCCTGAGCTCTCCGTGCCTCAGTTTCCCCTGGGAGGGAGAGGATGGAGCCAGGAGAGCAGGTTAAGGACTGCTACTGCATGTCTACAGGGTGGCAAGTGCAAAAGAAGAGACAAATGGCACCAGGGCAGGGTTGGGGGCAGGATGGGGCTGGGCCCTGAGCTAAAGTCTGTTTGGTGGCCACTGCAAAGGTTTTGCTGCTCTTTGGGTCCACCCAAGGAGCTGAGTTACCCAAGGAGATGGGAGTAGGCAAGGCAGGCACCTCATTCCTGCCCCAGGGTGCAAGGCTGGTGCTCTCAGGTGTCCTCAGGTTGGGTGGACATAGAACTCTTAGATAAATTGATTTGGGTTGGAAAAGCCCTTGAAGCTGCTGCAGTCCCAGCCCTGCCCTCACCCTGCCCAGCCCAGCACTGACCCACGGCCTCAGCACCTCAGCCCCACGGCTTTGGGATCCCTCCAGGGCTGGGCACTGCCCCAGCTCCCTGGGCAGCCTGGCACAGGGCTGACACCCCTCTCAGGGAAACAGTTCTGCCTCAGCTCCAACCTTGAGCAACTTGAGCCTGTTTCCTCTGGTCCTGTCATTCATTACTGGGGAGCAGAGCCCGACCCCCAGCTCCCCTCAGCCTCCTGTCAGGGAGCTGCAGAGAGTGCTGCTGGCTGCCCTCAGCCTCCTCTTCTCCAGGCTCAACACCCCCATTCCCTCAGCCCCTCCCCAGCCCCTTGTGCTCCAGCCCCTTCCCCAGCTCAGTGCCCGGCTCTGGCCACGCTGCAGCCCCTCAGTGTCCCTGTGGCAGTGAGTGAGGGGCCCAGCACTGACACAGCCCTGGAGCTGCAGCCTCCCCAGGGCCCAGCACAGGCTCCAGCCCCTCAGTGTCCCTGTGGCAGTGAGTGAGGGGCCCAGCACTGAGCACAGCCCTCCAGCTGTGGGTTTTTATCTCCTTGCTCAGTTCCTCCAGTCCCTCAAAGCCCAGCTCCTGCTGAAAGGTGAGTGCTGGGTTGGACAAAGGACCTCAAAGCTGTGGCCAACACCAATTGCCTTTGTTGACTGGTATCTCTAAGTTCCCATGACTGCCTTTCCTCGTATGTTCTTGGGAACCCAAAAGAGGGGCAAATCCTTTCAAGCTGGGCAATAAGAAAACCATTTCTCATGGTCCATGGGCCTGGAGCTGGTGGTGAACACGAATTTCATCCTGGCCTGAGCTCACAGATGCTGCCTGTGCTTTTCAGCCTTCTAGAGGGACACTGGTGGGACTGGGGGTAGCTGTAATGCCACCAGCATCTTCTCTCTGTAGTCAGCAAAGGATTTCTAGTCTCAGCCAGGACAGAGGAGTCCTTTCATGTGTCCTCATGGGTCTTGAATCCTTTGAGAACTGAAGGGTGATAAAAAAATGGTGCTGGTTGGGTTCAGCCTCTTGTTCTCATACTTGATTCCTGACAGGAGGCTGCAGGGAGCTGGGGGGTTGGACTCTCCAGTACTGAGTGACAGGACAAGAGAAAAAGGCCTCAAGCTGCCCCAGGGGAGGTTGAGGCTGGAGCTGAGGCAGAACTGTTTCCCTGAGAGGGGTGTCAGCCCTGTGCCAGGCTGCCCAGGGAGCTGGGGCAGTGCCCAGCCCTGGAGGGATCCCAAAGCCGTGGGGCTGAGGTGCTGAGGGCTGTGGGTCAGTGCTGGGCTGGGCAGGGTGAGGGCAGGGCTGGGACTGCAGCAGCTTCAAGGGCTTTTCCAACCCAAGTGATTCTGTGATTCAGTGTTTCTCCCAGTGGTGGTAACTCCTCCTGGGAGTCTTTGGTCAGCAAAAGGGTGAGGAGGCAGGGGCTGGGGTCTGGCAGTGCCTGCTGGCTGCAGAGCTCAGTGAGAAGCTGGCAGTGACTGTGATGAAGGTGACTGAGACCATGCAGGACACAGGGGGATGGGGAAAGCACCCAGAGCTGTCCTGGGCTGAAAGAAGGGTGACTTCCAAAGGGGAAGTGCCAGGAACCAGTATCTGGGATGGCAAACTGCATCCTGACGCCAAGAGCGAGCTGATGAGCGGTTTGCTGCTACAGGATCCCCCTGGAACTCTGCTCTGGGGCAGAGGATGGGCAGCACATCCCACAGCATCTGCCCCAAGTGGCCCTCGAGCCCTGCTCTGGCTGCTCTTCACCTTCCCGGGGGCAGCTCATCATTTCCATACCTGCTTGAATACCAGCTCCTGATTTCATTTCCGTACCTGTTTGAAAATAAAGCAAGTGTCCACAGCCTTGCACAGCCCAAGAGCACACAGCTGGTCCTCCTGAGCCTCTCAGCCCTCCTCTTTCTGCTCTGGGGTGTTCCCCCATCGAGGGGATAAAGCAAGTGTCCACAGCCTTGCACAGCCCAAGAGCACACAGCTGGTCCTCCTGAGCCTCTCAGCCCTTCTCTTTCTGCTCTGGGGTGTTCCCCCACTGAGGGGAATGCTCTCTGCAGCCCTACAGCATCCTCAGCCACCCATCATCACTCAGAGTGATGATGCAGCCCTACAGCACCCTCACCTCGCCTGCACAGGGGAAGGATATCCCCTGGCTAGGATTGGAGGGTGGTGCTGGCCTGGGGACCACCCTCTGTTGGGAGCTGGGTTTGCTGCTGAGAGCTGCTGCTGACTGGCAGAAGGACCTGGGAAAAAAAAGAGAAACAACCACCCCACTGACTCTTGTTTGCATTGGAAGAAGCCCAAGGCTAATTTTGAGGGGTTCATTTAGCTCTGATTTAATCTGGACGGCAGCCTTGCCCATAAATCACGGCTTAATGAGAACAATCCACCTGCCTGCCCTGGCATTTCAGAAAAGAGAGGGCTGGAGGCCCTCCAGCTGAGCTCTCCTCACAAAAACCATCTTCCTGCCTTTGCTCTGGGAGGAGGAATCCCCTGGGGCATCCCCTGACAAGGTGCTTTGGAGGCTGGGTGGGCTAAAAGCCGGCCCTGTAAAACCTGCCTGAGGTTTTGCCACCAGCCCAAACGCCTTCCCCCAGCTCACTCCCATCACCATGGAGCACTTGGGGACTCTTCCTGTTTCTCCAAGGTTCCAAAAGGACCCTGTGGCCTGTGGCAGCAGCACCATGCTGTCAGCATCAGCTCCTGCCCCCCAGCTTCAGCAGGGCAGGCGAAAGCGGGGCAGCACCGTACCAAGCAGAGACTTTGCAGGGCTTGTCCCGCACCCCAACCCTCTGCCAGGACCAGCCACACCAAGGATGGGACCCTGGGTGTGTTTACCACCCTTCCTAATTTCCTCTTTGCCATCCCAAAAAGCCGTCCCGAGCGTCTCTGGTCCCTCAGCAACACGTCCCCGCGCCTCAGGGCTGGGCCAGGCGCTGCTTCCCACCGCCCAGGGCCCACCTTGCTCTTTGAGGCGGATGATCTCGGTGTCAGAGCCGAAGCTGTTCCAGGCAGTGCAGTTGTAAATGGTTTGGAAATCGGCCCTGACGATGTTGCTGATGCTCAGGGTGGAGATGACGCCCTCGTCCGTGCTGACCGTCTCCACCGTGTAGCGCCCGGACGTGCCCGACTCCAGCACGTTCTCCTTCCAGGACCAGGCCTGCCAAGCAAGAGAGAACCACACAATCACACTTCACTTGGCTTGGAAAAGGGCTTGAAGGTGCTGCAGTCCCAGCCCTGCCCTCACCCTGCCCAGCCCAGCACTGACCCACAGCCCTCAGCACCTCATCTGTGTGTCTTTGGGATCCCTCCAGGTCTGGGCACTGCCCCAGCTCCCTGGGCAGCCTGGCACAGGGCTGACACCCCTCTCAGGGAAACAGTTCTGCCTCAGCTCCAGCCTCAACCTCCCCTGGGGCAGCTTGAGCCCATTTCCTCTGGTCCTGTCACTCATTAAAGGGAGAAGGGGCCTCATTCCAACCCCCACCTGATTCCAACCTCCTCTCAGGGAGCTGTAGGGTGGGATTATGTCGCCTATCACGGAATCCCCCAATGGTGGGGGCTGGAAAGGCCCTGCAGAGCTGCTCCAGCCCAACCCCCTGCTACAGCAGGTTCCCCTGGCTCAGGGGGCACAGGAACGTGTCCAGGTGGGGTTGGAAACCTCCTGAGAAGGAGCCTCCACACCCTCCCTGGGCAGCCTGGGCCAGGGCTCCCTCACCTCAGCACCAGAGGAGTTTCTCCTCCTGTTTCAGTGGAACTTCTTGTGTTCCAGCTTCATCCCATCACCCCTTGTGCTGTCACTAGAGACAACAGAAAAGCCTCTCCCCACACTCCTGACACCCACACTTTAAACACTTCTAAGTGCTGATGAGACTCCCCCCTTTCAGCCTCCTCTTCTCCAGACCAAACACCCCCACGTTCCTCAGCCCCAGCCCATCACACTCGTGCTCTGGTCCCTTCCCCAGCTGCAGTGAGAGGCCCCAGCCTGGGGCAGAGCTCTCAGGGGCACCCAGCACTCACGATGCGGTCTGGTGGCGGGGTGCTGCGGATGAAGCACTTGATCTGCCCTTTCTGGCCATGCAGGGCGTGCTGGGTCTGCGTGCTGGAGATGATGGGTGGCCCTGCAAGAGAGAGAGAGGAGGGGGCTTGATGGCATCTCACACTGGTGGTGGTGGTGGAGGGGGTGTTAGCAGAGCCATGGAGGGACATCCAGGCCTCTGGCCCCCACCACTGACTGCAGTCAGCTGCAACGATGAGGTGGAGAAATGTCTGCTGGCAAATCCATCAGCTGAGCTCTCCTGTGCCATGGGGATGGGGCAGGAGCAAAGGCTGTGCTTGCCCAGCTGTCATCCTGCATGGGGATGGGAGAAAAAGGGGGTTGGAGAGCAGAGAGTGGCTTGGTGGGAACAGCTTGTCCCCTTCTCTTCCAACAGCTATGCCAGGGGCACCTCGTCCCTGCAGAGGAGATCACCCCAGGGGAGCAGCACAAGAGCTGGGATCCTAATTGCTGTTTATTAGTCTCCTTAATTAAGGCAGATTTGCATTTCTCTGAGTGGCTTGCTGCTGGCAGAAAAGAAAACAGCTACAAGCTGAGCTGCAGGCAGGCAGGAGGGGAGGAGGCAAAGGCTGGCACACCTCCCCCTGCCCCACCTTGGCTGTTTTGGATGGTCACTGTGGGTTGGTGCAACTGCTTTTGGGTCTGTGACACTTAGTTGTTGTGCCCATGTGTTTGGAGAGAGGTGCAAACGCCCTCAGGCTCCATGTTGGCCATGTAAAGGGTGAAGAGCTGTTGATAAGGAGTTGCTACATCAGGTCAATGGGCTCCTGGGGACAACCTCAGCTGGGTCTGTGGAGCCCAGGTGTCTGGGGTGCTGGGGGTAGGAGAGCTTGCTGTGCATGGCCTCTCTCCCTCCCATCCATTATCCATTATCCAGACATCCCTCTCTCCCTCCATCCATCCCTCCGTCCATTATCCATCCCTCTCTCCATCCATCCATCCATCCATCCATCATCCATCCATCCCTCCATCCATCCCTCCATCCATCCATCCATCCCTCCATCCATCCATCCATCCCTCCCTCCCTCCATCCATCTATCCATCCATCCTTCCCTCCATCCAATCATTCATCCCTCCATTCATCCCTCCATCCATTCATCCATCTATCCCTCCATCCATCCATCATCCATCCATCCATCCCTCCATCCATCCATCCCTCTCTCCATCCATCATCCATCCATCCCTCCATCCATCCCTCCATCCGTCCCTCCATCCATCCCTCCATCCATCCATCCCTCTCTCCATCCATCATCCATCATCCATCATCCATCATCCATCATCCATCCATCCCTCCATCCATCCCTCCATCCATCCCTCCATCCATCCCTCCATCCATCCATCCATCCCTCCATCCATCATCCATCCATCATCCATCCATCCATCCATCATCCATCCATCCATCCATCCATCCATCCATCCATCCCTCCATCCATCCCTCCATCCATCCATCCCTCTCTCCATCCATCATCCATCCATCCATCATCCATCCATCCATCCATCCATCCATCATCCATCCATCCTCCATCCATCCCTCCATCCATCCCTCCATCCATCCATCCATCCCTCCATCCATCCATCCCTCCCTCCCTCCATCCATCTATCCATCCATCCTTCCCTCCATCCAACCATTCATCCCTCCATTCATCCCTCCATCCATTCATCCATCTATCCCTCCATCCATCCATCATCCATCCATCCATCCCTCCATCCATCCATCCCTCTCTCCATCCATCATCCATCCATCCCTCCATCCATCCATCCATCCATCCCTCCATCCATCCCTCCATCCATCCATCCCTCTCTCCATCCATCATCCATCATCCATCCATCCATCCATCATCCATCCCTCCATCCATCCCTCCATCCTTCCATCCCTCTCTCCATCCATCATCCATCCATCCATCCATCCATCCCTCCATCCATCCATCATCCTTCCATCCCTCTCTCCATCCATCATCCATCCATCCATCCATCATCCATCCATCCATCCATCCATCCCTCTCTCCATCCATCATCCATCCATCCATCCATTCATCCATCCATCCCTCCATCCATCCCTCCATCCATCCATCATCCTTCCATCCATCATCCATCCATCCATCCATCATCCCTCCATCCATCTCTCCATCCATCCCTCCATCTCTCCATCCATCTGTGGGTTTGAGCAACACTTCCCACTTATTTTAACCTCTGCTGCTGCTGTGGTGCAAAGATCTCAGGGATTTAGGGGTAAGAGTAGGGAGAAACAGGTTTGCCTGGCTGTTCCCTGACTGATTCTCATCCAAATTGCCCATGAATGAGTTTGCAGAGTGCTCAGGCCTTCAGTCTGGTGCATTCTTACAGCTGAAATGATCCCACTGACACCTTCCTGCAGCCAACTTCCACACTCTCAGTAAGAAACAGCCCCCTCCCTCCTCCCCTGTGGTGTTCCAAGGAGGAGAACCCCCAGGCACAGTGCTCTGACAGCTCAGGGAATGGCTGCTGAAAAGTCAAACCAGGGAAGAGCAGGAGCTGTGGGTGGGGGAGGTCAGGATTGGGTCTGATGGAGGGTCACAGCTGCACACTAACAGAGACAAACCCCAGCCATTCTGTTGTGGTTTCTCTGAAGGTCCATCTGTCAGAAGCGCTGCCAGGGCTCTCGGGAGACTCTGGCTGATTGTTTGCTTTGCCTTCCCATCAGGAGGATGCAGAACAACAGCCATGTGTGATGGACAGATAGCCCTAAAGCTCTGCCTGGGCTTTCTCCTCCTAGATGGGGATCCCTTTGGTCCTTTCATCCTCTGAGGGTGGCACAAGGGGTGCAGGATGAGCTGGCTGTGGGTGATCCTCCTGCTTGCCTGCCCCCCTCACTTGATGAACCCAAGGCCAACAGAGGCAAGAGAAGTGATGGCATCTCTAGGCTAGACCTAAATGATGATGAAAACAAAGCCACCTCCTTTCTCTTTCAACATTTGAGTGTTCCTTATGAATTCTGGGAGCCCTGCAGGACTGGGTGAAGCTGGAGAACAAATGGCTTCATAATCATGAGAAGGATCATCTTCCCCAAGGAGAGTGGCTTTTAAACAGCACAATGTCAAAGGCTCTGGGTTTTATTGTTGCTTCAAGGAATCCAGAGGCTTGTCATCATGATCACAGCAGAGGACTGAAGTCCATTTCATGACAGCAGGGAGTTGCAGCCTTCTTTATGTTTGGGGCTGGAGGTTTTGAGTCTCCACCATGCTCTGGCTGCTCATGACAGCTGCCAATCTCCAGCCTGGCGTGGCCCACAGGCAGGAGAAGGGCTTTAAGCAACGTTGCTATGGATATAAGTGATGGGAGCTGTTGGTTCTGGTTATTTTTAGCAGGCTGGTGCCAATTTCTTTGTGCAGTCAGAGAATCAGGGGATGGTGGGGGCTGGAAGGGCCCTGCAGAGCTGCTCCAGCCCAACCCCCTGTTACAGCAGGTTCCCCTGGCTCAGGGGGCACAGGAACGTGTCCAGGTGGGGTTGGAAACCTCCTGAGAAGGACATTTCCTTGTGGTGAAGAGGTTTTCTCTTATGCTCCTGGCAGCTTGCACAAGAGAAGGCAGCTTGCTGACCTGGGGGACTTAGAGGAATGAAAGGATAGCCCTGACTCTTCTCTGAGAGGGGTGTCAGCCCTGTGCCAGGCTGCCCAGGGAGCTGGGGCAGTGCCCAGCCCTGGAGGGATCCCAAAGCCACACAGATGAGGTGCTGAGGGCTGTGGGTCAGTGCTGGGCTGGGCAGGATGAGGGCAGGGCTGGGACTTGATGATCTTCAAGAGCTTTTCCAACCCAAAATGATTTTATGATCCCATGACTTCTCCAGCCTGCTTGAGGCCACCTGAACCTTGAGGCCACCTGAACCTTGAGAGTCCATCTGAACCTTGAGGCCACCTGAACCTTGAGGCCACCTGAACCTTGAGTCCATCTGCACCTTGAGGCCACCTGAACCTTGAGGCCACCTGAACCTTGAGTCCATCTGGACCTTGAGGCCACCTGAACCTTGAGTCCAATTGAACCCTCCCAGATGGAGGCTTTGGCTGGAGAGCCTGGTTGTCTCCTTGCAGAAGGCTCATGCTGGTCAGCATCCCCAGGGGCCATCTCCAGGTCTCCATCTGTAAGCAGCAGTGGAGATGTGCTCAGTGAAGGCGTCACTGAGCTGAGGGGACACCAGGATGTTCTCCTGGCCATGCAGTGCAGCAGCTCTGCCCCTGCTGTGCTCCCAGACTTGGTGAATCCTCATCAAACCCTGAATCAGCCGCCTGAGGTTGTCCAGCCCTTCTAACAAACCCTTTCCTTGCAGAGCAAGGTGGGCAGGGGTGCTGGTCCTCGCTCAGGCTGTGAAGGTGACCTCGAGGGGCTGCTCCTGCCTGGGTGGAAGCTTCAAACCAGCCTTGTGTGCAGTCAGGAGAGGCTTTGGCCACAAATCCAACTGCTGCTGATTACTGATGATGCCAACAGCTCCTCGCTCCCTTCTTGCCTCTGCTGCTCCTGCCCTGCCAAAAGCTGCTTGTTTGCATAATCCTCCTTCCCACTACCCAGGCTCTGAATCATATCTCCTTCCTTTCAGGCTGGTGGCACGGGGCTGGGCTGCTCTCTGCAAGCACAGACCTGGCTGGCAAGGCTTGAGGGAGGCAGGGAAGCGAGGCCTGGTTGTTCTCCCACCCCCAGCATCGTGCTGCCCTGATTTCTGACTGCTGTGAGGGGGGGTGAGCTGCTACAGGTGGGCTGGGAGGCTCACACTGGGTGAGATGAAGATCCCTCTGTGCTTTCAGTGGGCTGGAGCAGCATTTGCACAGCCCATGTGCACCGAGCAGAGTCTGTGCAGAGCAGACACTGGTAAATGGCTCAATGTGCTTTGACCCAGCCCATTGGAATGAGGGTCCTGGTAACCCTGAAACAGCTGCATCACCCTTTGGGTTTGAAAGCACTTGAAAATAGGTGTTCAACTTCCCTCCTGAATTGCAGCAGAGAAGCCTTTCAGCAGAATTCCTTAGCTGGATTGGACACACTGTGCTTGGCAGGCAGCAGATGCTGCTCTGGGACTGGCCTGTCTTGTTTCTCCTGGCTTGGAGGGTCAGGAGACCACCACAACTTGGAGGTGTGAGATTCTCTATTGGTGTAAAGGGGAAGGATGTGCCCCAACGTTGTCACCTTGGGGTTGCAGCAAACCCCAGTGGCAGATCCCCACTGAGTCCAGGGAGGATCACAGAATCACTTTGGTTGGAAAAGCCCTGCAGTCCCAGCCCTGCCCTCACCCTGCCCAGCCCAGCACTGACCCACAGCCTCAGCACCTCAGCTCCACAGCTCTGGGATCCCTCCAGGGCTGGGCACTGCCCCAGCTCCCTGGGCAGCCTGGCACAGGGCTGACACCCCTCTCAGGGAAACAGTTCTGCCTCAGCTCCAGCCTCAACCTCCCCTGGGGCAACTGGAGCCTGTTTCCCCTTGTCCTGTCATTCATTCCTGGAGAGAAGAGCCCAACCCCCTGGGCTTGGTGAGGCCCAAGGGCAGGACCCAGCCCTTGGCCTTGTTCAACCCCACACAAGAGGTTCACATGCAAGGTTTTGAGAAGCTGAAAGCCGAGGGGTGAACCTCCCAGCATGGACTCTGTGTGCTCCCCCCAGCTGTGTGAGAAGAGCTGCAGAGCTCTCCAGAGCTCTCCCTTCCATCCTCACTCCGAGCTGCCGAGCGCCTCGCTCTGTATTCAGGGCACCCACCTGCCTGGTGGGTGTCAGGGAAGGAGCAGCTTCTTCCTGCTCATTTGTTGCTTTGCTTTCCAAAAGCTTGTTTCATTGGGATTAAAACCCAGCAGCCCCTGGGGAAGGAGCTTTGCAAGCACCAGGGAGCTGAGCTGAAGTCAAAGGAGAGGTTGGTTTTCAGCCCTCTTTGCTTCCCTTTCCACCACTATCTGCATTTCAAACCACCACTCTTCAATGCCTCTGCCACTTCCCTGCTCCCTTCCTTCTCTTTGTGAGAGAAGCCTGCCAGTTTGCCACTGAGGTGAGACACCATGCAAAATTCATCCTCTATTTAGACCAGTTCCTGGCTCTTTCCCTTCCATACTCAGGTTGCCATTTGTTACCGGCTGCTGCGGGGTCCTGGCCAGGTCATGATGAAACTTCTCAGCATCTTCCTGAGCTCAGCTGTGGCTCCACATCCCTGACCCCAATGCCCACTGAGCCCTAAGCAGCTGGGGGAGAACTAGACAGCACTGCTGCTTCTCCCAGGTATCCTCACGTGGGCTCCAAGAGAGTGATTAAGCTGCTGGTCTCGGCTCCAGGCTCAATTCCCAGCCCTGTATCTGTCTGTACAACAGAGACAATGGTGATCTCTGACCTTGCAAGGCTTTTGCAAGAGAAATCTGGTACAGATTTAAAGATGCCAGCTCCCAGCTGCTCAATAAGCCACTGTTGATAATAAGGAACTGATGAGTTGGGTTTTTTCTGCTTTAACCCATTCATCTCCAGGCAGATGAATGTCCCATCCAATCCACTTGCATTGCCTGCAGGGAAGGACCCTCCCTGCTCCAACTGTGGGGGGATTTGCCCTGAAAGCAATTAGTTCAGGGGGGATCCCAGAATTGAGAAGGGTTGGAAGGGACCTTTAGAGCTCATCCACTCCAATCTCCCTGCTAAAAGCAGCTCCCACCTAGACCAGGTCCCACAGGAACGTGTCCAGGTGGGTTTGGAACCTCCTGAGAAGGAGCCTCCACACCCTCCCTGGGCAGCCTGGACCAGGGTTCCCTCATCCTCCCATGATAACTGTACACCTGGAGCTGTCAGAGGCAGAGGAGTGAAGCCATGAGATGGAACAGCAAGGGGAGGGAAGCCAGAGGTACCGTTGACGGTGAGCGTCACCTCCCGCTCCCCGGCGCCCACCCGCGGCACCACGGCCCTGCACACGTATTTCCCAGCATCTTCCTGGCGGACAGACTTGAGGGTCAGCTTGTTCTCATTGCTCAGGACCTGGAAAGAAAGACAGGGTTTGCTGTCAGGGGGAGAGAGATGTGGTGTGTGACAAGAGATGGGAGTGACAAGAGGCAGGGCAGCCCGGAGCAAATGAAAGGGGTGAGTCCAAAGTGTTTGGTGGTGTGGTTTGTTTATTGATTAAAGGATAAGCAGACAGCTCAGTTTTGAAGGGGGGAATATAAGTTCTGTCCTTATTGACTGGAATGTTTACAAACAGTTTTGCAAGAGGTTCAAGACACTAAAGGTTGGTGGCTGTGGTGGCACAAGTGCCTCGTGACCCGGAGCAGGAAAGCCACGGCCGAGGCTGACTCGGGGATCCCAAACCCTGAGGTGGAAGGAGGGAACTGGGGCTGGATAGCTGGGGATAAACAAATCTCCTTTTGGCCACACTGCAATTAGCAGCTTTATTAAACCTTGGAAATTGCTGAAGCAGGGGCTGTCAGCAGAAGCACAGCACTGGTGGTACTGAAAGCAACAGAGGCAGGGCTAAACCAACCAGAGGCTGTCAGAGCGATGCCTTTCCTTGCTGGAAACGTGTACCAGGGGCCTGATTCCTACCCATTGCCCTTGCTCCCTTCCCTGAGGAGTTTCCAGGCTGGGGCCAGCCCATCAACCCTTCCTCCAACTTGCTCAGCAATGCCCTGGCTCAGCTGATGCCTCAGGGAATTAGTGCTCAGGTGGAGCCCTGAGGGATGGCTGGATGTGGATCTGAGTCTCTCTGTAGCAAGATGAGGCTCTCACCCCTGACCTGGCATGAGGCAGTTTCAGATCCCTTTTAATGAAAATCCATATTTTTAGTTTAGATTATAAAAGAAATCCAAGCAAATGCTTGTGTTTAGTGGGACTCACACTCTCCTGGGTCTCTCACAGAATCATTTGGGTTGGAAAAGCCCTTGAAGCTGCTGCAGTCCCAGCCCTGCCCTCACCCTGCCCAGCCCAGCACTACCCCATGGCCTCAGCACCTCAGCTCCACGGCTCTGGGATCCCTCCAGGGCTGGGCACTGCCCCAGCTCCCTGGGCAGCCTGGCACAGGGCTGACACCCCTCTCAGGGAAACAGTTCTGCCTCAGCTCCAGCCTCAACCTCCCCTGGGGCAGCTTGAGCCCATTTCCTCCTGTCCTATCACTTAGGAGCAAAGATTTACTCCCCTCCAGCCACAGCCTCCTGTCAGGGAGCTGCAGAGAGTGCTGCTGGCTGCCCTCAGCCTCCTCTTCTCCAGGCTCAACACCCCCATTCCCTCAGCCCCTCCCCAGCCCCTTGTGCTCCAGCCCCTTCCCCAGCTCAGTGCCCGGCTCTGGCCACGCTGCAGCCCCTCAGTGTCCCTGTGGCAGTGAGTGAGGGGCTCAGCACTGACACAGCCCTGGAGGGCCCAGCACAGGGGGACCTTGTCCTCACTGTACATGGCTCCTTTCAGCCTCCTCACACGCTCCAGCAGCTCAGAGGCAATGAAACAGCAGTGTGCAGTGTGAGAGCGTCGCCTGTAACGATAATAACCCAGAGAAACAACAACTGCAGCTGTGGGAATGGAAACCACTCAGGGATTATTGACCCACTGGGATTCCTGAGCTGATTCGAGCCATCATCTCTCCCAAGTCTCTAATTCCCTCCCAGGAGATGGCCTTCCCTCAGTCATTATGGTTAAACACTCTGTGTCTCAACATCCACTCCCTCCTCGGTCTGTGAGGACAGTGACGGCTCGTTCCTCCCACCTCATCTGTCTGCTGACACCCAGCCTTGGGCTGCCCAAGTCAGTGTTGCCCCATGGACTCAGCCTCCTTTAGCTTCTTAAGGTGGCTTAGTTCAGCCCTTTTGTCTGTGTGGGATCCTGCCCTTGGGCCTCCCCAAGCCCAGGCACAGCCACAGGCTGGGGCAGAGGGGCTGGAAACTGCTGCAGGGAAAGGGCCTGGGGGCGCTGGTGCCAGCGGCTGAACAGGAGCCAGCAGCGTGCCCAGGGGGGCAAGAAGGCCAAGGGCATCCTGGCTGGGATCAGCAGTGGGGTGGCAGCAGGAGCAGGGCAGGGATTGTCCCCTGTGCTGGGCCTGGGGAGGCTGCAGCTCCAGGGCTGTGTCAGTGCTGGGCCCCTCACTCACTGCCACAGGGACACTGAGGGGCTGCAGCGTGGCCAGAGCCAGGCACAGAGCTGGGGAAGGGGCTGGAGCACAAGGGGCTGGGGAGGGGCTGAGGGAATGGGGGTGTTGAGCCTGGAGAAGAGGAGGCTGAGGGCAGCCAGCAGCACTCTCTGCAGCTCCCTGACAGGAGGCTGAGGGGAGCTGGGGGTCGGGCTCAGCTCCCCAGTAATGACTGACAGGACGAGAGGAAAGGGCCTCAAGCTGCCCCAGGGGAGGTTGAGGCTGGAGCTGAGGCAGAACTGTTTCCCTGAGAGGGGTGTCAGCCCTGTGCCAGGCTGCCCAGGGAGCTGGGGCAGTGCCCAGCCCTGGAGGGATCCCAAAGCCGTGGGGCTGAGGTGCTGAGGCCGTGGGTCAGTGCTGGGCTGGGCAGGGTGAGGGCAGGGCTGGGACTGCAGCAGCTTCAGGGGCTTTTCCAACCCAAATGGTTCTGTGATCAGAGCACTGTGTGTCTCCCTGGGCTGACAGAGCTGCCATTAATATCTGCACAGCTCATGCATTTTGGGACAAAAGAGCCATGGAGAAGTCTGCTGGGCCAGGCCCAGAGCCCCTGTCTGTCGGTGAGCTGGGCTGAGTGTGTGGGCTCACAGCTCTGCCAGGCCTGGATGGGCAGGGCCAGAGCCCACTGCCTCGATTCCTGTGCTGCACTGATCCTCAGGAGTCAGGGTTTTCCTTTGTCCCTCCCAGCCTGCCTGCACACATTCCTCCTCATGGCTCCATCAGTACTTTCAACCAAAACATTACCAAGGCTTTGATAAAGCCTCTACTGCTTAACTCTCTGGCCTGATTGGGGACAGGCACCACAGCCCTGCAGACCTGCTCTGCAGTGCCACCTTGTCCTCTGGGTTTGGAGGAGCCTCGTAGACCCAGCAGGTCCCTGCAGGAGCTCCTGGCCCATAGCTGTGGGCTTTGCTCCATGAGGAACATCACTCAGCACCTTGTGCTGTTCCCCAGCAGAGGTTCTTACCACTCCTGAGCCTCTCTTCATCCAGACAATGGTGAGAGAGGGGTTCCCAGTCCAGGCACAGTTGAAGACAGCGTCTGAGCCCAGGTCAACGAGGAGGGACTGTGGTTCTGTCGCCATCCTGGGCCCAACTGCACAGAGGAGAGCAGAGTTACTCCCAGTGATGGGCTGTGGCAACCAGAAACCCTCCATCCACCCTGTCAGAGGCAGCAGCTCTAGGTCCTGATGGACCTATGGGTCATAGCTGAGTACCAAATAAAGCAGGGCCTGAGAGAGGTGCTTGTTGCAACCCCAGAGTGACCAGCTCCTCGGGGACCAGCACCATGAGCTGGGCACAGGATGAAATCATGAGCATCACCACCAAGAGCCCAGCAAGTCATAGAATCACAGCACAGTGGGGGTTGGAAGGGACCTGCAGAGCTCATCCAGCTCAACCCCCCTCAGAAGCAGCTCCCACCTAGATCAGGTCACACAGGAACGTGTGCAGGTGGGTTTTGAAGCCCTCCAAGGAAGGAGCCTCCACACCCTCCCTGGGCAGCCTGGTCCTGGTCACCCTGGGCAAGTCAACTTGGTCAACCTGGACAACCAACAGCAGTCCTGTTAACTGTCATCAGCTCTGTAGGCCCTGCTTAGCCCCAGGACTAGGCCAGCCTGGAGCTGACAGGCTACTCACAGTAGACATCCACTGTCCTGCTGATGTTGGTGCTGCCCAGAGCGTTGGTGACCTCGCAGGAGACGGGCTCAAAGAAGAAGGTGTGATCCACCACGGTCTCGTAGAAGTCCCCAGATGCTTCCTTTATAACCTGCCCTTTCTTTGCCCACCTGTTGAAGAAGAAAGAGCATGGTGGTGGTGGTGATGATGGTGGTGGGTTTGTGGTGCTCACCCAGCACCCAGGCTGCATGAAGGACATGCCCCTTGTCCATCAGGGTGCAGGGAGGGGCTGGGAGGTGAGGACACAGCGATGTGCAGGGTACATCCCTACAGGAATCCTTCCAAAAGAAACCAAAACTGCTGTTTCCCTGCGAGACTCTGTGTCACTGGAAGCCACAACTCATCCCTTAGGGTTGGGTATGAGACCTCAACAACAGGATGGGGTGTGGAGAGTCATGCCAGGAGAGCAGTCCCTTGCCAACCAGCTGGTCCTTCCACATCGAACCCACTGAGAACTCAGCTTCCCCCACCCACTTCCACCCTTTTCTTCTGTGTATTCTTTCCCTTACAATCAAAAGAGAATCATCCCTTTAAGGCAGCTGAAAGAGCACTACCCTGGGAAAGCCAAGCTGGCTTCTGCAACACTGCAACTTGCAAATCGGCTTGGAGGACAAGCTGTCAACTCAGCACTTGAATTAAGCTGCTGTTTGCCAAACAATGAGCAAATGTGACCTGAACAGGGCACCATCTGGCAACCTGCCACTCTGGGAGAGGGTGGGAAAGACAGGAGATGCTGTCAGGCAGTGTGAAACTCCAGCCTGCACTTCAGGGGAGGGGAATAGGAAGGTAGGCAGGGGGAAAAAACCCAACCTCACATCATAAATCTCCCAAAAGAACTGACAGGTAAATCAGAGGAAAGAGGATTTCCCTGAGGGGTCTCTGCCCTTGTTGTTTTGGGGTTGTCTTCTGCTGGTTGGGGTGTCTGGATAAGATGGGGATGGGCTGGGGAAAGATGGAGGTGGTGGGAGCTGGACCTGCCCCACCTGGGGCTTCAGAGGGCTCAGTGGGGTGGTTTTGGGTGAAGCAAACAGCATCTGCTCATGGTCCTCCCAGGGAGGAGGACGTGTCTCCTGCTCCTCCTCAATGTCCTTCTCTCTGCACCCACCCCTTGCTTGGCCCTGCTGTGGGGTCAGGCATGCTTCTTCTTGCTTCAATGCCAGGCTCACCTCACAGGCAACCAGAGACAATGGGAGCTGTGGGGGGCTCACAGGGCCAAAAAATGGGCTGTAGGCACAAAAGGCTTCCCCAAGTGCCTCAGTGGGGCTGGAGCCAGGGAAACACTGCCCCATGGCAGGTGGGTATGTGCCCTGCCAGTGCTGAGGGCCAATGGGGTAGTGCTGGGCTGGGCAGGGTGAGGGCAGGGCTGGGACTCCAGCAGCTTCCAGGGCTTTTCCAACCCAAATGGTTCTGTGACCCCAGGAAACCCCCCAGGGCCAGCAGCGTGGGCAATATGGGCTCAGGAGAGCTGAGCTGCCAGGCTTCAGACACCCTCTGCTGACATCTGTGCTCTGAGAGGGCTGTGCAGAGGCACAGATGTGAGCTGCTTGGTATGCACTCAGCTGCCCTCCCATTCCATCTCTCTTTGAACCTCTAACAGATGCTGACTGGCCACTTCAGCTTCCCTCCCCTCCTCCTGGCTTCTCCTGTCAATAGTTAATCGACGCCGCCTGTATTTCAAGGGCTGAGCCTGTTAATGAGGGAGCTTCCTGCTATGGACCAGCCAGCCTGAGTGACACCTTCCAGATGGGCCCATCAAAACCTTGTATGTAAACCTCTTGTGTGAGGCTGGACAAGGCCAAGGGCTGGGTCCTGCCCTTGGGCCTCCCCAAGCCCAGGCACAGCCACAGGCTGGGGCAGAGGGGCTGGAAACTGCTGCAGGGAAAGGGCCTGGGGGGGCTGGATGAGAGGTTAATGTGAGGCAGCTGGGGAAGGGGCTGGAGCACAAGGGGCTGGGGAGGGGCTGAGGGAATGGGGGTGTTGAGCCTGGAGAAGAGGAGGCTGAGGGCAGCCAGCAGCACTCTCTGCAGCTCCCTGACGGGAGGCTGAGGGGAGCTGGGGGTCGGGCTCAGCTCCCCAGTAATGAATGACAGGACAAGGGGAATTGACCTCAAGCTGCCCCAGGGGAGCTTGAGGCTGGAGCTGAGGCAGAACTGTTTCCCTGAGAGGGGTGTCAGCCCTGTGCCAGGCTGCCCAGGGAGCTGGGGCAGTGCCCAGCCCTGGAGGGATCCCAAAGCCGTGGAGCTGAGGTGCTGAGGCCGTGGGTCAGTGCTGGGCTGGGCAGGGTGAGGGCAGGGCTGGGACTGCAGCAGCTCCAAGGGCTTTTCCAACCCAAATGACTCTGTGATTCCAGGTGCTATTTCAGAGGTTTGTATGGTCCTTGATGCCTTTTTCCTTCCAGAGGGACCACCAAGGGGTTTGCAAGATGTCAGGCAGCAAGGTTGCTCTGGGCATCGTGAGGTGGCAGCTTGTCCCTTGTTGCTGCTCCTCATCCTCGGGCAAAGGGCATCTGCCAGAGCCCTGATACGGCATCCCTGAAGCTCTGCACAGCTTCTGGGCTGGAGAATAGACATCAAAAAAGCCAGAAGCCACATCTCAGTGATTTCTGATGAGGGGAAGGGAAAGAATTTAGAGGGACAAGGAAACATCAGCTGGTGTACTGGAAATACCCTGTGCTTTTTGTTAGGAGCATTTCTGCTCCATTAAGCTCATTTTACAGCTTTGTCCCCACAGAAGATCCCAGCCAAGAGCAGATTTCCAGCCCCTGAGGGTCTTGTTCTGCTTCTCAGGTGCTAAAGGGTACATGAAGCCATGTCCTTATGGTGGCTGATGGGACACAGCACCAAACCCCTGAGGGAATCCAGCCTGACACTTGCCTGGCTATTTTGGCACAAAATCACTTTCCCTGCTTTGCAAAAGACAAGGAAGAGGTTTCAAGATGAGGATAAAAGGGATTTGTGAGCTCCTTGGATCATATCCTTGCAGCTCCTCCATCCCAGCAGAGGCACAGACGGCACCAGGGGCTTGGAAACCAGACAGAGCAGCATCTGGAGATGGGTTTGAGCTGGGCAGACTGCAGGTGAGATCCTCCTGGACAAAGCCAAATGGAAGGTAAGGCTTCCCTGAGTTGTTTGACTTTGTGGCAGCCTGGGGAAAACACATCCTGACAACCCTGGCACGGGGCTTGATGGATTTTGTTCCAAACTGCCTTTCCTGAGTGTCACAAGCAGCGAGCCCTCGTGCTCCAGCACAGATCGAGGCTCCTGCTCCAGTTTTCCGAGGCTTAACATGGCTCAATCGATGTGGCTGAACAAGCAGGATGGATCTCTTATAATGTCAAATGGTTTTTAATAACAACAGCTGATAACCCTCTTGGAAAGCTCCCTGTGATGTGCTTGTGGACAGCCAGAAGGCAAGGCACTCGTTTTTAATAAGCCCAGAACATGCCTTACTCACCTCTCAACCTGTCAGGAATCATTTACAAACAGGATCTGACTACAACAGAGCAGAGGAGATGCAAAGCCAGCTCCAGCAGCCCTACCCAAGCACCTCACTGCTTTGGCTCTTTGTGGTTTCATAGAATCAGAGAATCACAGAATGATAGGGTTTGGGAGGGACCTTTAGAGCTCATCCAGTCCAACCCCCTGCAGAAGCAGCTCCCACCTAGATCAGGTCACACAGGAACGTGCCCATGAGGGTCTTGAAGAGCTCCAAGGAAGGAGCCTCCACACCCTCCCTGGGCAGGTTTCTTCCTAATGTCTCACCAACCTTATTTCATGGAATCACAGAAGTGTTTTGGTTGGAAAAGCCCTCGAAGCTGCTGGAGTCCAACCCTTCCCCTCACCCTGCCCAGCCCAGCACTGACCCACAGCCTCAGCACCTCAGCTTTGGGATCCCTCCAGGGCTGGGCACTGCCCCAGCTCCCTGGGCAGCCTGGCACAGGGCTGACACCCCTCTCAGGGAAACAGTTCTGCCTCAGCTCCAGCCTCAACCTCCTCTGGAGCAACTTGAGCCCCTTTCCTCTTGTTCTGTCACTCAGGAGAAGAGCCTGACCCCCAGCTCACTCCAACCTCCTATCATGGAGTTGCAGAGTGCTCCTGTCTCCCCTCAGCCTCCTCCAGAGAGGAGAGCTGTCTGAGGGCTGCCCAAGCTCACCCTCACTAATACCTGCCTCTGTTTGCAGTGCAAGGGCTTGTAATTCTTCAACAAACAGCATGAGTGAACGAGCTATTTACTTGCCAGCCCCGGGGAGGCTGTGGGACTCTTTACACAGGCTCTTTATAAAGCTGCTCATCAGGCCACAGCCCTCTCCCACAGCTCAGGAGCAAGCTGAGCTCATCCTTAGCTGCCCCAACAGCACAGGGCTGCCTGAACTCTGTGTAATGCCCCATCCAGCACTGCTGACATCCACACTGCAGGCTCCCTGGCCCCTTGCTAAGGAAGCTCTTTGCAGTTGCCAGTGGCTCCTCGAACCAGATGAGCTGCTCCAGTGCTGTGTGGCCCAGGGAAGGGAAGAGGATTGTCATGTGTAATTAACAGTGCATAAATAAAGCAGTTGCTTGCCATATAAATTGTGTTTACTCAGAATGCCTTAAAACAGAGAAATATCTTCTTCCTGGATGCATTTTAATTGCTTAATAAAAGTACTGAGGACACCCACAAATCCCTTCAATAAATGCATGGCTGGGGGAAGGAATTAATTAACATTTCATTCCTGGGGATGGCTATTAATTGCTACAAATTGCACAGAGAATGGCTTTTGTTGCTCTGTTGCCAGCAGTGTGTTCAACTCGCTGTGCTGTCACGTGCCAGGTCGCTCTCGTGGCCAGAGGTGATGGCTGTGAGCACCCTGCCATCAGAGAGTCACACAGTCACAGCATGCTGGGGGTTGGAAGGGACCTGCAGAGCTCATCCAGTCCAACCCAACCTGCAGAACCAGCTCACACCTAGATCAGGTCACACAGGAACGTGTGCAGGTGGGTCTTGAAGAGCTCCAAGGATGGAGCCTCCACACCCTCCCTGGGCAGCCTGGGCCAGGGCTCCCTCACTCAAACACTCAAACAGCTTCTCCTTATGTTTTAAATGGAACTCTTTGTGTTCCAGCTTCTTCCCATCACCCCTTGTCCTGTCACTGGAGACAACAGACACTTAAACACAAGGAGCAAGTCCTTTGGTGCTGAGGTGAGGGAGCCCTGGCTGCTCAGGGAGGGTGTGGAGGCTCCTTCTCAGGTTTCCAAACCCACCTGGACACGTTCCTGTGCCCCCTGAGCGAGGGGAACCTGCTGTAGCAGATCAAAGTGACCTCTAGAGGTCCCTTCTAACCCCCACCACTCTGATTGCAAATCCTCTCCACCCCTGACATGGGCATCTCAGCTCCCCCACGAAGCCAAGCCCAGATCCTGACAGTGGAGCTGCTGCACCTCGGACCAGAGACACCAGTTTTGCTCCCCCTGCCTAGTTGGGTTGAGGGTTTTTTCTGTCCAGAAACAAAAAAACCAGTGAGAAAGCCTGCAACCTCCTCCCCAACTTCAAGAGCTCAGGCTTGAACTGCAGACAAGGACATGTTTGGTGTCTGATTGCTCTCGGTGTGATACACCAGCCACCGCTACTGGAGTCTGATTGTTTCTAAACACTCTGGGGCTGTGATGATGATCATATCATCTTGCTGTGAGGAAGGAACCTCTGGCTTGATTTCCAATCTCAGCCTGGGTGTCCCTCCCCCTGCCAAGCCAGGAGGCCTGATTGCTCATCATCTTCCCTCAGCACACGGCTTCTGTGTCTCCTCCTTGCCATCACGGGTGGCAAAGAATGGGTGAGGGGCTCCTTTGAGCTCCCCAAATCCCACCTGAAGACATGCAACGAGAGCCCAGCTCCTCAAAGAGCATTGGAGACAGGCTGCCCATGGGCAGGAGCCTGGAAAAAACCAGGGTGAAGAGGTTTCTCTCTCCCAGGTGGCACAATTAGAGCCGTGTCACCGGCGCGGCCTGAACAGGCCCCGATTCATTTTGGTGACAGAAACAATCAAAAGAGCCTTTTGCTCAGTGCACAGTGATCAGAACAAATTGGCCACAGGAGTAGAGGGGAAGAAGTAAACAAAGCTGTTAACTCAGTCAGTGACTCGACTGATCAACTGTGTTAAACGGTTAAAGCTGCCCAGGAGCCGTGGAGAGAATCGATGGCGTCACGCTCCAGGCTGCAGCCCCTGGGCCACGGACAGGCCTCAGCTCCAGGGCTGAGTCAGTGCTGGGCCCCTCACTCACTGCCACAGGGACACTGAGGGGCTGCAGCGTGGCCAGAGCCGGGCACTGAGCTGGGGAAGGGGCTGGAGCACAAGGGGCTGGGGAGGGGCTGAGGGAATGGGGGTGTTGAGCCTGGAGAAGAGGAGGCTGAGGGCAGCCAGCAGCACTCTCTGCAGCTCCCTGACAGGAGGCTGTGGCTGGAGGGGAGTAAATCTTTGCTCCTAAGTGATGGGACAGGAGGAAATGGGCTAAAGTTGCCCCAGGAGAGGTTGATGTTGGAGCTGAAGCAGAACTGTTTCCCTGAGAGGGGTGTCAGCCCTGTGCCAGGCTGCCCAGGGAGCTGGGGGAGTGCCCAGCCCTGGAGGGATCCCAAAGCCCTGGGCTGAGGTGCTGAGGGGTCAGTGCTGGGCTGGGCATCATTTTTGAATGATCACAGAGCAGAGGTGAGGTGCCTGAGAAATGGAGCAAGGCCAATGTCACTCCAGGCTTCAAAGAGGGCAAGGAGGAGGACCCAGGAAACTACAGGCTGGTCAACATGGATGTCATCTTGAAACATACAGAGATGGTTATATGGATTCACCAAGGGGAAATTCTCCTTGACCAAGCTGATAGACTCTGTGGTAGTGTGACTGACTGACATGAGAGGAGATGAGGGTAGAGTAGCAGATACCATCTGCCTTGAATTCAGCAAGGCTTTGGACACTGTCTCCCACAACATCCTCATCAGAAAGCTCAGGCAGTGTGGCTGGGATGAGTGGACAGTGAGGTGGATCGAGAGCTGCTGAATGACAGAGCCCAGAGGGTGGGGATCAATGGCACAGAGTCGAGTTGGAGGCCTGTGGCCAGTGGAGTTGCACAGGGATGGGTTCTGGGGCCAGTCTGGTTCAACATCTTCATCATTGACCTGGGTGAGGGCACAGAGGGACCCTCAGCAAGTTCCCTGCTGGCACCAAACTGGGAGCACTGGCTGATTCCCCAGAGGCTGAGCTGCCAGGCAGTGAGAGCTGGGCAGGCTGAGAGCTGGGCACAGAGGGAGCTGCTGAGGTTCAACCAGGGCAAGGGCAGAGTCCTGCAGCTGGGGAGGAACAACCCCCTGGGCCAGCACAGGCTGGGGGTGACCTGCTGGAGAGCAGCTCCAGGAGAGGGACCTGGCAGTGCTGGCTGAGAAGAAACTGCCCCTGAGCAGCAACGTGGGCTCGTGGGCAAGAAGCCAACGGCAGCCTGGGGGCATCCAGCAGAGTGTGGGCAGCAGGGCCAGGGAGCTTCTGCTCCCCTTTGCTCTGCTCTGCCACAGCTGCTGAGGCCTCAGCTGGAGTCCTGTGGCCAGTTGTGGGCTCCCCAGCTGCAGAGGGACAGGGAAGTGCTGCAGAGAGGCCAGTGCAGGGCTGCCAAGATGCTCAGGGCACTGGAGCATCTTCCTTGTGAGGAAAGGCTGCGGGACCTGGGGCTGGTCAGGCTGGAGAGAGGACAGTATGATTTTAGGATCATACAGACAGCTGCCAAAAGTGCTTATCCTGGGGAAATGCTGGAGATGTGAGTCACCCCTTAGTCCTGAACTAACTTGGACATGTCACCTCTCCCTGGGAGGGATTTTACCCCTTCAGCAGAGATGCTGCAGTTCATTGCTCCTGCCTAGCTCACCTCCACTCATCCCTCTGCACAACAGACGTGACTCAGAGCTTCACTATTATTTCTCGCCCGGATCGGCTAATCCAATTTCATCACGTGGTTTGTGTTGCCTCAAGTCATTTAATGGGATTAATCCTTCCAAGGGGGTCTTTCTTTACCCCACTCCACCCCCAGCAGCAGAATTGCTTTAGGCAGATTTGTGGCTGTTGGCATGTTGGAGTGTTAATTCTCCACCGTGTTTATCCTTCTGCTTAGCGCCCGGGGAATCTGTGCTGTGAAGCTGTTTCAAACTCACCCCTTTCCTTCTTGCTGCAGCTCTATTTCACCTAAAAAACCCCACCTCACCCATGCTGGTGGCCTTTGCAACTTTACACCTCTGCCCTGCAATTGCCTTTGGGGTTTGCAGGGGAAAAGAAACAACCCCGGGGTGGTAAATGGAGACTGAGACCCCCAGCGATTCATCAGCATAAGAAATGCACTGCCAGGGGGATCTTGAAGCCAGAGCTGGGCTGGCACCATGTGTTTGGATCACTGGAGGAATCTAATCAGGGCAGGAATGATGGGCACAGTGGGCAGGAATGGCTCCTGCCTTCCTGCATGGCCAAAGAGCTGTCAGGTGGTTGGGGCTTTTCCAAGGGTTTCTCCCTCTCTCTTGGCTGGCTCCTAAAGCTCCTTCGATTTCTGGCCCCGTGTTTGATTTGGGGAAGTTTTCAAAGGGCTTTGTGCTTTTGAATCTCTGTAGCATGAGAGGGCTCCAGCATGCACCAAGCTGACCTCTTGCTGGCATGGAGAGAGGAGACAGACCTCTTCACGGAGAGTGACCAAGCTTGGACGTGATGCTCCCTGATTCGGACACGGTGCCCACCACCCTGAGCCTGTTCCATCTGACTTTCCAGCCCCAGCTCAGAGCCTTTCCTTCCCCACAACAGCTGCTGTTGCCATTTCATCCTTCAGGCTCACTTTTTAAGGCTCTATCTATCCCAATTTTGGCTTGTCCTCAGGTTGGTGTGAGGTACAGCTCCTTCTCTGGCAGGTTCCTTGGCAGGTCCTGCCAGAACAGTTAATTATTCAGGGCTGAACTGTGTCTAGATCAAATAACTCAAGTTAGGATTATCAACAGAGGCAACTGTGCTCAGGGGCTGTGCACCCTGGGGGAAGACAGACCCAGTCCTAATTATGTGGGAATCTTCTTGCAGAAGATGCCAAGGGCAGAGACTTCTGTGTTGTGCAACACAGGCTCCTGCTGCCTGAACTGCCGGTGAACTTGGGCATCTGGCAACTCATGGGGAGGAATAACAAATGGCACATCCAGAAATGCCTTCCCCTTGTGCTAATGCAAACACCCAGGGAAATACAGATGGGGGGAGAAGGAGAATGAACTTGCAAGTTAACCTGGGTGAGGGCACAGAGGGACCCTCAGCAAGTTCCCTGCTGGCACCAAACTGGGAGCACTGGCTGATTGCCCAGAGGCTGAGCTGCCAGGCAGTGAGAGCTGGGCAGGCTGAGAGCTGGGCACAGAGGGAGCTGCTGAGGTCTGGAGGAGAGGAGACTGAGGGGGGAGCTCAGTAATAGTTACAAATATCTCACTGGTGGGTGTCAGGAGGTTGGGGCAGCACTTGTTTCTGTTGTCTCCAGTGACAGGACAAGGGGTGATGGGATGAAGCTGGAACACAAAGAGTTCCATTGAAACACAAGGAGAAAGTCCTTTGGTGCTGAGGTGAGGGAGCCCTGGTCCAGGCTGCCCAGGGAGGGTGTGGAGGCTCCTTCCTTGGAGCTCTTCAAGACCCACCTGGCCACGTTCCTGTGTGACCTGATCTAGGTGGGAGCTGCTGTAGCAGGGGGTTGGGCTGGATGAGCTCTGCATGTCTCTTCCAACCTCCACCATTCTCTGATTCTGTCACCAAAAAGACTTCATGATCTTTTCACTGTGAGATTCATCCATCCATCAATCTCACTCATCCATCCTTTCCCACACTCACCCTGGCAAAGCCTTTTGAGTCCCCTTTAGAACACCCTGGTGACACCTCAGCCACGTTACAAGACAGTGAGCAAAGGTGGCTGCGTGCTGGTACGACAGACTGACCCCTGACAGGCCGTGGTGATGGCTTGTCAATTCCTACATCTAACAGCAAGAAGCAGCATTTAAAAGAGAAATAAAATGGAAGTAAAAATGATTAAATCCTTAATTACATGCTTCAATAGCAAAGCAGAGCTGGGCAGTAAGGGTTGCTCGATGCTTTACACACCAATGACCAACAGCTTCTGTCCTTCCTTCGCTTTAATACTTGCCAGCAGCTTCCAGAGAGTCTGTACAGGAACAGAAAGCCAGGGATGACTTCCAAGAGCTGAAGTTAGTGCATCATCTGACACTGGATGAGATCAGAGTCCCTTCTGGATCTTTCTGGGATGGGCTTTGGGTGGTGTGTACTGCAAACACACACACCAAGACGCCTTCGTGTCAGATGGAGAGGTGGCTCAGGATGCACTGCACAGCCCTGCACACACCCCCAGCTTTGCAAAGGAAACTCTCTCCTGTCTCCTCAGCTCGTGCCAGCACCCCAGGGATATCCCAGGCTGGCACATGTCACACTCAGCACCTGAAGCCAGGGAAAGGAGGAGGAAGGGAGGCTGTAGGGAGTGATGGTGTTTGTGTCTCCAAGTCATTCTTAGCATGACAGAGCCCCACAGTCCTGGGGATGGCAAGGGGCAGTGAGTTTGCTTTGCTTGTGCATGGTGTTTGCTTTACCTTTTAAACTGTTTTTACCTCAATCCATGAGTTTTTTCACCTTCACCCTTCTGATTCTCTCCCCCAGCTCACTGGGATGTTGTGTCATGCACAGAATCACACAGAATCATATCATAGACTCATAGAGTCACAGATTGGGAAGGGGTTGGAAGGGCCCTGCAGAGTTGCTCCAGCACAACTCCCTGCTGAAGCAGCTCCCACCTAGATCAGGGGGCACAGGAATGTGTCCAGGTGGGGTTGGGAACCTCCTGAGAAGGAGCCTCCACACCCTCCCTGGGCAGCCTGGGCCAGGGCTCCCTCACCTCAGCACCAAAGGAGCTTCTCCTCATGTTTCAGTGGAACTTTTAGTGTTCCACTTTGTGCCCATCACCCCTTGTCCTGTCACTGGAGACAACTGAGTGTCACCTCATCCTCCTGACACCCACCCTTTAAGCACTTGTAAGTGTTAATTAGGTCCTCCCTTATTTTTCTCTTACCTAGGCTAATAATCTATCCTTACTGCTCTTTTAAGCAGAGACATCTCCAAGGATGCTGCTGGAGGAATTAGTCCAGGGCACAATAACCAATGCTGGCTGCAATCACCAAATCACCACCAGTGTTAAGGGAGCACAGACAGGGAGAGAATCAGATGCTAACAGCTTCATCCTCTGTTTAACCCCCAGCCTCTGTCCCCTGGAAACTGCATCAAAGGAGCAAAGAGGGGATCAAGAAGTGAAATCCTTTAGCCAGGGCACTTGCAAGCCCTGTCCCCTCGCTGGGTCCTTCTTGCATACATCTTGTCCCTGGTCCCATTTCTCACCCTCTGGCATGAAAGCAGCAAAACCTCAAGTGAGAACTGAAGGCCTCTTAAATCAATGTCCTTCCTGCCTCAGAAGCTGTGAGAGGATTCATTATTTATACCACAGAAACACAAAAGCTTAGCATATTTTAAGCTGTCTGACATGACTTCAAGGCAACTCTTCCTCTCCTTCTATTTTTTATCTTCCTTAACAAAACACATTGAGATGTCTCTGAATTGAGCGCTGGGAGGAACCACACAATCATCTTCAGGGTTGGCAGGGACCTCCAAAGCTCATCTAGTGCAACCCCATTGCCAGAGCAGGAACACCTAGAGCAGGGCACACTCATCCAGCTGGGTTTTGAGAGAAGGAGAATCCATAGAGAAGGAGAATCCATAGAGAAGGAGACTCCACAACCCACCTGGGCAAGCTCTTGTACTTCTGAGAGAGGTAATAAAACAGAAGGATTGAAGGAGAGAAAGAAGCCCTGGCTGTGGGATCACCAAGGAATGCCCAAGGGGCTGCTCCCTGTGTGATGGCCCTTTGACAGCCTCCTCTCTGCCGTTGCCTGGAGGTGATGGCAGCAGGAGAGGTGAAGGAGGCATAGAATCACAGCATGGTGGGGGTTGGAAGGGACCTTTAGAGCTCATCCAGCCCAACCCCCTGCAGAAGCAGCTCACACCTAGATCAGGTCACACAGGAACGTGTCCAGGAGGGTCTTGAAGCCCTCCAAGGAAGGAGCCTCCACAGCCTCCCTGGGCATCTCTGCTGCTCCCCAAGTGCGTGCAGCTGGATCCTTCTGAAGAGCTGCTGACTGCTGGGTGTCTCTTTTTCCTTCCCTCCCCCCTTCTCCCCCGTTTTTACATTCTCAATTTAGTCACAGCATCTCTAATTTTCTTAGATCTGAAGCCACCTCGTGAGACTGGAAGGGAAGGACAGAGAAGGAAGATGAGAGGGGAGGGGGGTGGGGGGTTGGTGGAATAAAACCCCCGCCAGTGATCTTGTAAAAAGTCAGTTTTGAGAAATCAATTTCCTCGTGTGACAAGATTTGCTTCGAGGCTTTCTCGTCCTGTGAAATCAGCCCATCATGCTGGGGGGAAGGCATGAAGGAAGCTGGCAAGTGTGGTTTGGAATAACTCAGATTAAAGACTGCTAAATGAGGCTTTGAAAAGCTGCCACGTCTTCCTCGAGGAGATCTGGCCGGAGGAATCGGTGATGCTCCCCGTCCACGGCCTCCAGGAGCGAGGCTCGAAGGACAAGTGCTCAAAGAGCTCAGGAAAACACAACCCTCAGGTCTCTCTGAACCCCTGCAGGTGTTTAAAAGGAGCAAACCTTCAGCTCTGTGCTGGAACCCAGAGATGTGGGTGCAGAGAGCTGGAGGGAATGAGATGCTTTGGAGACAGGCAGCCCAAAGGGGTAAAGGCTGGAAGGCTTGTGAGGCTGCCAGCTCCTGCCTGATGGGCATGGCCACAACCATGGGGCACCCCACGCTCCAACCAGCCCTCCTGAGGACTCTCTGCCACCTCCCTGCACTGGAGAGGCTCCATCTGACACACAGCTCGGGCTGGTCGCTTCATCACTCATTTAATTTGGGACCTTTAATCATTTCTCCATCAAGGGGGAGCTGCTCGAGACTACAAAGAGCTTTCCCCCCTTCTCCATTCCCCCCCCTCCTTTCCAGCCATCAGACTCTCTCTCCTAATTAGTTCCTCTGAACATCTCCCAGCTGCTTGTTCCCATTACCCTGACCAGCCAGGCCAAGGGAGGACAAACCCCTTGTCCCCACATCTCAGTGAGTGACGGGATGCTCTGCTCTGCTCCTCCAGCCTCACCTGGACTCACCGAGTCACTGCAGTTAGAAAAGACCTTTAAGCTCACGGAGTCCAACCCCTCTCACCCCAGCCTTGCTTCCCAGCTTCTATTTTGACTCTCCCTTTTGTTTCCAGCCTGCTTTTCTCTCCCTGCCTGCTGCCCAGCCACGCTTCGCTCCCTGTCAGAGGGAGCTGGCAGATGGGGCTGATGCGTCACGAAGGAGATCTGAAGAATTCATTTCCCCTTATATTTCTTCTTCATTTTTTTTCCCCTTTCCCCAGCTTTCATTTTCACTTCAGAGCAAAGGTCCAGTTGTCTGGGAGGAAGCTACAAAGACAAACCCAGGCAGGGAGATGGAGATAGGCAGGAAGAATGTTCCGGTGCCGATAACTCGAGACCTTTGTGTGCTTTGCATTCATTTCAGCTCCTGCTTTAGCTGCATTTTGCTGTGTCTGTAAATTAGATTGATGCTTTTGCTGCTGTGAAATGCCTGCAAGGCCTCTTCCCTTGCTCTGGTTTCTCTTGCCCACTGTGGCGGTGGGAGAGGTGACAAACCCTGCTGAGGGATGGCATATGGCCTCGCAGCGTCCCACCGCTGTGGGAGGAGGAGGAGGGAGCAGATGGGAGCATGAGAGGAGGAAGGAAGGCAGCAAAACCAAGGAGAGGCTGGTGAGAGTAAAGGCTATCCCTGAGCTGGGCTGCTTTGGGGTGTGCCAAGGAATGGCTGTAAAACCAGAGTGACTGTTCCACCTGAGGATGCTGAGATGTCTCTTCCCTGGACTAGACACATGGCAAGCTGCTCCCTGCAGTTCACTTCATGGTTACATCTGATGACTTTAAAGGTCTTTTCCAACCAAAATTATTCATAGAATCATTAAATTCATTTAGGTGGGAAAAGAGCTTTGAGGCTGCTGCAGTCCCAGCCCTGCCCTCACCCTGCCCAGCCCAGCGCCACCCCATGGCCCTCAGCACCTCAGCCCCACGGCTTTGGGATCCCTCTAGGGCTGGGCACTGCCCCAGCTCCCTGGGCAGCCTGGCACAGGGCTGACACCCCTCTCAGGGAAACAGTTCTGCCTCAGCTCCAGCCTCAACCTCCCCTGGGGCAACTTGAGGCCTTTTTCTCTCGCCCTGTGGCTTGTGACCTGGGAGCAAAGATGGCCGCCCCTCCTCCCCTCAGCCTCCTGTCAGGGAGCTGCAGAGAGTGCTGCTGGCTGCCCTCAGCCTCCTCTTCTCCAGGCTGAGCACCCCCATTCCCTCAGCCCCTCCCCAGCCCCTTGTGCTCCAGCCCCTTCCCCAGCTGCCTCACATTAACCTCTCATCCAGCCCCCCCAGGCCCTTTCCCTGCAGCAGTTTCCAGCCCCTCTGCCCCAGCCTGTGGCTGTGCCTGGGCTTGGGGAGGCCCAAGGGCAGGACACAGCCCTTGGCCTTGTTCAACCTCACACAACTGACTTGAAGAGACCTCGAGGTTCTGAAGGACCTTGAGGGTCTGCCTGGGGTCCCTTTGCTGTCCCCAGCACAAACACCTGGGTATTTTCTCCCTGTGAGCATGACGGAGCCTGATGGACGTGGGGAATGTGCCCACACACCCATGGATTTCCCTCCTCATCTGCACTCACTGGCTGCTCTGTTTCTAACCCTTCCCAGTCCCTAAACATTAATAAAGATGTAACTGTCAGTTAATAACAGCTTAATAATACAGATCCCCCTCCCTTGACAAAAAGATGTGCCAATTAGGTAGTGCTATCAGTTATCAGAAGCTTTGGGGAATGCAGGGTACAGAGGGGTATGTTCACTTTTATCCTGGGCCTTTCATGAGAGGTAGAATAAAGCAAGCAACATCCCAAACACACCAGCCCCCAGGAGGTGCTTTTTCAAAGCCATCTGAATTTCATATTAGAATATATTCAGGGCTTACAGTGCCAGAAGAAGGATAAATGGTCACTGCTGTGGTTTGGCTACAGGCAGTGCCCAGCAAATGGATCGTTTGCCACATCTCTGTCAAAAGTTTCCAATGAAATGAATCACCCTGAATCTCTGCATCATGATGCAATCATCCCTCCTGGCCTTTCCAGCCTATACATCTGGGAACAGAGTCTGAGGCAGAGGAATAGAAGAGGCAGGGACAACTCTGGTGTCATGGAAGAGTGTTCAACTTCAAATATGCTTTCCACTGGACTTTCACCTGGGAACAGAGATGTTGTGAACATAGAATCCCAGAATGGTGGGGGTTGGAAGGGCCCTGCAGAGCTCATCCAGCACAATCCCCTGCCAAAGCAGGTTCCCCTCACTCAGGGGGCACAGGAACATGTCCAGATGGGTTTGGAACCTCCTGAGAAGGAACCTCCACACCCTCCCTGGGCAGCCTGGGCCAGGGCTCCCTCACCTCAGCATCAAAGGAGCTTCTCCTCCTGTTTCAGTGGAACTTCTTGTGTTCCAGTTTCTTCCCATTAACCCTTGTCCTGTCACTGGCCAACAAATAAAATAGACTGTCCCTATCCTCTCAACACTCACCCTTTAGGTATTAGGAACCCTCTCAGCCTTCTGTTCTTCTCCAGACTGACCAGCCCCAGGTCCCGCAGCCTTTCCTCACAAGGAAGATGCTCCAGTGCCCTGAGCATCTTGGCAGCCCTGCACTGGCCTCTCTGCAGCACTTCCCTGTCCCTCTGCAGCTGGGGAGCCCACAACTGGCCACAGGACTCCAGCTGAGGCCTCAGCAGCTGTGGCAGAGCAGAGCAAAGGGGAGCAGAAGCTCCCTGGCCCTGCTGTCCACACTCTGCTGGATGCCCCCAGGCTGCCATTGGCTTCTTGCCCACAAGCCCACGTTGCTGCTCAGGGGCAGTTTCTTCTCAGCCAGCATTGCCAGGTCCCTCTCCTGGAGCTGCTCTCCAGCAGGTCACCCCCAGCCTGTGCTGGCCCAGGGGGTTGTTCCTCCCCAGCTGCAGGACTCTGCCCTTGCCCTGGTTGAACCTCAGCAGCTCCCTCTGTGCCCAGCTCTCAGCCTGCCCAGCTCTCACTGACTGACAGGAATCAGTGGAGCTTTCCTGGAGCGTGCAAAATGCAATCCCCTTTCTGCTCTAGGATGGGGAGGAGGTGGTGCAGCCCCATCTCTTGGGAGTCTGTTCAATAAATGCCAGTTATGTCTGTCCCACACCTTGATCTGGAACTGCAACGTCCCTCAGTACTGCAGCTGATGCTGGAGGGTGATGGAAATGTTCCCCCTCCCTTCCCTGTTTCTGCAAAGATAACATTATTTGCAAAGGTCTCTGCTGGCCTTGGGGGTGAGAGTGAGATATATATTATTGCCTGTACCAACTGCCCATCGCTCTGCAGAAATAATCATCACCAAGGAGCCCAAAAGGCCGAGAGTCTCTGCCTCTTGCAATATTAAACTTGCCCATTTTCTTCTGCCACTTTAAAGATTCTCTTTCTTACTGCGAGTGATAAATAATAACAGCCAAAAGAAACACACCCCACAGACACACAACAGACATCAAAAGCCCAGAGAAGATTGAGCAAATAAGAGAGATCTGAAAGAGAGCAAAGAGGAGGCCTGGTTGTGAGTCGCTTCACGTAGCCCCTGTAGACTTCTTTTGCCTCCCATTAATTTTACCCACCATCACAGGTGGCAGAACTACGGTGACAGCTGATTACTCTTTCTTCCAGCAAAAGAAAGTCAGTAAATCCCTAAATTTCCCCCTCTGCCCACCCCAGAACTGTCCACTGAGAGGCAGAGGCACGGGGAAGCGAGTTGTTAGGAGAGGAAGGTGTGATTTGCCCTTGGGGACATGTCTGGGAAGGTGCCCTTGAGCCTTTCTCTAGTGGGCCCTGAAGCAGTGGTGGGATAAACACAGGCTGGAGGGGGTAGGAAACCTTGTAGAGGCCCATAGGGTATGTCTGTGCAAAACACTGTTCTGTATGGTGAGAGGGAACGAGCAAAAACCCCTCTGCCAGGGTTGATTCCCCTCAAGCCAAGAAAACCCTGCTGAGGCCTGGCTGCGGCCTCTGCCCGGCTCTGCTCTGGGGGACAGGCCCAAGGGACACTGTGGGCGAATAAATCTCCCTGGGGAAAAGATATTCCTTGTCATGGGATGTTGGCTGCCAGCATGGGTTGGGATTTGAGCTCCACTTGCAGCTGCAGGGTGTCCTCAGCTGAGGAACAGAGCGAAGGAGCCGTGTCTGTGGTACAGGACACCCTGCCCCAGCCCTGCCTGCCCCCAGCATCCTGACAAGCCAACAGAGTTTTAAAGCAGAGGAGTTCTAGCTTTTTCTCCCTTTAGAAAATGCCACTGAGGCCAAACATTACATGAAAACCTGTCCATTTTGACCCAATGTCATTAAGCTCCCCGTTGACAAGACGTGGCACAGGCTGTCACTCCCCACGCTGTCAGCAAATCGCTCCGGGGGAGGCTCCTTTCTAAACCAGGTTTCCCTTACACCCAAAACCACACACATGTGATGTGTTATATAAGAAAGCATAAAGGAAAAACTCTCAAGGGAAAAAAAACCCATCAAAACCATATTCTTTGGGAAGGGTTTGTAGGGGCTGAGGGTGATTTTTGGCCTCCTGGGAAATTGTGTTGAGTTTTGTTTCTTTTCCCTTACAACCCTAAGGAAGGGAGTGAGGAGGTCTGGGTTTCAAACTCAGGGTGAGGTGTTGGGCCTCACTTGCTTTTCCCAGACAGAAAAAAACCCCAGGGTGCAAACTCATTGCAAAAAACCCATCTCACTCCTTTGCAAATTGAAGCAAGGTGACAGCTTGGGCATGTATTTGAGGCTTCTCCAGGAGCTGGCTGTGGATTAACGCCCAGAAAAGGGGATTTTTATTGTTTAGACATTTCTCCTTTGTGCTCAGAGCTGTTTGCTGACAAACAGAGGGGGAGGTATCAAAACTCAATGTCTGAAAGCCAAGATCTGGTGTCTCTTATCTGAAGAGGTTGGATGCCATAGGAGATGTATGAGAATGGTTCTCCCTCCAGGGAGAACAAAAACATCACACTTTCTCTGCATTGTGTGTTTATAAGGCAGAACATGCTCATTTTCACCAGTGACAGTGTCCTGAGTGGCCCTGGGAATGACACTGAGCTCATGTTCTGCCTTTTCACATCTCCAAGTGCCTCACTTGTGAGGCTTTACACCTCCCATCCCTTTATCCACCTTCCCTCCTGGGCAGAGGCAAAGGTGCAAGGAGTCCTTGCTCAGATATCCTGCTTCAGAGCACTCCAAGCTTCAGTGCTGAAAACATATTGCAACGTTTACACAGAGCTTTGGGATCTTTTGGAAGGGAAATGAATCCCCTCCACCATCAATCAGAGCCATTAAGTGGAAGGAAGCCCCACTGAGCAGCTGCTGAATCCTGTTTGCTTGTCACAGTGGTAGGGAAAAAGCCTTGTGTAACATGTTAAGGGAACTTCAGCAGTGTAAAGCCCAAAGTGCTTGAATTTTTCATGCCTCTCCCCCTGAAAATTCCCCCTTTGTTTTTTGAGGAAGCACAACCTGGAAAAAATGGGCAATTATTTTTGATAGCAAAGTCCATCATGAGAGGAATCACAAAACCCTTTGCAGCCAAGCAGAAACCCCAACACCCTGGGTGAGGGAAAGGAGAGATGAAGGCTGTGAGCAGCAAAAAGGGGAGAAGCATGGCAGGTCTACCTGCAGTTTGGGTGGAGAAATCAACCCAGTGTTGTTTTGACCATGTATCCAGAGGGTGGAAACTGTAAAGAGGGGAAAACCCAACTGGAGCCTTTGAGTTTAGAGAGGATCAGGCTGGGGAGGGGGTTTCAGGATGATTTGAAAGCTTCCACTGTGGAGGATGAGGCTGGATGGAGCAGGAATTCTGCCTGGCAAAGGGGGCTGATTGGCCTTTTGGTCTCCCAGCACCATGACAGCATCAGGCCCACGTGGGACATTGGCCTGTCGTTTCCCTCCTCACTGTAAATATGCACACAGGGCCATTTGTATCGCTGACATTAATTGACTTTTCCAAATTAATAACTCTTCTGTGTAACTGGGAAAGCACTGATTGCTTTGTGGTGCTGATAGCAGGTAGCCAGCCACAAGGAATCCTTCCTACCAGCAATTGTGCTAATTAAGCTGTAGGAGCCTAACAGGAGCTGGGGTCATGGGAAACCTGTCCCTGGAGGTGCCTCCTCTGTTGTGATCAGCTGAGGCTGCTGCAAACCCACAACTCACTGCCTGGACCTGCACCTTCACAGCCTCAAGGCAGGAGTGGTGAGTGGCTGATGGGGGCAGTGGTGGGATGGGGCCAGGAGGTTGAACCAAAGGGTGATGATGACCCACTCTGCTCTCCATCCCTGTATTTTTGTCTCTTAGACCAAGAAGCCTTGGAGAGGTGTTTTCTAGCACTAGCAGCCCTCACACCCATCCCCAAGAGCCCAGGCAGTGACTCTACCTTATTAATGCTAATAAATACCTAAAGGATGGATGCTGAGAGGATGGGGACAGTCTATTTGTGTGGTGGCCAGTGACTGGACAAGGGGTAATGAGCACAAGCTGGAACACTAAAAGTTCCACCTAAACACCAGGAGCAAGTCCTTTGGTGCTGAGGTGAGGGAGCCCTGGCCCAGGCTGCCCAGGGAGGGTGTGGAGGCTCCTTCTCAGGAGCTTCCCAAACCCATCTGGACACGTTCCTGTGCCCCTTGATCAAGAGGAACCTGCTCTAGCAGAGAGTTGGACTGCAGGAGCTCTGCAGGGCCCTTCCAACCCCCACCATTCTATGTTTTTATGATTCTGTTGGGCTGAAGCCAAAGGTGCTGCCTGCCCAAATATTGGTGAAGATCTTCCTGCATCAACCAACTTGAACTGCAGTTGCAGATCAAGGGCTTGAGCCACATGCACCACTTTCATCCCAGAATTCATGCAAGAGGTGCATTTTCTCCTGCAATTCCTTCCCTGTGATGGCCTCACCAGTGCCCCTCAACCACCTGGACCCTGCTCTGAGCTCAATGCAGCATTGATGGAAGATCCCAGGTAACCATGACCCTTCCCACTCAAGGAGAATGTCCCACACAAGGAGAGACCATCCCCTCTGCCCCTGCCGTGTCTCCAGCCTGGGCATCTCTGCTCTGGCTCTTTCTGTGGTAAATGGTGCTGGTGTTAGAGAGGCTTCCAGTGGTGGCTTAAGGGTTACACAGAGATGGCACTGGAGTTGTGTTGTTCAAACCACAAAGGAGTGTGGCAAAAAAGAGGGAATTTTCTCATCACAGCCTTTTCACTTGGTGCATTTTGCTTTTCATGTCCACAAACAGATGCCTCCACCAGTTCAGTGCTAGGCCTCTGAATCTGCTCCAAAGCAGCAGTGAATCTCTGACCAAGTGTGGCAGAGGGAACAAGGTGGAGGCAGCCAGAGCCTCTCAGCGTGGGACACTGTCAGGTGAGCGCAGCATTGGGGAGGCATTGGAATGGGGACAGAGCCACAGCAGGTCTGTACTGCTCTGCAGGGCTCAGGGGCTGCTTCTGGCCCTAGTGATCACATCAGAGAATCATACAATGGTTGGGGTTGGAAGGGCCCTGCAGAGCTCATCCAGCACAGCCCCCTGCCAAAGCAGGTTCCCCTGGCTCAGGTGGCACAGGAACGTGTCCAGGTGGGGTTGGAAACCTCCTGAGAAGGAGCCTCCACACCCTCCCTGGGCAGCCTGGGCCAGGGCTCCCTCACCTCAGCACCAAAGGACTTTCTCTTTGTAGTGTTCCACCTGATGTGCATCACCCCTTGTCCTGGCAGAGGAGACAACAGACAAAAGTGTCACCTCATCTTCCTGCCACCCACTCTTTAAGTACTTGTAACTATTGCTGAGCTCCCCGCTCAGTCTCCTCCAGACTGAGCAGCCCCAGGTCCCGCAGCCTTTCCTCACAAGGAAGATGCTCCAGTGCCCTGAGCCTCTTGGCAGCCCTGCACTGGCCTCTCTGCAGCACTTCCCTGTCCCTCTGCAGCTGGGGAGCCCACAACTGGACACAGGACTCCAGCTGCAGGACTCTGCCCTTGCCCTGGTTGAACCTCAGCAGCTCCCTCTGTGCCCAACTCTCAGCCTGCCCAGCTCTCACTGACTGGCAGCTCAGCCTCTGGGGAATCATCCACTCCTCCAGCACCCCCCAGACAGAGGACAGCAGTGGGATGAGCCAGACCAAACAGTGGTAAACACAAGAGAACGTGGATTTGCCATCAAACTGCAGATTGAGATGTTGCCTGCTCTTGGGTCACCTGGAGGAAACATCTTTGCAGGGGTGGGTGTGAGAAAGCCCCATCAGTGGGCAGGAGCTCAAGGTGCCGTGCTGGGGTGTGAGTGTGGTGTGTCCTCACCTGTACTGGGTGACAGCAGGGTTGGCCTTGGCAGAGCAGTGGAACTTGACAGTGTTATCCTCTAGGACTGGCTGTGGCTCCACGGACAAGTTCACCAGAGGTGGGTCTGCAAAGAGAGACAAGCCCATGAGCAAGTCTTGGCACAGCATCCCCTTGCCCCAGTGCCTGCCAGGCTTCTGGGTCTGGAAAGCAAATTTTGGTGACAAGAAGAGTAGAATCACAGCATGGTGGGGGCTGGAAGGGTCCTCTAGAGCTCACCCAGCACAACCCCCTGCTACAGCAGGTTCCCCTGGCTCAGGGGGCACAGGAATGTGTCCAGGTGGGGTTGGAAACCTCCTGAGAAGGAGCCTCCACACCCTCCCTGGGCAGCCTGGGCCAGGGCTCCCTCACCTCAGCACCAAAGGACTTTCTCCTTATGTTTAGGTGGAACTTGTAGTGTTCCAGCTGATGTGCATCACCCTTGTCCTGTTGCTGGAGACAGCAGAAAAGAAGTGCTGCCCCAACCTCCTGACACCCACCCTCTAAGTACTTGTGTTACTGAGCTCCCCCCTCAGCCTTCTCCTCTCCTGGCTTGAGCAGCCCCAGGTCCTGCAGCCTTTCCTCACAAGGAAGGTGTTCCAAACATGGCAAAAGCCTTGGTGCTGAGATATAACACTTAGGGCATTGTGAGACAGGCTGCCATCACACACACTGCTCTTGTCTTGGAGGGCCTGAGTAAAGGAGGCAGGAAGGAGCCACCCACACCACCCCATGTAGGGTTTCACTTCAAAGCCGTCCACACCAGCTCTGATGCCTGTGTAAGGAGATAAACTTGCCTGCTTTGAACAGCTCCCATTTAATATCTCGCTGTGTAATGATGATCTTTTGTCTATCTGCTGACTTGAAAGTGGCATTTGGGTTTCTTTCATCAGCCTAATCATCTCTGCCAAGTCCTCAGTGGTGTCACAGGCCCTTGGGTTCTGCCTTTTTACATGATAAGCATCGAAGGGCTTCAGTGGCAAACACAGTGTATGAGAGAGCCAATGAAAGCAAGTGAGCAAAGGGTGCAATGTTTGCATGGGGAACAGCAATATCCAGAGTCACTTTAATTTCTCCTTATCACAGAATCCCTGGGGGTTGGAAGGACCTTTAGAGCTGCTCCAGCACAACCCCCTGCTACAGCAGGTTCCCCTGGCTCAGGGGGCACAGGAGCGTGTCCAGGTGGGGTTGGAAACCTCCTGAGAAGGAGCCTCCACACCCTCCCTGGGCAGCCTGGGCCAGGGCTCTCTCACCTCAGCACCAAAGGAGCTTCTCCTTGTGTTTCAATGAAACCTTTTGTGTTCCAGCTTGTGTTCCATCACCCCTTGTCCTGTCACCACAGACCAAAGCCTGGCCCCATCCTCTCCACACCCCCCTTTAGGGTACAACCCTGGCCATGGAGGGAGGGGAGAACCTTCAGGAGCTCTGGGTTACTCAATGTGCTGGTTCATGGATCTGGGAGTGAGGGGTTTTGGGGTGTCTCTGGGATCAGCTGTGTGCATGTACTGAGCTCCCCCCTTGCTCTTCTCTCCAGACTGACCAGCCCCAGGTCCCGCAGCCTTTCCTCACAAGGAAGATGCTCCAGTGCCCTGAGCATCTTGGCAGCCCTGCACTGGCCTCTCTGCAGCACTTCCCTGTCCCTCTGCAGCTGGGGAGCCCACAACTGGCCACAGGACTCCAGCTGAGGCCTCAGCAGCTGTGGCAGAGCAGAGCAAAGGGGAGCAGAAGCTCCCTGGCCCTGCTGCCCACACTCTGCTGGATGCCCCCAGGCTGCCGTTGGCTTCTTGCCCACGAGCCCACGTTGCTGCTCAGGGGCAGTTTCTTCTCAGCCAGCACTGCCAGGTCCCTCTCCTGGAGCTGCTCTCCAGCAGCTCACCCCCAGCCTGTGCTGGCCCAGGGGGTTGTTCCTCCCCAGCTGCAGGACTCTGCCCTTGCCCTGGTTGAACCTCAGCAGCTCCCTCTGTGCCCAGCTCTCAGCCTGCCCAGCTCTCACTGACTGGCAGCTCAGCCTCTGGGCAATCAGCCAGTGCTCCCAGTTTGGTGCCAGCAGGGAACTTGCTGAGGGTCCCTGTGTGCCCTCACCCAGGTGGTTGATGAAGATGTTGAACCAGACTGGCCCCAGAGCCCATCCCTGTGGAACTCCACTGCCCACAGGCCTGATGTCTCAGAAGGGTTACTAGCCCCCAGCTTTAGATTTTAAGGATGGGATCTCAACTGAGAAAGCAGAAAGAAATGACTTTGTGCCTGAGAACCAACTGCTCCATTGCAGACTTCATGGGGGCTGTGGAGAGGAGCTGAGGCCAACTCTTTGATCCTTAAGGGCTCTCCTGCCCTGAAGGTGGGAGTCTGATGCCAAAATACATGCTAAAATAGGACATGTTATGTGTTCACCTCTACCTGCTGCCTCTCTGCTCTCCCTAACATCCTCCCCAGCTGGAGCATGGGGAATGGCAGCAGTGCAGCAGGGCTGGGGGTCAACAAAGCTGGCTGGTACCCACCCACCTTAGCATCAGGTGTGGGTGGGCACCCAGAGCCCAGAGTTGGGCAAGGGGTCATGCACCACAGGGCTGGCCTGAGGGATGTGGTTTAGGCTATGAGGGATGTGGTTTAGGGCATGAGAGACGTGGCTTAGTGTGGTTGTGTGTCAGCAACTGGATTTGATGATCTTAAAGGTCTTTTCCAAGCAACTATCCTGTGATTCCTGTGATCCAATTTGCTGCTTGGGTGCTGTGAAGCCACGAAGGCTCTGATTGCAAGCTCAAGGAGTGCTGTTGTGCTTCACAAGAGATGAAAGCCTCCCTGACAGCTTCTCTGTCTCCACCTCACACAAGGCAGGGTCCTGTCTCTTTGTCACCTCTCTTCTGGGCACCACGAGGGAAATGGCAAGAGGTGAAACCTCACTCGTACGAGGAGCTGCCGGGAGAGGCACGGGGAGGGTTGGCAGGGGAGGGTTGGCAGTGGCACAGCTGAAGGGAAGGAGAGGAAAGCACAAAGCCTGCCCACGTGCTGAGACAGCAGGACAGCATCCAAGCCTGCCTCTCCCTTGCTTGTGCTGGGAACAGCCTTGCAGCAAGGGAGGATAAAGGAGTCTCCGAGGTGGCCTCAGCTTAGGCTGGATGGCAGCGGGAAGAGCGTCCTGCCCATCCCCACCTCGTTTGGCCCTGTGGTATTTACCCAGCCTGGGCCCATTTGGTGTGGGCAAAGCCACCTGCCTCCTTGATGGGCAACTATGTCAGGGAAATTATAGGTACTTCCAATTTGCCCTAATCTCCTTTTAAAAACGTGCAATTCAAAGGACGATAAAGATGGGGCCCCAGCACTTGGGAATACAAATGAGCTTCCCTAACATAACAGCCCAGAGATGTGCTAGTGGGCTCCTAATTCATCTGCAGGCACCCTGACACTTCCCCATTGTTATACAACAACAGCTAATCACCTTCCTTTTGTTAAGTATGAATCACACTTCTCTCTTAGCAGCATCCCCCATTGTTTGATGGTTTAGTAGCTGTGCCTCAGGTTTACAGAGGAGCCTCTTTGTATTAAAATGAACCCGGCTCCCTCCTGCACTCACACTGAAAGAACCCAGAGATTAAAAACCCAGAGAGGGGGAAAAAACCCAAAACACACAGAAAAAGAGCAAAAGGAAATGAATTAAAGCCTTTGATCTCGCCTGTCACAAATGGGATTGGGGCCCTGTGACACCTCGGTAGCTTCCCCGTGGGAGGTGGGTTTGTGTCTGCAAGTGCGTGTTTTGGGGTGTGTTAGGGGAAGGGTGGGGGGAGGAAAGACACAAATTGTAGCTCATCAGAATGTAATTGCACTGGGTTACCGTTATAATTCCTGCCTGGCTTCTTGTAATTAATTTGAAGGATGGAATCAGAGCCAGCCCACAGGCAGCAGGGAGAGCGCAGCCCAGCTCCTCTCCCCGCTCTGCAGCTCCTCGGCAAAGCCCTCAGCTCTCACCACTTTCCATTAGCACCTGGGAAATGATTGCTGAGGGCATGGGCTGAGCTCCCCGGGCTGCAGGCACTGTGCTGGCTCTTGTCCTGCCAGCTGCAGGTCTCTCTCCGTGCTCCTCTCCCCTCTGGACTCCCAGAGCTGCAGGCACTGTGCTGGCTCTTGCCCTGCCAGCTGCAGATCTCTGTGCTCCTCTCCCCTCTGGACTCCCAGAGAAACCCATCCAAACCTTTAGCTTGGATCGAAACGCAGCTGGTGGGCCAAATGAGGAATGAGGAGCTGGAAGCAATGATGCCACTTCAGCTCTGGGCTTTCACACTCCCCACTAATAGGACTCCAAAGACGTGCTCCACGCAGCAGGAGACCCTCCACCCCAGCGCCAGAGCCCTCATTTCCCTCATCACCCTCCTCTGCAGACCCTCCACTGCTCCCACCTCCTGCAAATCCAGCTGCAGTCAAATCCCTTCATGCCATGAAAAACGAAACAGGTGTAAAAAGGAGCAGCAGCTCCTGTGTGTGCAGAGACTGGGAGCAGCTTAGGGGAAGCTCTAACCCCGCTCCTCCCCAGCCCTGCACGCTGCATCTCTCCCATTTGCACAGAGCCACTGGGCTCTGCCAGTATAAATAGTTTATGGCATATCAAACTATTAAACATGATTTTAATCCCACTTGTGATGTTCAGTGCATAACTCACAGGAGGGCTGACTTTGATGTGGCTGGTGGAAAGGAAATCACATTGAGCAGATGTTCCAGCTGGAGTCGCTTAGTGTTTCCATTACAGACCCTGCTCTGGGGGCTTTCTGCTCCCCCTCCTTCCTTCCTTCTCTCTTTTTTTTGGAAGAAGGGGGGTGTTTATGACTCAGCTATTTCACTGCTAAGATTGGCAGGCAGGAGATTGATGGAGCCAGGCTTCCACTTTGCATCAGCTGGCAGAGGAGGTTCTCTCCCGACCTGCCATGGAAACAGCTCCCATCCTGAGGGTTCTCTGCTGAGCACAAAGAGCATCCTGGGTGCTCTCTGGAGATGCAAAATTAAAAGAAAAAGCAAGAGGAGTGATTTGCCAGGCTGCTGCTTTCTGGGAGGGATTATTGTTTAGTTCCCCTGGGATTATTTCTGGGCAAGGGGGAATGTGCGAGCTCCAGGGTGAGAGGTCTCAGAGCAGGTTGTGCCAGGCTGGGAGCAGCTCATCAGCCACCAACTGCTGCCTCCTTCCTTATTCTTGCAGACATTGCTTTTTTATTTAATCTCCCCAAGGTGCTGCTTCTCTGCCACATGCTGGAAGAAGACCCAATGGGAATCAGAATCACAGAACTGGTTTGGTTGGAAAAGCCCTTGAAGCTGCTGCAGTCCCAGCCCTGCCCTCACCCTGCCCAGCCCAGCACTGACCCCATGGCCTCAGCACCTCAGCCCCATGGCTTTGGGATCCCTCCAGGGATCCCCCAGCTCCCTGGGCAGCCTGGCACAGGGCTGACACCCCTCTCAGGGAAACAGTTCTGCCTCAGCTCCAGCCTCAACCTTCCCTGGGGCAACTTGAGGCCTTTTTCTCTCGCCCTGTGGCTTGTGACCTGGGAGCAAAGATGGCCGCCCCTCCTCCCCTCAGCCTCCTGTCAGGGAGCTGCAGAGAGTGCTGCTGGCTGCCCTCAGCCTCCTCTTCTCCAGGCTCAACACCCCCATTCCCTCAGCCCCTCCCCAGCCCCTTGTGCTCCAGCCCCTTCCCCAGCTCAGTGCCCGGCTCTGGCCACGCTGCAGCCCCTCAGTGTCCCTGTGGCAGTGAGTGAGGGGCCCAGCACTGACACAGCCCTGGAGCTGCAGCCTCCCCAGGGCCCAGCACAGGGGACAGTCCCTGCCCTGCTCCTGCTGCCACCCCACTGCTGATCCCAGCCAGGCTGCCCTTGGCCTTCTTGCCCCCCTGGGCTCGCTGCTGGCTCCTGTTCAGCCGCTGGCACCAGCCCCCCCAGGCCCTTTCCCTGCAGCAGTTTCCAGCCCCTCTGCCCCAGCCTGTGGCTGTGCCTGGGCTTGGGGAGGCCCAAAGGCAGGACCCAGCCCTTGGCCTTGTTCAACCTCATCCCATTGCCCTCAGCCAATGCTGGAAGTGTGTCCCTTCTTCTCCAGGGTACTGCAGAGGGCTTTGCAGCAGGAGGGATGAGCAGCCCAGCTATTTTTTTTGCTTAGGAAAAGCACCTTAAACTCTTCCCACAGTGAATGCAGCCAGGTGCCTGCCAGGTTGGGAGTGAAACTTAGAGCAGCTGGCTCCTGCATCAGGGATGAGATCCACCCCACCACAGGCTGGTTAATCCATCTTGATGTGTTTGGTTTGTAATCCCTCCATCACCCATCCCGCACTGGGAAATTGATATCCTCATTAGACCCCATTAAGAACAACGTCCTTGTAATAGCTGGATGGGATATTCTTATTATTACTCTCCCAGCATGGAGTATTTAATGGCTTGGAGTGGAAATTGGTTGTTCTTTATTGGGTCTTTCTCCTCCTCAGAGCAGATCCCATTGGGCTCAGGGATTCAGCTCACGTCCCTTGCCATGGCTCTGGCTCTGTGCTGTTTGTGAGGACGTGTGTGTGTGCTGTAGGAACTGTCTGCAAGGCTGTGAAATAACCCCGTGCTATTATCTCATTTTATCTGGCCAGTTCTGTCAGGACATGGTATCCAGTGACCTCAGAGCCTGTTCATCTAAGCTCTAAATCTTCAATGGTGCATTTTTTCTGCTGTGCTTGAGTTTGCTCAGGCAGTTTTAATTGGGCTGTGGAAAGCAGCTGGCATGGTAATATCCCACCAGCCCTGCATCTGCAAATGGCTGGTAAATACAGCTGTAGGGATTGTGTGTGCAAATGAAGGCAAGGCTGGAGGTCAGGAGGAGCCCCAGAGCATCAGCTACTGCAGAGGAGGAGGGAAGAGAGCTGGGAGATGTGGATTTTTGAGGAAGGGAGAGTTTGCACCTCATCAGATGGTGCTTGCCATTAGCTGCATTTAAACTCCCACTGAATAGGTGTCCAATGTGTCACCTCAGTGGAGAACAGATTAACTGTTGAACAGCCTGTGAGACTGGGAACATGGGCTTTTGTACCTGAAACCTCAATGGGCCTTACCTGGCCATGGCCAGAGATGCTGCTTGCTCAGCCATAAACCATTTGAGATCCAGATACAAAGGGTCTGGATCAGGGCACATGGTTGGGTGGTTGGGCCACATGCCAAGGGCCACTGGTCACCCAAAACACAGCTGGTGCTGCTTTTGCTCAAACCCAGGGACACAAAAGCTGGGAAATAGCATTAAGTAGGAGAAAGGGAGCTGGGAGTGCCGTGGGCAGCAGGATGAGCCTGAGCCAGCAACGGGCCCTCGTGGGCAAGGAGCCAATGGCAGCCTGGGCTGGGTTAGAAGGGCTGTGGGCAGTAGGTCAGAGAGGTTCTGCTGCCCCTCTGCTCTGCCCTGCTGAGCCCACAGCTGGGATGTTGTGTCCAGTTCTGGCCCTTCAGCTCCAGAAGGACAGGGAGCTGCTGGAGAGAGCTCAGCACAGGGACACAGAGATGCTGGAGTGGAGCATCTGCCTTGTGCTGAAAGGCTGAGGGAGCTGGGGCTCTGCAGCTTGGAGAAGAGGAGCCTGAGGGCTGAGCTCAGTCATGTTCCAAATGCATCAAGGGTGGGTGTGAGGAGGCTGGAGCCAGGCTGTGCTCAGGGATGGCCAATGACAGGACAAGGGGCAACAAGCTGGAACAGAAGAGGTTCCAAAGCAACACAAGGGGAAACTTGTTCCCTGTTGAGGTGAGGGAGCACTGGCAGGGGCTGCCCAGATGGGCTGTGGAGGCTCCTTCTCTGGAGACATCCCAACCCAGCTGGATGAGTCCCTGTGTGCCCTGCTCTAGGTGCTGCTGCTCTGGCAGGGGGCTGCACTGGATGAGCTCTGCAGGTCCCTCCCAACCCTTGAGATTCTGTGATTTCCCTGTGGGTCTTCATATCTGTCTGATGCCTCAGGATGAGATCTCCTGTCTATGGCTTCACTCAACGTGCCAGTAAATCCCAGTAAAGGGAAACCCTCAAATCCCAGCGTCCTGCCGTGAGGGAGCACAGGGAGGCTGGGATCAGCCACATCCCAGAGGCAGCTGGGATCACCCTGTGCCCAGAGGCAGCTCAGCCACGGTGTACTCACGCTGGATATCGATGGTGACAGAGGTCTCCTTGCCGCTGGGAATGGCTTTGTTGGTGGCTCGGCACACGATGCTCTCACCGTTCTCGATGTCGGAGGGGGCGATGAACAGGGTGCTCATGATGCTCTCCCTCTTGCCATCCCTGAGAAGGGTCTGTGTGGGGAGAAACAGAGATGAGAAAGGCCAAGAAGGCCAAGGGCATCCTGGCTGGGATCAGCAGTGGGGTGGCAGCAGGAGCAGGGCAGGGACTGTCCCCTGTGCTGGGCCCTGGGGAGGCTGCAGCTCCAGGGCTGTGTCAGTGCTGGGCCCCTCACTCACTGCCACAGGGACACTGAGGGGCTGCAGCGTGGCCAGAGCCGGGCACTGAGCTGGGGAAGGGGCTGGAGCACAAGGATGCTGGGGAGGGGCTGAGGGAATGGGAGTGTTGAGCCTGGAGAAGGCTGAGGGCAGCCAGCAGCACTCTCTGCAGCTCCCTGACAGGAGGCTGCATTGAGCTGGGGGTCAGGCTCAGCTCCCCAGTAATGAATGATATGAGGAAACGGGCTCAAGCTGCCCCAGGGCAGGTTGAGGTTGGAGCTGAGGCAGAACTGTTTCCCTGAGAGGGGTGTCAGCCCTGTGCCAGGCTGCCCAGGGAGCTGGGGCAGTGCCCAGCCCTGGAGGGATCCCAAAGCCATGGAGCTGAGGTGCTGAGGCCGTGGGTCAGTGCTGGGCTGGGCAGGGTGAGGGCAGGGCTGGCACTGCAGCAGCTTAAACCCCTTTTCAACCACAACAATTCTATGCTTCCATGGTTCCATGGAAAGGAGAGGGGCCTCTTTCCCTGGGCAGGAGTTGTGCCCAGCCCTGCACACACCAAGCCCTCTCTCCCTGACGAGTTTCTCTGTGTGCTCTGCAACAACAGTTCCCCTGGCTGCAATCTGCCAAGAAGCCTTTAGGGAAACAGCACAGATAAATTTCACTGCACTTCCCTGGGAATTGGGCACTTAACTCCCATCTGCTTCCCTCCAGCCCTGCTGTGCCTAGACTGGGGATGGCAGCTCCAGCGAGATACGTGTCACCCACCATCCCGGGAAAGAGGCAGCTGGGGACACAGATACGGCAACTGGCTTCTTGAACCTGCTGTCACCTTCTGCACCTGCACTAGGTGAGTGCAAAAAACCTGCCCAGGCCACTTTCCAGAGCCATGTGCCTGGCCTTGGCCATGGGTCCCTGACAGCCCAGCCCATGGGATGTCATCAGCACCTCACTGGAGACCCAGACCTCAAGCCTCGTACAGCAGTGGTCACCCAGCTCTATCTGCTCAGCCTTGGCACCTTGTTTCTTCCCTGGACTTCATGTGCCTGACAAACCTCATCTGGGGACTCTTCCCAAGAGCTCCTCAGCCATAGGACTGGGAGGATTTAAGCTCCAGCTTTAGTTTAAGCCCTGCTTTAGGTCTGGTGACACAACCTGGATTTCCTGGATTGACTTTGGAGCTGCTGCATCGGTGTCTGGAGATTGCTGTGCTGTGATTGACTCTTGCAGGTCTTGACTTCTTGTCACCCTGTGTGCTTTTGTCCTTGTGAGCTCCACTTTTGGTGCTGAGGATGTGGTGAACACTAAACCTGTGCAAGACTCTCCTCCTTCATGGTGCCTCTGAGCTTTGGGTTAGCCTCCAAATCCCCTACAAGACCCTACAGGCCCTTCAACAGGGGGAAGTTTACTCCATGAGGTGAGTTTTCAGTCAGCTGTGGCTATTCTGAGCTTGCAGGGGGCTGTACATTAATCAGTTGGTAGCCTGGAAAGCCAGAGCTATCATTCAGTAGAAATGGCTTTAGGCAATCAGGAACCCAAAGTGGTTGAGTGGAACATCTGGATGAGATGAGATCTGGGTTGGGTTTTGAGTCTGGTTGAAAAAGCAGAAAGGGGAAAGTGGAGGGATGATCTTCAAAGGGAGCTTTAAAAGGGAAACGTCTCCTTGGCCCCCAAACCCAAACCTCCAACTCCCCAAATGTCTAAGTATGACAAAGTCAAGACAGCCACAAGGAAAATGATCAACTCAGGGTGTCCTGTGGGGGTGTGGGAAGGGGGTGCTGGTGGTGAGGAGCATCACTGTGATGCTGCTGTGGCAGGGCTTGTGTGTGTGAGCAGGGCCTCATGGAAACCTTCATGAAGACAGGAGAAACCAGAGGTTCAGCCTCAGAAACTCAAGTTCTCCTGAGTTCTCAGCTGCCCCCCATGCTGAGCAGAACCCCCCTCCCAGATCATCCCCTGACAGCCTGCTCGAAATGCCAGGGACACCTCTGCACTGCACAAGAGATGGAGCTGCAGCCTGAGGAGGCACAGTGGAAGTAAAGAAGAAAGAAAGGAGAGGCATCCTTCCTTCTCTGCATCCCACTACCTGTGTGTCTGAAAGGGAAAGGGCTTAAGTGTGGGCTCCCCAGAGCTGGGCCTGAGCAGTCTCCAAGTGGAAAGGAAGGCTGAGGGGTGAAAGGGAATAAGTTATAAGCAACTGCATGTCAATGGCCTGGGTTTTAATTAATGCCACTTGATTTGAGAGAGGGAGAGGTCAGTTCTCTCTGGTTTTAATTAGTGCTGCCTCTTGCAGAAAGGGGGATGGGGCAGCTTTCCCCCCCTCCCTCCCTCTCTTCAGCTATCAGTCTGTGACAGGCAGGAGGAGAAGGGGATGCTTTTTGCCTCTCCTTTTTCCCAGCAGCTCAGGATGGAAGGGTGGAGGCTTCACAGTGGTGAGCAGAGCCTGAGATGTTTATTAACAGATCTTCAAGAGCTGGAGAGGAATGCCTTTGACTCCTGGCTTTGAAGTTTGGCTTGCATTACAAATGGCTGCAAAACTGACCCCTTTTTTATGTCTCCAGTTCTGCTCTTTAGAGAACTTTCATCAGAAATGTCAAGTGTTTCTGAATCTTTAGTGCTTGGCAGACATCTATAAACAGGAGCACATGTGGCTGCCCCGTTCTGAGCACGCTGCTGATTGCTCTTTGATGTTTTCCTTTATGAGCCAATAAAGCCTTTCCATTTAAATTACCAACCAAAAAAAAAAACCCCCCAGAGCAGCAAAAAGCCACCAGCCCTGTCAGTTCTCTTCATGGCAAACTGCAGCTGGAGGAAGGCACCTAAGTCACTGCAACCACCTTTCCACCCAGGTGGCTGTGTGGTGCTGTACACAAGAGTAACCTCCCACCCAGGTGGGATTTTAGGGGGAGGAGTGGGCATGCCAGCCAGTTATAAGCAGTGAGAGGGTACAAAAAGGCCAAATTCAGAGCAGATCCCACTTTGATTTTTGCATTCTCCTGGTTTCCTCCCTGCCTCTACCTCAGGGAGCTTTAGAGCCTGGGCTCTGCAGAGCTGAGGGTGCTGCCCCAGATGCTCTGGGGCTGTGTGGAGGGTGGTGTCAGGCCTGGCACAGCTTTCATACAATCTCAGCATGGTGGGGCTTGGAAGGGACCTTTAGAGCTCATCCAGTCCAACCCCCCTGCAGAAGCAGCTTCACCTAGATCAGGTCACACAGGAACGTGTCCAGGTGGGGTTTGAAGAGCTCCCAAGAAGGAGCCTCCACACCCTCCCTTCTCCCTGGGCAGGAGAAGGACACAGCCATTGTCCTCAGCCCCACTGCAGTGGTTTGTCTGGGCCAGGTTTTGGTAGGGAGGGGCTACAGGGGTGGCTTCTTTAAACCAAGAGCTGCCAGAAGCTTCTTCCCCTGTAGCTGCCAGGGCCAGGGCCAGTCAGTTGTAAGCTGGACCCACAGCTGGCCTGGGCAATTAGTGACTGAGGTAACGACTCTGTGACGAAGGTGTTGGAGGAGAAGAAGTTGCTGGGCAGTTGCTGAAGTGCAGCAGCAACAGGAAGTGAGAATGTGACATCTCTGCAGACACCAAGGTCAGTGCAGAAGGAGGGTGCTTAGGCCCTGAAAAGGCTCCCCTGGGATATGTGATGAGGAGCATGGTGAGGCAGCTGTGCCCCTGCAGCCCAGGGAGGCCACAGGAGAGCAGAGAGCCACGGGCAGCCCGTGGAGGAGCCCAGGCCGCAGCGGGTGATGCCTGATGGAGGCTGTGACTGCGTGGGAAGCTCAGCCTGGAGCCAGCTCCTGGGAGCCCGTGGGGAGAGAGGAGCCCAGGCCAGAGCAGGTTTGCTGTCAGGACTCGTGACCCTGTGAGGGCCCCAGGCTGGAGCAGCCTGTGCCTGAGGGACTGTTCTCCTGTGGGTGACCCACGCTGGGGCAGGGTGTGAGGAGCTGCCCCATGGCAGGCCCCAGGCTGGGGCAGGGTGTGAGGAGCTGCCCCATGGCAGGCCCCAGGCTGGAGCAGGGTGTGAGGAGCTGCCCCATGGCAGGCCCCAGGCTGGAGCAGTTGGTGAGGAGCTGCCCCATGGCAGGCCCCAGGCTGCAGCAGTTGGTGAGGAGCTGCCCCATGGCAGGCCCCAGGCTGGAGCAGTTGGTGAGGAGCTGCCCCATGGCAGGCCCCAGGCTGGGGCAGTTGGTGAGGAGCTGCCCCATGGCAGGCCCCAGGCTGGGGCAGTTGGTGAGGAGCTGCCCCATGGCAGGCCCCAGGCTGGGGCAGTTGGTGAGGAGCTGCCCCATGGCAGGCCCCAGGCTGGAGCAGTCGGTGAGGAGCTGCAGCCCGTGGGAAGGAGCCACGCTGGAGCAGTTGGGGAGGGACTGTCTCCCGTGGGAGGGACCCCACAAGGCAGCAGGGGGAAGTGTGAGGAGGCCTCTCCCTGAGCAGCAGCAGCAGCAAAGTCCATCTGACATGAACTGACCCCAACGCCCATCCCCTGTGCTGCTGGGGGGAAGGAAGGGAAGTCCTGGAGGAGGGAGGGGTGGGGTGAGGGGTTTGAAGATTCGGTTTCATTTCTCATCTCCCTGTTCTGATGGTTCATTAATAAATCAAACCCTTTTCTCCCCAAGCTGAGTCTGTGTTGCCCCAGACACTAATTGCTGACCCATCTCCCTGTCCTTATCTCCACACACACAAACCTCCCGCTGTATCTCTCCCCTGTCTAATTGAGGAGGGGGACTCACAGAGCAACTGCAACCCAGCAGGGTTCAACCCACCACCCTCCTCTTGCCTCACCTTGGAGTAAGTGGCTCCATTGACGACTTCCCCTTTCCGCAGCCAGACGATGGAGGCCGCTGGCTTGGCGTTGTCTGCGTGGCAGGTCAGGTTGAGGGGGTCTCCTGCTCTCAGGCTGATGATGGGCCCCCCCCATAATGACAGGATCATCTGGAGGAACTGCAAGGAAACAGCACAGAGGAGATGATCTTGTTTGCTGCCATTAAACCAACCTTCCTGGAGTACCTGTGGGGTGTGGGCTGCCCGGACTGGCCCGTGACCCCCCTCCAACCTCTGCAGCTGGCTTTGACGTGGCTGTGTGATACAAGCCCACCTCAGCCAGCTTGCTTTTTGCTGCTCACATGAAAGCTCTGCCCCAGACTTGAGCTATGGCTGAAGTTTCAGAAGGGCCACAAGGCCAGGTGGCTGCCTGAGCTTTGCAGTAATACAGAGGAACCAAACCTGTGGCAGAGAAATCCACCAAGGGCTGCCAGACACTTGGAAATATGGCCCAGGGTGTCCCTGAGCTGTGCTATTTAAAGGAAATGTGTTTCCTTGCTGGCCCTGTTCTTCTATTCCTCCCCAGGCAACTGTAACTGGACACAAGGATATTGGGCCTGGAGGGGTTTTGGTCTGGCCCCTGTGCCTCTGGCTGCAAATAGATGGCAGGTGAGAGTTATATGGAGGAGAAGGGCAGGGGGAGATGCCTTTGGACTGTTACCTATTGCACCCTGGGGGGAAACCAGCTTGTTATAGGCATGAGGAGCGTGGTTTGCAGATGGCTGCCTTTGAAGAGGGCTCCCTTGGCAGTGCTCTGGCACAGAGGGATGGAGGAAGCCCCGAGCACTGCCTTGCTCTGCTTTGATTTCCCCGCTGCCTTCACCCATCGTCTGCGCTGCGGTTCTCTCGCTGCACAAAAGGTTGTGAAGCTCCTCTCATGTGGTCAGACTCCCTCTTGCCTGGGTGAGGCCTTTTGAGTGTTCCTGTGAGAGCAGATTTCCCTGGGGGTGTCAAGGAGATGTTTAAGATCTCCACTTGCCTTTGCAAGCACCTCAGTGTGGCAGCCTGGGTGAGGCTGCACCCTCCTCACAGGACGTGGCTTTGCTGCTATCACACAGCCCCTGGGCATCCTGTGGGTTTTTCTTGGGAAGCACTTCATGGGAGAGGCAAAGAGGGATGGAAGCAGGAGTTAAGGAGCTCCTGAGCATGGTCTCCTCCTCCGACTCATTCTTGAAGCCTGGCATCTCTATAAACACACCCAGCATGGCAGGAGATGGCATATGCTTGAGGGCAGGAAGGGGCTGCAGAGGGCCCTGGGCAGGCTGGAGCCATGGGCTGAGGCCAATGGGATGAGGTTGGACAAGGCCAAGGGCTGGGTCCTGCCTTTGGGCCTCCCCAAGCCCAGGCACAGCCACAGGCTGGGGCAGAGGGGCTGGAAACTGCTGCAGGGAAAGGGCCTGGGGGGGTGGATGAGAGGTTAATGTGAGGCAGCTGGGGAAGGGGCTGGAGCACAAGGGGGCTGGGGAGGGGCTGAGGGAATGGGGGTGTTGAGCCTGGAGAAGAGGAGGCTGAGGGCAGCCAGCAGCACTCTCTGCAGCTCCCTGACAGTGAGCTGGGGGTTGGGCTCTTCTCCTGAGTAACAAATGACAAGGGGAAACAACCTCAAGTTGCCCCCAGGCAGGTTCAGATTGGAGATGGGGATGAACTGTTTCCCTGAGAGGGGTGTCAGCCCTGTGCCAGGCTGCCCAGGGAGCTGGGGCAGTGCCCAGCCCTGGAGGGATCCCAAAGCTGTGGAGCTGAGGTGCTGATTCTGTGAAATTCAGCTGTGAGAGGGGCTGTTCCTTCACCCTGCAGAGAGGACCTTTCATCTCCACCACCCTCACTGGATCTGCTCTAGCCAAGACCTGCTCTGAAGCTGGGAAGGTCTGTACAGCTCTGTCTCTCTCTTCCCACCCAGACCCTTTGAGAAACCCAGCTGTGGTCTTGTGGGCAGATGTGTTGCCCATCCATCTCATGGGCTGCTCCACGAGCCCAGACAGCACTGGGAAGCTGGCAGGAATGTAGAGGACACAGTGGAAAGGCATCTTCTCTTACCCAAGCAGAAGAGCTCATCCTAATGAAGGACACAGGAAGAAACTGCTGCTGCACCCCCAGCCTTACACCCTTCAGCATCCCTCCTGAGGGCAAAGTCAGTGCTGGTGCCCCTTCCCCAAGCCAGCTGGCACCAGGCTGAGCCACACCAAGTTGGCCAAAGCCCTTTGTGAGACCCTCTGTGGTTGCTCCTGAGCTGTCCCAGCGTTTTTAGCTGACCAAAAACACCCCTCCCCAAACACTGCAAATCTGGCTGGGTGGAATTCAGGAGATGGAAAGGGGATTATGCTCTGTGCCAACACAGAGGTGATTGCCTGTGCCTGCACAGGATTTGTAGGCAAGGCAGATGTGCTGGTTGCACACGAGGCTGCTCACACACACACACACAGAGCTGCCAAACGCTGTGAGTAATGGGATTTTGCAGCTCAGTGGGTGGAACTCAGGGGCTGGGGGCAGTGGGGAGGGAAAAGCTTTTCTACATGGAGCCAAAATGTACAGGCTTGGTGGGGTTTTTTTTTTCCAGGTTACAAGAGTGGAAAAAGAAGTGGTTTGGGTTAGTTGCAATGCTTCAGCCCCTGTAAATATGAGAGTGTGGCAGGTTCTGCTTCATTCTGCTGCTGTCTCACTGTGAGGGAAGGTGTTTCCTTTCACTTCTTTAAAGAAAAACCCATTTTCATTGGCTGGGCTTATGCTGATGGTATTTTTCAGTAGTTCTTTTCCCCCTCACTGAAGCTATTAATTGGATTTGACCTCAGCTTGTAAGATGTTGAAAACTCATCTTGTGGAGCAGGGGAGACGAGCCACAGGCCTTGCTCTGAGGAGCAGCTGGGGATGAAATGAAGGGGCTCGGGCAGTGGGACGTTTAATGTGCCTCACTGTGCTGTAAAGGGCTGATGGGGAGCACAAGGGGCTGGGGAGGGGCTGAGGGAATGGGGGTGTTGAGCCTGGAGAAGAGGAGGCTGAGGGCAGCCAGCAGCACTCTCTGCAGCTCCCTGACAGGAGGCCGAGGGGAGGAGGGGCGGCCATCTTTGCTCCCAGGTCACAAGCCACAGGGCGAGAGAAAAAGGCCTCAAGTTGCCCCAGGGGAGGTTGAGGCTGGAGCTGAGGCAGAACTGTTTCCCTGAGAGGGGTGTCAGCCCTGTGCCAGGCTGCCCAGGGAGCTGGGGCAGTGCCCAGCCCTGGAGGGATCCCAAAGCCGTGGGGCTGAGGTGCTGAGGCTGTGGGGCAGAGCTGGGCTGGGCAGTATCAAGTGAATGGTTGGACTCCAGCAGCTTAAAGATCTTTTCCAACCCAAATGATTCTATGATGACTTGTTCTTTGCCATCACTGGCTTAACATCCCCAAGTCAAGGCAGTCCAGCCTGTCCCTTGGCTGCCCTTGAAGCCCGAGGGATGTCGTGGGACAGGGGACGACCTAATACAGACACACACAGAACCACTTGTCTTCCCTGGCTCAGAAACTCTTGTTTTCTAACTTGTTTTGCTCCCATTTCCTTCCTTCCAGCAAGTCCTGGAGCTGCTTAAGGAGATGAGGAAGGAGAATGGCTCCTGCTGATGTCTTGGTTATCATCCCCCAGTTACCCATGTAGCTGTGAACGATGGTCTCCAGGCTCACTAACCAGGGGATCTGCTTGGGGAGGTGAAGGTCTGATGAATTAGTGATGTCTCTCTACAGCTCTAACTTGTAGCAAATGAAGGATGGATGTATTCCTTCCCTGCCCCAAACTCCAGCCTAGGAGAGGAGGATGAAAGATAAAAGGGGTAGAAGGAGGAGAAGGAAAGATAAAAGAGGGTGAAAGAGGAAGAAGGGAAAAGCAAGAAGCCAGTAGAGCAGAGCCATGATCCATTATTTATCCTCTGTGCTCCCAGGACTGGGTTTTAATACAAGGCACTGCTACAGAATCCAGCCTCCTAATTCTTAATCACATTGATGCAGAAGTGCCAGCCTTCCTGATTCATACAGGGATGTAAATAGGGAGAGTTCTTCAGGGGGTGTGTGTGTGAGGGGGGTTTATCCCTGGAAAGCTGTAACAATGCAGGAGGGATCCAGGATGGCTCAAGCCCACAAGGGTAGGATTGAGCTGGAGAGATGGATGATTATGCAGCTGATTATGGGGTGGGAATCCAGACAGATTATCCCCAAATAGGCATAGTGTGAGAGCACCTGGGTGGGAGATGCAGCCAAGTCCAGCACAGGGTCTCCTGTTCCTCACCCTGTCCTCAGGACCTCAGCAGTGGACCTCAGACCTCCTGGAAACAACGACAAGCTTCTCCCCATCAACCCCTTGATTCTTCCTTTCAAAACACAGGGCTTGCTGACTGTTTTCTCAAGCAGCTTTGGGCAGCCATCCATCTCTTCTCCATAGCTGTGGGCTGCCTGGATGAGTAAGGGCAGCTGGGGGTCTCCTTGCCCTTTGGAGTGCTTTAGGAGAAGCCTGTTTTACAGCACATCAGCATCAAGGAACACAAAGTAGTGAGTGTTGCTCTTGCCCTGTGCATTCAGCAAATTAGCTGGCTTGTTAGAGGCTTTCCCTAAGACAGCCCTGCCCTGCAAGACTTAACCCTGGCATTAATCAAGGAGACCAGGCAGAAGCACTCAGGGCTGAGCCACCACCCCAGGGCTTTGGCTGAGTGATAACATAGATATCTGGAAATGCTCCCAGCAGCTGGACAGTGTTGTGGGGAGCAGACAGAGCCTCAATTATTAGCAGTATTTATTGAGCTAACAGGCTCCTGGAAGCAGAGGAAGCAAAAAGCCCTCTGGCCACCAGCATTTTCCCCCTAATGAACACTGGCTGCTGCTTTTTGCTCCCTTCTTGATGTGCCTGGTACCTCAGGTTGGCATAACCAGTCACCTCTTTTTAGGACACATCTGGCCCCAAATGCTCACTGGTAGGGAAGAGCCACCAAACCCCTGAGGGTTGCTCTGAGCCACCTATGTGCAAGTGACCCAGAGCCAAGGTGAGACCCAGCACAGGCTGGAGATCCCTCAGGAGAGGCATCACTGCTGCATCTTCCCCACGGGCTCTGTGGCACTCAGGGCTCTGGGGCTCATCTCATGTGGCTGTTAAGCAAGTACCAGTGACCAGGAGATGCTCTTTAGTCATCAGAAACCATTAGGGAGTGGGTTTTTAAGGCCCAGAGCTGGGTCTAAGCACAGACCAAAAGCCCTCTGCAGTGATTTGCTACCAGTACTTGATGGGGCAGCTGCCTTCCACCCAGCCTGCAAACACCAGGCTCCATGGGGATGATGAAGCCAAGCCAAACAAGGCTACATTTGCTCCCCTATTTTATCTCTAACACAAAGGAAGGCACAGGAGAGCCCCAAGGAGACAGCCTGCAGGGATTCAGCAGGCTCAGCTGATCCTGGGATGGATCTGGGAGCTTTGCTGGAGTGAGGGGAGGTGTTTGTGCATTCAGGCTTGGCACAGAGCAGTGTTTGCCTCTTGTACACAAGTCAAGCTTAGGAGGGCAACCCAGTACACGTGCTCTGGGTGCCTGGACCTTCATCTGGATGCAGCTGCTCCCTGGGTGGCAGCTTCTGCACCACAAACCCTGCACAGAGAGTTTTTCCTTGGTGAATCCAACCTCTGCTCCAGGCTGGGGGCACTTGGAGTCTGAGGTTTTCTGGCTGGCAAAGAAACAGGATTCAATGTGCAGCCCTTTTGCCTTCCCAGGATGATCCTGTCCTGCTCCAGAAAGAAAAATGAGCAGGCACTTGCCCTCTGCAGTTGGTTAACAGAGGTGTGGCTTTGACAATAAGCTTGGTGTTAGGGATGCTCAGCAGGAGTTAGTTAGCTGCTGGATCATTTCTGTGCTCTGACATGTCCTTTCCTTGCAGGGAGCTGCCTCCTCTTTGCAAGCTTTCCCCACCAGCCCTGGGGGTGCTGCTCTGCAAGATGCTCCTGAAGGTCTTGAGGAGAGGTTTGGGATGTTTAACTCAGTTTGGGATAGACACTGAGCAAGCTGAGCAAAGGAAAGCAGCAGCTTTCCTACCAGGTGAGATCAGAAGAAAATGGCTGTTGAATGTGGCAAAAATCAAGGCTGGGAGACTGTGACTGGTTGCAGTGAAAGAATTGGGGGAAGGTTGAAGGTTGGGAGAAGACAAAGGGAAAACCCAGGAACATTTGGACACTGGGAAAGAAAGAAGGTTCTCAGTTCCATCAAGTATCTAAGCACAGCTTCCCAACAGGAGCAAGAGGGGCTAGAAAACAAAACTGATTCCAGGATGGACTTTGCTACAGTGGATTAGAGAATCCCCTTCTAGGGATTGTGCTTCTGGCAGCAGTTTCCCAGCAGCCTGCCTAAAGGTCTCTCTATTAGCAAGCCTGAAGGCTCAGAAGCCCTGCAGAGCAGCTTTCAGCTCCAGGAAGGTTGAGCTTTTCACTTATCAGGGCTCTGCACATTTAGGATTCAGATTTTCAGCAGCTCCTGAGAGCTAGGGAGGATATAAACAGGCTGTTGGGTTTTGTCCAGCACTTCTAAAGGCTGAGATTTGGCTGTGTCTGGGTGCTGCCACAGGTTATGTGTTGCAGGGCAGCACTTGCTGAGGACTTATGGCAAAGTGTGTGGGGGTCAATGAGCTCTGCAGGGGCTGCAGTTGCATCTTCCCCACCACCACGCTGACATGCAGCCATGCTGCCTCTCCCTTTCCTCCCTGCAACCCCTGGGCTGAGGAGGAGCTCTGGCAGGTAAGAAAGGGACAGTGCAGAGCAAGTGCTCTGAGTGCACAAACAGGGTCAGGCTGAGGGGCTTCACTCCCAGCTTGTTGAGATCTCCCCCTCCCAAGCACCACTGACTGACCAGATATTCCTTTTGCATCCCACCCCTGATACCTGGAGATGATTTCTGTCTCCAGGCTGCTCAGCAGGATGAGGTTCAGCTATTAGGGCTTGGAAGGGACCTTTAGAGCTCATCCAGTCCAACCCCCCTGCTCAGCAGGTCCCACCTAGATCAGGTCACACAGGGACACGTCCCTCTTCTGCAAAGAAAACTGTTGCTGAAGCTGTCTGTGTCCTACTTCCCTGCACAAGGCAGGCTGAGAACAACCCTGTGCTGTGTGCTGTCAGTTTACAGAGGCCATGCCAGCTCTGGTGCCAACCCTGGCACTGCTTCAAAGCCTCCAGCCCCTGACCTGTGTGCTGCCAGCCTCTGGCCCTGCTGGGACTGGCATGGGAGGGAAGGCAGGCTGGTCCTTTGGAGAATGCCTGAGTGACTGGCAGCCTTCCTGCAGCTCTCCCTGCCAAGGTCACCCACCCTGGGAAGGGTGGCAGTGGGATGAGGCTCTTGGATGGTGCCATGGGTTTGTGTGGAGCTGCTTCTGGTAAGGGGGAAGGGGCTGTAAAGGTGGCTCCTGTATGAAGTTGCTCAAAACTCCTCCCAGCTCTGAGCCAGACCCACTGCTGGGTCACTTTTGAAGAAGAAGAAGCCAGAGGAGGAAGGTTCTTCCTGATCTTTCCTTTTTTTTCCAAGCTGGTGGTGATGGAAAGAGTTGGAAGAGAGAGAGAAGCAACCATGAGGACCCAAACGTCAGTGAGGGAAGAGAAGAGGAGATGTGCTGGAGCAGAGACTCCTCTGCATCCTGCAGAGAGGGCTGGTGAAGCTGAGATGTGCCAGCAGGTTGTGGAGGGCTCCAGGCCAGGGCTGAGTGTGCCCAGAGGGGCTGTGACTCTGTGGGAGCACAGTGATGCAGCAGAAGGTGCCCAGGATGCAGCCAGCACTGACCCACAGCCCTCAGCACCTCAGCCCCACGACTTTGGGATCCCTCCAGGGCTGGGCACTGCCCCAGCTCCCTGGGCAGCCTGGCACAGGGCTGACACCCCTCTCAGGGAAACAGTTCTGCTTCAGCTCCAGCCTCAACCTCCTCTGGGGCAACTTGAGGTCGTTTCCCCTTGTCCTGTCATTCATTACTGGGGAGCTGAGCCTGACCCCCAGCTCACTGCAGCCTCCTGTCAGGGGGTGTCAGAGAGTGCTGCTGGCTGCCCTCAGCCTCCTCTTCTCCAGGCTCAACACCCCCATTCCCTCAGCCCCTCCCCAGCCCCTTGTGCTCCAGCTCCTTCCCCAGTTTCATTGCCTATCTCCAGGTCGTCCTCTGTTGTCCCCAGCCTGCAACAACCTCATCCTGATGCTGCTGTGCTGCCAGAGCTCTGCTGCCTCATTCTTCTTTCTGACCTGAGGGAACTGAGCTTGGACAGCCTGAGAAATGCAGGCCAGCCTAAAAACATGCAGGCCAGGCCAGGCTGAAAAATGCAGGGCAGCTGCAGGAGCCCTCAGCAAGGCAGAGAGTGGAGGCAGAGAGGAAACAGATGCAGGAGAACAGCACAGCCTGGGGAAAACAGGCTGAAAAATAAATCAAAAGAAACAAGGGGAAGCAGGGAGGGAAACAGTGATGAAAGTTTAACTAGTGCATCTCTTTCTCAGTCCTATTTTGTCTCGGGGCACTTGGGTGAGAGTGTGTGAGAGTGGGTGGGCTGCCAGCAGCGATGCCTCCTCTCCATCCCCAGAGCACCCAAAGCAAAGAGCATCCCTGCTGCCCTCCTGTCCACCTCTGCAGCTCAGCCTCATGCATGGACCCTCCTCACATCCCAAAGCTCCAGGTGCTTTGGATCCCTTTGGGTCAGAAGTCTGGGTTTCTCCCCTGGAATGGCACCCAGTGAAGCTTTGCAGACATGGCAAAGCTCTGCCTGAACTCACCAGCTCAGCTCCTCTTCCCCACCCTTTTGTCCCAGAGGGACAGATGTTTGCCCACCAGATCCCTCTCCAGGGATGACCATCACTGATGCTCTTGTGGCTTTGTCAAGCTGAGGGGAGTGGTTTGGTCCCAGATTTGTTCCTAGGCAGCGTTTGCAGTGTTGGGTTGGAATGAAACCACATTTCCAAGCTCTGAAATCCTTTGTGATGCCCAGCTCTGGGCAGCACCCATTGATTGGAGGGAACACAGGAGAAGTGAGCATTTGTATTCTGTTTCATATGGGGAGAGGGGAAAGTTCTGTCACCCCCCTCCACCCAGGCTTTAGTGAAACACAGGCAGAGGCTGTGCAAGTGGCCAGCTGGGGATCAGTTGCTTCCCTGAAACCTCTCTGCAAAGAGGAAGAAACTTCAGTGTTTCCTCTGTCAGCTGAAAGGGTGACACAAGCCCAGCAGATCCACTGCATCTGCCAGCTCCTTGTTTAGTTCACAGGATCACAGAATCTCAAGGGCTAGGAGGGACCTGCAAAGCTCACCCAGTGCAGCCCCCTGCCAGAGCAGCAGCACCTAGAGCAGGGCACACAGGGACTCATCCAGCTGGGTTGGGATGTCTCCAGAGAAGGAGCCTCCACAGCCCATCTGGGCAGCCCCTGCCAGTGCTCCCTCACCTCAGCAGGGAACAAGTTGCTTGTGTTGCTTTGGAACCTCTTCTGTTGCAGCTTGTTGCCCATTGTCCTGTCATTGGCCATCCCTGGTGGGCACCAGGGAAGAGCCCTGCTGCAGCAAGGCCCTCTGAGCACAGCTCTCCTCACTGCAGCCACAAACCACCTCTGACACCCTCCCACAAACAGGAACACAAAGGGCTATAAAGATGCTGAAGGGGATTGGAGCATCTCTCTGATGAGGGAAGGCTGCAGGACCTGGGGCTGTTCCAGCCTGGAGAGGAGAAGGTTGAAGGGGGAACCTCATGAATGCTGATCAATAGCTAAAGGCTGGGTGATGAGAGGATGGGGACAGTCTATTTGTGTGGTGGCCAGTGACAGGACAAGGGGTGATGGGATGAAGCTAGAACACAAAAGTTCCACTTAAACACCAGGAGAAAGTCCTTTGGTGCTGAGGTGAGGGAGCCCTGGCCCAGGCTGCCCAGGGAGGGTGTGGAGGCTTCTCAGGAGGTTTCCAACCGCACCTGGACACGTTCCTGTGCCCCTGAGCCAGGGGAACCTGCTGTAGCAGGGGGTTGTGCTGGGTGAGCTCTGCAGGGCTCTTCCCACCCCCACAACTCTGTGATTATGTGATTCTGTGATAGCCTGTCTCCTGTCCCTCATCCCTCAACTGCTGGTACGTGTCTGAAACTTCTCCTGGAAGGGTTTAGATGCAGGAAATCATTCTCCACTACCCCCTGCCTGCCTCTGCTCCCACTGCGTGCTGCAGCTCCTGGGTGCACACTGACACTTCAGAGAGTGCAGGCAGGAACCAGCAGCCATCAATTTTCCCCATATGCCAGATATTTTACACAGCTTTTTTCCTTCCTTTAAAAAGGAAAAAAAGAAAGAAGAGGAGGGTTATTACTGATCATTAAACAAGCAAGGAGAAGAAAGTATGGTGTGGAGCAAACTGCAGGAGCTGGCCTCCTGCTTCAGGCAGTGGGAGCTGCTCTCAGCTCTCATCTTCTGCAGGATGGGAAGGGACAGATCCCCTTTTCCCTGAGAGGGGTGTCAGCCCTGTGCCAGGCTGCCCAGGGAGCTGGGGCAGTGCCCAGCCCTGGAGGGATCCCAAAGCCGTGGGGCTGAGGTGCTGAGGGCCATAGGTCAGTGCTGGGCTGAGAAGAGTGAAGCCAGGGCTGGGACTGCAGGAGCTTCAAGGGCTTTTCCAACCCAAATGCTTCTGTGATTCAATGATTATCTGCCTTGACCTCCATTAACCAACACCACTGCTGCTAATTAGCTGCAGGTTTGTACTACCCTAACGAGCCCTTGGAGGGATGGGGGAGCCACACACCAGCACAGCAGCCAAGGTGCAAGGGAAGAGGCTGAAAGGGGAACAACTCACCCCTCACTGCTGCTATTGAGAAGGGGAATCAAACCAGTTCTTGATGCCCCTTCACCCTCCCCTCACCCAACTCACAATGCCTGAGCTTCCTGATGAGGATGTGATGGGAGATGGTGTCCAAAGCCTTGCTGAGGCCAAGGCAGATGACCTGCAGTGCTCTCCCCTCACCTCCCCAGCCAGTGCCAGCACCACAGAAGGCATCAGGTTGGTCAAACAGGGTTTCCCCTTGATGAATCCACATTGATTCCCTCTGACAAGAACTCAGGTTCTCTTAAAACTTAAACAGAGGTGGTTGGGTTTGTGGGAGAAGGGCAGAGGAAAGGAAGAGAGTGATGGGGGAGAGGAGACTGGAGAAAGAAGGAACAAGCCAAGCTGAGCTAAGTGCATCTTCCCTGCACCACATGGGCTCCTCAAGCCCACCCTGGCTTTCCCATCCCCTCTGACACATTGATTCTGAGGGATGTTGTGCAACTGTTGATAGTGAAACAGAGATGTGGGAGGTGCTGAGGATGTTTAACTCATCAGGAGCTGCTTTGCCCTCCCTGTCAGGGAGCTGCTACCTCAGGCTGCTCCCAAACCTGCTCCCAAACCTTGGGTTTTGTTTCTAAGCAGGATATTGATCTTTTTCCCTCCTCTTTTCCTCCTTTTTTGTGTATTGTTCTTTGACTGATGGAGTGTTTGAGGGGGAATTGGATTCTCTTTTTAATTAAGGAAGCAAAAGAAAAGGCATTTCAAGAGGGGAAACATTTTGGTCAGGCATTGCTGTTCCTCTCTGGGGGAGAAGGTGCTGGTGCAGCCAAGCAGCTGCAGCCTGGCCTGGGAAATGAGGAAAGAGAAGGGGAGACAGATGAAGTGGCTGAGTGACAGCTCCCAGGAGCCACTGTGGCACAAACAGTTGCATTTCCTTCTGATGAGGGGGTTTTCTTTCCCCACTCCCTTCCTATTTCTTGCAGTTCTGGATATCCTCCCTCCATCTAACACCTCAGAAACACTTGGGTTGAACAGCAGCAACTGCCCTAAACGTGCTCTGCTCAGGTTGGAGATGTGACTGTCACAGAATCAGGGTGCTGGGGGTTGGGAGAACCTTTGGAGCTCATCCAGCCCAACCCTCCTGCAGAAGCAGCTCCCACCTAGATCAGGACGGTGTGCTGCACTGGGGTCTCCTCTCACTGAGCCTGAGCTGGGCTTTATCACAGGCCCAAACAGAAATGCCCCTGCTCAGAAACAGTGAAGGAGTCTCAGAGAACACAGGCACAGCTGGGAGCTGATGCTGCTTCAATCAGCTGATTTGGTTCCCTGGGTGGGGATTCACTTTGAGGGGCTCTACCAGACCCTTCATGTTATTCCCATGTTCAAAGACAATGGGTGTGTGAGGAGCTCATCATCTGACCCACAGATGCATCCCAAAGGCATTAGGCTGGGGGTGACCTGCTGGAGAGCAGCTCCAGGAGAGGGACCTGGCAGTGCTGGCTGAGAAGAAACTGCCCCTGAGCAGCAACGTGGGCTCGTGGGCAAGAAGCCAACGGCAGCCTGGGGGCATCCAGCAGAGTGTGGGCAGCAGGGCCAGGGAGCTTCTGCTCCCCTTTGCTCTGCTCTGCCACAGCTGCTGAGGCCTCAGCTGGAGTCCTGTGGCCAGTTGTGGGCTCCCCAGCTGCAGAGGGACAGGGAAGTGCTGCAGAGAGGCCAGTGCAGGGCTGCCAAGATGCTCAGGGCACTGGAGCATCTTCCTTGGGAGGAAAGGCTGCGGGACCTGGGGCTGGTCAGGCTGGAGAGAAGAGCAAGGGGGGAGCTCATCAACACTTACAAGTACTTAAAGAGAGGGTGTCAGGAGGATGAGGTGACACTTTTGTCTGTTGTCTCCTCTGCCAGGACAAGTGGTGATGGGCACAAGCTGGAACACTACAAGTTCCACCTAAACACAAGAAGCAAGTCCTTTGGTGCTGAGGTGAGGGAGCCTGGCCCAGGCTGCCCAGGGAGGGTGTGGAGGCTCCTTCTCTGCAGGTTTCCAACCCCACCTGGACATGTTCCTGTGTCCCCTGAGTGAGGGGAACCTGCTGTAGCACGGGGTTGTGCTGGATGAGCTCTGCAGGGCCCTTCCAGCTCCCACCATTCCATGATTTTATGATTCTCTATAACAAGTAAAGCCATAAATCCTAACAGAAAAAGAAGCAGAAGCACCAGAGGCCTGACCTGGAGTCTCAAGGCAACGCTCACAGGATGCTCCAGCACCTCAGCTCCGAGATGCTTTGGATCTCATCCTGATACAGCCAAAGGCACCATGAGCTGCCTGCACTTTTCTGGTGGCAGAGGCTTCTCCCTGTGCAAAGCCTGAGGGGTTGGGATGTGTTCCTGCACCCCTGCAGTCAGACACTCTCAGTGTCCTTCCAGACTGCCACTTAAAATGCTCAGCACATCCCCGAGCACCGACCCTGCCGGGGGCAGCCGCGTGCCGAGGGGCTGCCAGGAGCCCCCGTTACTCTGGCAGAAGATGGATTTCCCTGGCAGGGCCTTACAGATAGAGATGCTACCAGCATTCCCCAAAGCATCCATCAAAGTCCCCCCTCTCCTGCCTCCTGAGGTTTTAATCACCCGAGTCCCAGCTGCAGTGGGGTGATGGGGAGGAAGGAAAGGGAAAGGCGAGAGAGGTGGGAGCTGTGGAGGGAAAGCTGGAGAGGAGCTCAGGCTGTGCTGCATGGAAAGGGAATTTAGGAGCCTTTCTGAAAGGGTTTAGGGCAGTTTTGCTAAAGGAGAAGAGCAGAAGGGGATGTTTGGAAGCCATTGAAACCATTCAGGTTGGGTTCTCCCTTGCCCAAGGGTTCATTTTGGAAAGGGGACTCAGATGGTGGCTGGTGGGGAGCTGGCTGGGAAGGTGGGCTGAGGGGGACAGGGGAGGGATGCAAAGCTCCTTCCTTTGCTCCCTGCTCATCCCTGTCCTGCAGGAAAGTGGTTCCCAGCCCTGTTCCCTCAGCCTTCTCTGTCATTCCTGATTGCTCAATGGAGCAATTCAGCAAAGCCTGTCAATGGACTGAAAGGCTCCTGAGGTTCAAGAGTGGATGAGGCTGCTCAAGGGTGGATGGGAGAGGGCTGGGGAGGAAAGAGATGGTGAGAGCAGAGTCCTACCCACTGCAGCAGAGGGGATCCAAAGCCTGGGACCAGCTCACTCTGGCAGCAGTTGATGTAGGGGCAGGATCCCACAACAGCCCTGTGGATGCAGGTAGGGGTGAGAGCAGAGCTGCTCCTGCCCAGCTGCTGCCCTGCACCCACTCAGCTGCCTTCCCAGCACAGCTTCCTCCTCCACTTTCATCGAATCACAGAACCATTTGGGCTGGAAAAGCCCTTGAAGCTGCTGCAGTCCCAGCCCTGCCCTCACCCTGCCCAGCCCAGCACTGACCCACAGCCCTCAGCACCTCAGCTCCACGGCTTTGGGATCCCTCCAGGGCTGGGCACTGCCCCAGCTCCCTGGGCAGCCTGGCACAGGGCTGACACCCCTCTCAGGGAAACAGTTCTGCCTCAGCTCCAGCCTCAACCTCCCCTGGGGCAACTGCAGCCCCTTTCCTCTTGTCTTCTCACTTATTACTTGGGAGCACAGAACTGAACTCTCCTGGTCACAGCCTCCTGTCAGGGAGCTGCAGAGAGTGCTGCTGGCTGCCCTCAGCCTCCTCTTCTCCAGGCTCAACACCCCCATTCCCTCAGCCCCTCCCCAGCACCCTTGTGCTCCAGCCCCTTCCCCAGCTCCCAAGCACTTCACCTTTCCCACTTGAGAAGCTCACAGCTCATCAGGGGATGTCCCAGCCCCCAGGTACTTGTCAGTCACCCCTGAGACACCCCACTGATTATTTTTATCCTCTGTGTGGCACCTGGGAGGTGCAGAAACCAGGGTATTCTCAGCCTATCTCTCTCTCTGTCTCAGGCTTAATGGTGCCTGTAAATTGCTGCTGCATGTCTGGGGAGCAGCATTTGCACTGAGGCTGAGATTTCTCCATGCTGTCCATGTTTCCTCCTCCCACACTTTGCTCCAGGGGGGAATCTGGGGCTGTTTTTGCAGGGAGTGAGGATTTTCCTCCCTCTCCTACCTGTTCTCATCCCATTACAGGCTTGCAGAGCTCTGGTGGGGAGGAGGCACAAAGAGGAGATGCAGGGCTGTTTCTTGTTCTGGTCTGCAGCCCACTGTGACTGTTTGAAAAGTAGCCCAGGCAGAAGCAAATGAGAGCTTTGGCTCTGCTGAGCACTTCTTCATGTCATGCAGGAACATGTAAAAGGTTGTTTTCCCTCCCTGCCTTGCCTAGGGATGTGCAGGAGGTGTGACTGAGCTTTTGGGCTTGTGCTGAAGGTTGGGGAATGGTCCAAAGGCCTTCAGGAGATGGGAGGGCTGTTGGGTGATGCTGGTGGCAAAGGGTTTGCCTGAGGTTGTGGTGGGAAACACAGGCTGTATGGCCCAGAAACCCCATCCTCAGTGACCACAGACACCCCTGTGAGAGGGATGGTAGTAGTTTGCCTGGGCCAGGTTTTGGTAGTGAGGGGCTACAGGGGTGGCTTCTTTAAACCAAGAGCTTCTTCCCCTGTAGCTGCCAGGGCCAGTCAGTTGTAAGCTGGAGCCACAGCTGGCCTGGCCAGTTAGTGACTGGGGTAACATCTCTGTGATGAAGGTGTTGGAGAAGGAGAAGTTGTTGCTGGGCAGTTGCTGAAGTGCAGCAGCAACAGGGAGTGAGAATGTGACATCTCTGCAGACACCAAGGTCAGTGCAGAAGGAGGGTGCTTAGACAACCTCTCCTTATGTTTCTCTCTCCCCTGTCCAGTTGAGGAAGAGGAGTCAAAGCACAACTTGGTGGGCACCTGGTGGGGACCCAGCCAGGGTTAAACCCACCACAGGGATTGGAAGAAGCCCATCACTCCCATCTGGTGACAAACAAAGGGCTCTGCCTGTGAATATCTTCCAGCCACTCCAGGCAGTGAGTTTGTTGTTTACTCACTCAGAGAGGAGAGAAGGTCAGCAAATCTCAGTTGGCTTGCTGCAGTCCTGGAGGGGAGAGCAAAGCTAAACCTGGCAGAGAAATGACTCACTATGGACTGTTCTCCTGCTCAATCATTACTCCATTACACAAGAAGCCTCCAAACCACACACAGAAACTCCAGCCCAGGTCCAAATGATGCTATCTTGCAAATCCCACCTCGAGCTGCCAGGCCTTTTGCATCAGAGCAGCTCTTGAGGGCTGGCAGAGCCAAATCTCCTGGAGAAGCCTTTTGCAAGCAGTTCCCAGCCTTCAAGCCAGTGAGGCAGGTGAGGGATGTGTGAGCAGGGCTGCACCCTCCTCACAGCTGGATGCAAAATACCACTGGCATTAGGTTCAAACCCTGAGTAAACTGAAATCAGAGCATCTGCTGCTCTTTCATTAAGCTCATGTTGACACCAGAGGAAAGGGACCATGGCAGGACAGATGGAGAGGAAAGGGCTGCAGAGGGAATGGTGCCTTGGCTTGAATTGCCTGTGGGCAGGAGCCCCAAGCTGGGCCCAGGCTGGTGGCAACTGGCAGGCACTGGGCAACATGACCTCAGACAAGGAGATCTCTCTGCCCTGAGCTCTGCTTCAAGGAAGTGGTTGTCCCCTGTGCTGGGCCCTGGGGAGGCTGCAGCTCCAGGGCTGTGTCAGTGCTGGGCCCCTCACTCACTGCCACAGGGACACTGAGGGGCTGCAGCGTGGCCAGAGCCGGGCACTGAGCTGGGGAAGGGGCTGGAGCACAAGGGGCTGGGGAGGGGCTGAGGGAATGGGGGTGTTGAGCCTGGAGAAGAGGAGCCTGAGGGCAGCCAGCAGCACTCTCTGCAGCTCCCTGGCAGGAGGCTGTGACCAGGAGGGTTCAGTTCTGTGCTCCCAAGTAATAAGTAAGAAGACAAGAGGAAAGGGGCTGCAGTTGCCCCAGGGGAGGTTGAGGCTGGAGCTGAGGCAGAACTGTTTCCCTGAGAGGGGTGTCAGCCCTGTGCCAGGCTGCCCAGGGAGCTGGGGCAGTGCCCAGCCCTGGAGGGATCCCAGAGCCGTGGGGCTGAGGTGCTGAGGCCGTGGGTCAGTGCTGGGCTGGGCAGGGTGAGGGCAGGGCTGGGACTGTAGCAGCTTCAGGGGCTTTGCCAACTATAATGATTCTGTGATTCCCACCCCAGAGAGGGGTGAGTGAGCACAAGGTACAGCTGCCTCCTTCTAGCAAGTCTTCTCCTTCCCATGAATAGTGTTTGTTGGCATTGCCAAGGGAGTTGACAGGGGGTTTGGATTGCTTTTCACAGAATCCCAGCATGGCGAGGGTGGGAAGGGCTCTGCAGAGCTCATCCAGCCCAAGCCCCTGCTACAGCAGCTTCCCCTGGCTCAGGGGCACAGGAACGTGTCCAGGTGGGGTTGGAAACCTGCAGAGAAGGAGCCTCCACACCCTCCCTGGGCAGCCTGGGCCAGGGCTCCCTCACTGAAACACTCAAACAGCTTCTCCTTATGTTTAGGTGGAACTTGTAGTGTTCCAGCTGATGTGCATCACCCCTTGTCCTGGCAGAGGAGACAACAGACAAAACTGTCATCCCATCCTCCTGACATCCACCCTTTAAGTACTTGTAAGTGTTGATGAGCTCCCCCCTTGCTCTTCTTCTCTCCAGACTGAGCAGCCCCAGGTCCCACAGCCTTTCCTCACAAGGAAGATGCTCCAGTGCCCTGAGCATCTTGGCAGCCCTGCACTGGCCTCTCTGCAGCACTTCCCTGTCCCTCCGCAGCTGGGGAGCCCACAACTGGCCACAGGACTCCAGCTGAGGCCTCAGCAGCTGTGGCAGAGCAGAGCAAAGGGGAGCAGAAGCTCCCTGGCCCTGTGGCTTCTTGCCCATGAGCCCACGTTGCTGCTCATGGGCAGTTCATTATCCCCAGCACTGCCAGGTTCCAGGCTTTTGAGAGGAATCTACTTGCTCAGCTTCTGCAGATGGAATCACAGAATGAGCAGTGGAGATATAGCAGCTACCTCAGTGTCACCAAGCCCTGCACAGCTGTACTGTGTTTATCACATCATTTTTCACTTCTCATACAGCCCAGACCCTAAATCCATTCAAAGGTAAGAGGAGTGGAGCCTTTCATCACAGAAAAACCAACACATTTCTAGTGCTCAATACTGCAAAGCTTCAGAACACGACCCTGGGCTCCACCAATAACAGAGGCAAAGCATTTTCATTTTCACTGGAAGAAATTCCCTCCCTTCTTCACACAGTCTCAAGGCTTTGGGGAGCTGACATCTGCTTCTGGAGAGCCTCTTGAGCATGGCAGCTGCTTCTAAGCCTCTCTGTGCCAACATCCATCCTGGTGCCTGGAAGCAGTGGGTTCACAAACAACCCTACCCTCAAATGAAAAGGGTCACACACATCTGCAAACAGTTGTTCTGGGAACTGCTTGTGAAGAGAAAAAGGAGATGTATCATTGAGGGGAAGCCTGAGGAGTCTTGTGGAGTCCTGTGGCCAGTTGTGGGCTCCCCAGCTGCAGAGGGACAGGGAAGTGCTGCAGAGAGGCCAGTGCAGGGCTGCCAAGATGCTCAGGGCACTGGAGCATCTTCCTTGTGAGGAAAGGCTGCGGGACCTGGGGCTGGTCAGGCTGGAGGAGAGGAGACTGAGGGGGGAGCTTAGTAACACTTACAATGACCTAAAGGGTAGATGTCAAGAGGATGGGGTGACACTGTTGTATCCAGTGACAAGACAAGGGGTGATGGACATGAGATGGAACACAAAAGTTCCACCTAAACACAAGGAGAAGCTCCTTTGGTGCTGAGGTGAGGGAGCCCTGGCCCAGGCTGCCCAGGGAGGCTGTGGAGGCTCCTTCCTTGGAGCTCTTCAAGACCCCCCTGGACATGCTCCTGTGTGACCTGCTCTAGGTGGGAGCTGCTTCTGCAGGGGGGTTGGGCTGGATGAGCTCTGCCAGTCCCTTCCAACCCCCACCATGCTGTGATTCTGTGTTAACAGCACCCTCAGCCACTACAGCAGTGTTACCAGTCGCTGGTTTTGCACATCCAGGGACCAACTGGGAATTACCAGTTCAAAGAGGAGCTGCCAGGGTGGAGGTTGAAGCTGCAGGAGTGTTGTGCCAGAACCAAGGTGGAGCTGCTGGATTAAAGGAAAACCCAGGAACTGCTAAAGATGCAATAAGGGCCAGAGTCCCCATAGCTGAGTGTGACTTTGATCTGGAGGATTGGGCAGTCAAGCAAAGGTGGAGAGGCTGGTGAATCTGCAGCAGGATGCAATTTGCAAAAGCCTATCAAATTCATGACTTTTAACTGGAAGGATAATTTGTCCAAAGGCTTGGGCCAGATGCTCTTATTCATTACCTCCACCTGCCCGTGCTACACTATTATTTAGGATGATTCAGCCTCCTCTGTGTGAGAAGCAAAGGAAAGAACATAATCCACCAAAGCCACCAAAGCACACAGTTTTAAGGGTTGGGAAGGACCTGCAAAGCTCATCCAGTGCAGCCCCCTGCCAGAGCAGCAGCACCTAGAGCAGGGCACACAGGGACTCATCCAGCTGGGTTGGAATGTCTCCAGAGAAGGAGCCTCCACAGCCCATCTGGGCAGCCCCTGCCAGGGCTCCCTCACCTCAGCAGGGAACAAGTTTCCCCTTGTGTCTCTTTGGAACCTCTTCTGTCCCATCTTGTGCCCGTTGCCCACATAACCCAGCCCACAACCCAGCCAAAGATGTGTCTACATCAGCTGCTCTCTGGATACCTACTGAGTTAACCCTCCCTGAAACCACACTCTGGCCACCAATAATTCAACCTGTGCTGAATAAAAAAGGGGAGAAAACCCCCCAACAATCTCATTTTGTTTGGCCAGTTGATATTAGGAAGAACTTGATTTCCCTGAGAGGGGTGTCAGCCCCTGGGCCAGGCTGCCCAGGGTGGGGGGAGACTCCCCAGCCCCAGAGGGATCCCAAAGCCATGGAGCTGGGGTGAGTCCCCACGCCTGGAGAGAGTGGAAGGATGCCTAGCTGAGGTGCTGAGGGCCATGGTTAGTGGTGGGCTGGGCAGGGTGGTCTCCCACAAACCAGACAAATGGGCTGTTGCTGCTTTGCATCCTTTTATTGCCCAAGCCAAGTGGTGCAATCAGCAGAGAGCATTAGGGAAGGACCCCAGAGGTGACCCTGTGGCAGGAAGGAAAGTGGGACATGGAAGAAGAAAACTGGCACTGTTAATTGACTCCAGTTAATTTTAGCCTAATTTGATCACAGTGTTCTTCTCTAAATACCATCCCTTACTTTAATAAGCTCAGTGTTCAGCACAGAGGCTGCAATTGCAATGTAATCACCCAGTGCCTCATAAAAGACTTTCTCTGTTAATTGTGAGCAGGAAGTGGAGCTACTCTAGTGCAGGTATGGGATTGCAAAGAGAGGTGATTATAACCAGGTCTAATTAGTAATTATAATACAGCTCTCCTAGAAATGGTTCTTACACTATTCCCTCTGAGTTCTCCTTCTCTCAGGAGCACAGTGGGTTGGATGGAAAGGAGTAGGGGTGTTAAAGCTGGGTGGCCAGACCCACATCCTCACCTAAGGTGTGATGGGAGAGCCTCAGTGCAGGCTGCTGTGGCAGGGAAGGGGGGAGAAATAGCAGTGAGGCGTTGCTGAGTCAGGAGAGGGTGCTCTTGCTGCAGTAATGGAGGTGTGGAGGGGTGTCCTGGTGCTGATTTGGAGGGTGAGGGGTGTTGCTGCTGCCTTGAGTCACATCCCCAGGGATGCTCTTCTCTTCCTCCTGGTGTTTACAAGAGCAGCAGCAATCTGTGAGGGTTTAGAGGAGGTGGGAAGGACAGGAGACAGGCTGAAAGCTGCGAGGTGGGGTGGCAACGGCTCAGATGGCAACTTGCAGCCCTGTTAATGGACACAAAAACCCCTCAAACCTCTGGTGTGATGCAGCTCCTGCCTCCAGGAGACAGCCCAGGGCTCCTGACCACCCAGACCCTGCAGCACATCACAGGAGATGTCCAAGTCCAGGGATGAAACAGGGACATGCTTCAGGGCAGCTGAGCCTGAAAGCAGTTTGGTTCCAGTGGAGAAGATCTTGCCTAAATCAGTCTCTTTCTTTTTCCTGGTGGTTCAATTGTAACAAAATCCTTCATCCCAAAGAGCAAACTTCTCACCACATCTGTCATTTTACTCTTCCTTCCTTCTTGCTGCCTTTGCACCAAACAGCACCAGGAAGCAAAACACCTCCCAGATCCTGCCTGGGGGGCTGAGACAGAAAGGCAGGGAGCCAGAAAAATGCAGCAGCCTGATCTGTGGGGCTTGCACAGAGAAATCCTTGTTCCACATCTAAGGAGAGGTTTCCTGAGCCTGAAACCCCTCTCCCAGAGGCACCACAACGGGGTGGGAAGGAAGGGAGAGAAGGAGGGGGGATGTGTGCAGCTCAATCTTTGCAGCATTCAGGCCTGACTTTGCTGTTCTTTCTTTGGTGTAAACTCAGAAACTAAGCAGAAAAGTAGGAACAAGTGGGTGCCCTCAGTGCCAGAGGAGTGGGAGATGCCCTCCTGTGGGCCCTCCTGCAATGGCAGGCCCGGGAGGAGCGAGGATAATTAAACACAGCCAGCTCAGCTGGGCATAAAAAGGATTCCATCTCTGAAACCTTGGGCTCTAATTGCTGGGCTGTGCTGATTCTGACCTATATTAGCCTAAGCTGATGCCCTATTTTTTAAACCCAGTTATTTCCCCTGAACCAGAGCTGTCTCTGAGGGGTTGCTGGGGCAGCAGAGTCAGCTCCCAGCTGGGCACGGCCCAACGAGGCCAGCACAGAGGGACTTCTCCAGGGGTCTTGTCCCCTCAGTATCACTCCTTGCAGGGAACACCTACAGACAGGAATGTGTGTGTGACATGTGAGAGGTGGGGGGAAATGCTGCCTGAAGGAGCAAGAGGATGTCACCAGGGCAGTGGCAAGGCCAAGGGACCAGGCTGGCACCAGGCTCTGGGCTTGCAGCTAAAGCCAGCTGGAAGGGAGATGAGGACCATGGAATCATTTCAGTTGGAAAAGCTCTGAGGCCCCCTCAAATTCCCTTCTCAGGAAGATTTTTTTTCCCTGAGAGGGGTGTCAGCCCTGTGCCAGGCTGCCCAGGGAGCTGGGGCAGTGCCCAGCCCTGGGGGGATCCCAAAGCCGTGGGGCTGAGGTGCTGAGGCCGTGGGTCAGTGCTGGGCTGGGCAGGGTGAGGGCAGAGCTGGGATCCAGCAGCTTCAAGGGCTTCTCCAACCCAAAGGATTCTATGATGTGAAGGACATGGAGCTGTTGGAGAGAGTCCATAATGATGATCCAAGGGCTGGAGCATCTCTGGAGCATCATTCTCTCAGACAGGCTGGAGGAGAGAAGGCTCCAGGGAGAGCTTGGAGCAGGCTCCAGTGCCTGAAGAGCTGACAGCAAAGCTGGGGACAGGCATTTCATGAGGGCCTGTCATGAGAGAACAAGGGGTAATGGTTTAAAACTGAACCAGGGGAGGTTTAGACTAGATATCAGGAAGAAATGCTCTATAATGGGGGTGGTGAGGCACTGGAAGAGGCTGCCCAGAGAGGCTGTGGCTGCCTCACCCCTGGGAGTGCTCAAGGGCAGGCTGGATGGAGCTTTGGGCAGCCTGGGCTAGTGGAAGGAGTCCCTGCCCAAGGCTGAGGGCTGGAATCATGGAATCACAGCGTGGTGGGGGTTGGGAGGGACCTGCAGAGCTCATCCAGCCCAACCCCCCTGCAGAAGCAGCTCCCACCTAGATCAGGTCACACAGGTCCAGGTGGGTCTTGAAGCCCTCCAAGGAATGAGATGAGCTTTAAGGTCTCTTCCAACCTAAACCATTCCATGCCAAGCTGGGAGGGAGATTCTAACCCAAGCAGCAGAGCTGCACATTTCCCTAACCCAAAGAGCTGAGGAGGGCAAAGCCACCAGGAGTGATTCAGCCACCGGCTCCCACCCTGATGCCTTCCCAGCCCCTCTCTGGCAAAGCGTTTCAATTAAGGCCTGCTTCACAGAGAGTGCTAAAAAAAGAAGAGGGGAGGAAGGAAAATAAAGAGAAGGGAGGGAAAGGGGAAAGAAAAAAGAGCCCAATGACAACACAAACCCAGCCCCCACGAGGATAATTCTCTTCTATGGATTTTTAAGACCAGCGGCTAGAGAATCACTTTCTCGTTTCTGTGCTGTCTCTCCAGTCAATAAATAAGAGGGAAATAAAGGATTTCAGAGAAAATAGAATGCAGTCAAAAGGTAAATTGTGGTCTTAAAAGCCCCTAAGAGACTGTCACAGGCTTTGAAATGTTTCCTAGTTTGAGACCATTTCTTCCTGACTGCACGGTTCTGCTCCTCCATTTGCATCTCTGGGAGTTAATCTTTAAAGAACTGATTTTTTTCCCCCCACTGGTTGCATTTCCCTGGCAAAGAAACTAAACAGGCTGCTGCATTACAGTCATACCATCAACACCTTGGACTTAATTATCCCTCTGCCTTGCCAACACAACCCCTTAAAGGAGATTTATGCATGGGAGGGGAGGGGAAGGGGGCAAGTTATGTGTGTGTGGATGGGGAAGATAACCCGGGGGGAGAAACGTTTCTCCCTTGTTATGTGTCACCAGCAGGAAAAGAAAGTAGTAAAATAAGGAGGGGAAAAAAAGAGAAGACACTAGGTAAAAGGTTTGGGCTATTTAAGCAATAATAATGTCAGCATTTCACCTGTCTCTTGCTTAATTACTTCCCCTCTCTCAGCTCCGCCACCTGAACCAGTTTAGATAAGATTGCAGCGTGGATAAGGAGGTAGAACCCACATTCTCTGAGGCAGATAAGCTGGAAAAGGAGGAGAATAGGGCACTAAAGCCTTCCAGCTGTCTACTCCAGATTTATCAACAGCCTCTTAGCAAAAAGTCTTGCCACTAAAAGCTTGTGAAGTTTTGTGAGATACCAGAGGATAAGGGGAAAAGCACTTGTAGAGACAAGAAAGGGAAGCTGGAGTGTGCAAAGCTGCTCATCAGCAGCTCTGGCTGGCCAGCAGGCACTCAAGGTCACTCCAAAAAGCACCCAAGGAGGGAGCAGAGCAGGGATGGATTGCTGCCTGCGTTTAAGGAGACCTCACAGGATTTGCAAAGCTTTCCTTACCCACGAGAGGTGTCAAAGCTCCCTTCTGAATGGATTGGGCTTGAAATTAGCACTTTCAAGACATCCTGCTCTGTCTGGTCTGTCTTCATAGAATCACTGAATGGTGGGGTTGGAAGGGAACTTTAGGAGCTCACCCAGCACAACCCCGTGCTACAGCAGGTTCCCCTGGCTCAGGGGGCACAGGAATGTGTCCAGGTGGGGTTGGAAACCTGCAGAGAAGGAGCCTCCACACCCTCCCTGGGCAGCCTGGGCCAGGGCTCCCTCACCTCAGCACCAAAGGACTTGCTCCTTGTGTTTAAGTGGAACTTCTTGTGTTCCAGCTTCATCCCATCACCCCTTGTCCTGCTGCTGGAGATAAAAGAAACTAGTGCTGCCCCAAGCTCCTAACAGCCACCAGTGAGATATCTGTCACTATTACTGAGCTCCCCCCTCAGCCTCCTCCAGACTGACCAGCCCCAGGTCCCGCAGCCTTTCCTCACAAGGAAGATGCTCTTCTTTCCAAAACATCAACATCCAGCTTTGTCCATCACCCAGGTGCTTTAGAAGGCTCACTGGCCAGGGTGAGGCAGGAGAAACACTCATAAGTGTTTAAAGATAGAATCATAGACTCATAGAATCATGATGGATAGAAAAGCCCCTGAAGCTGCTGCAGTGCCAGCCCTGCCCTCACCCTGCCCAGCCCAGCACTGACCCACGGCCTCAGCACCTCAGCCCCACGGCTTTGGGATCCCTCCAGGGCTGGGCACTGCCCCAGCTCCCTGGGCAGCCTGGCACAGGGCTGACACCCCTCTCAGGGAAACAGTTCTGCCTCAGCTCCAGCCTCAACCTCCCCTGGGGCAGCTTGAGGTCAATTCCCCTTGTCCTGTCATTCATTACTGGGGAGCTGAGCCTGACCCCCAGCTCCCCTCAGCCTCCTGTCAGGGAGCTGCAGAGAGTGCTGCTGGCTGCCCTCAGCCTCCTCTTCTCCAGGCTCAACACCCCCATTCCCTCAGCCCCTCCCCAGCCCCTTGTGCTCCAGCCCCTTCCCCAGCTCAGTGCCTGGCTCTGGCCACGCTGCAGCCCCTCAGTGTCCCTGTGGCAGTGAGTGAGGGGCCCAGCACTGACACAGCCCTGGAGCTGCAGCCTCCCCAGGGCCCAGCACAGGGGACAATCCCTGCCCTGCTCCTGCTGCCACCCCACTGCTGATCCCAGCCAGGGTGCCCTTGGCCTTCTTGCCCCCCTGGGCACGCTCTGGCTCCTGCCCAGCCAGCGCTGTCCTTGCAGGTGGATGCTCAGAGGGCTGTGCCTGGGCTGCAGATGTGGCCATGCAGGGAAGCGCCGGGTGCCACGTGCCACCGCTCACTGCAGGCCCTGCCAGCTCCAACCCTGCAGATGGGCTGCTCTCCTGTGTGCAAACACTGACAAACACCTTGAGTGAGTTGTGAAGAAGCAGCAGGTTGCTGGGAGCTGTGCCAGGTGCAGGCTGGAGGCTCAGTGCCACGGGGAGAGGCTTTACCCAGAGGGGAGGAGGAGATGCTCTTGGCTGCTCCTCACTGCATGACACCACTGGTACCCCAGGAAAAAGAGCTTTATAAAGAAATATCTCTCTGGATAAAATCTGTGAGCCTCTTCTCTCCACTTGCACTGCAGAGTCTACTTTTACTATACAATTTCCAGCCTTCAGTGGCTCAGGTGTTCTGCTTGTGTTTCCTTGCTGACCCTCAGGCTAATCCTCCAAGCAATGTTTGGGGAGGAGAGGAGAGGAGAGGAGAGGAGAGGAGAGGAGAGGAGAGGAGAGGAGAGGAGAGGAGAGGAGAGGAGAGGAGAGGAGAGGAGAGGAGAGGAGAGGAGAGGAGAGGAGAGGAGAGCCCTTGCTTGCAGGCAGGAGGGAAGGGTTGTGCCTGTGCACTGCCTGCCTGCAGCCTGCCAGGAGGGACAAACCTCCTCCAGGATTGCCTCCCTTCCTCAGCCCAAACCTGCTGGCTCTCTCAAGCTGAGGGATGCTTAGAGGATGCTCCTGCCTCAGTCCAGACTGGTGGGGCTGGATTCAGGCCCTGTGCCTCTTCCCACAGAGCCACCCTGCTGCCTGCTTATGCTTAGCAGCTCCTTCAGCTTCCCTCTGCCCAGCCCTGCCTTCCCACCCTGCCTCTTGTCTGATTATATTGGGTCTGCATGTGTAAGTACAGCCTCCTGCCATCCTAATCATCTAAAGTGGCTATTTGAATAACAGTTGTTGGTGCCTGTAGTTTCCTGTAATTTCCAAAAGGAAACAAATCCATGCAGGCTGCAATTTTGTGCCTATGAATTTTGAATGAACATCTCTAAGAGCCTCAATTCCTCTCTTCCCTTCTTCCTTCCTTCCTTCCTTCCCTCCCCTCCCTCCCAGAACCCAGCTGAGCGAGATGCTGCCACCAAACAGGCTCCTTTCAGGGGCTGGATGTTGGGTTAGTGAGGTTTGATGCCTTTAAACTCTGTCCCAGCCCTATCAACCACCAAGGCCATTGCCCTCAGTGCAAGGAGGGAGGATGAGGAGGGGGAAGAGATCAGCTCTGGCAATGCAGCAAGTCTTTCCTGCAGAGCTGGGAAAGTGGCTGTGATTTGGTGATGGATGGAGCTGTTCCTTACCCACTCTATTTTTATCCACAGACACAGAAAGCACTTTGTGATCCCAGTGGATACAAGGCACTGCACACAAATGTAAATCCTGAACCATCACCATTAACCACAGAGCAGTTGGGATCAGACCCAGAATGGGGCAGCTGCCATCTGGCTTTTCAGGGCAGAACCAAATGCAGGATGTGTGATTTCTGCCTCTGTCAGCAATTAAATGTGATATCACCAAAGACTTGGGGTTTTCCCCTCCCTCCCCTTGCAGCTTTTGATGCTGCCTCTGATTTGAAACTGGCTTCTCACCCACTGGGAGAAATCTCTGCAGACTTCCCTTAGCAACAGCCTGGATAGGAACCAGTCACCTCGGGCAGTGGGATGCTCCCTGGGTTACCTGAAGCTGCTCAGTGCTCACCTCCACTGCATTAAGGGCAGGATGAGGATCCTTCACGTGCTGCTGGGGCATGGGGAGGAGAGTTCCAGCTCTTACACCATTTATGACTCAAAAGGGGGAATAAAAAGACACTCAGCTCCAAAACTGGGGCTATGCAGCAGCAGCCCAGCTCCCAGAAGGACAGCACAGGATCTCCTGGATGTAACCAATGCAGGGAACAAAGTAGATCATGTTTATAACCCAAAGCCATCTGCTTTTGCTTCAGCCAGCATCATTTTCCCATTCTTTCAATGAGGGATCTGAGCCCAAAGGACTCAAGGTGGCACGAGGAGGCTGTGGCAGCACAAAAATGAACCTGGGACTTGACTGTTTCCATCCAGGCAAGAAATGAGCAGATTCTCTTTTGGCCCTTACAGCCAAGCAGGCAGCACCCCTGGGTGCCTCTGCCATGGTTTCCTCAGCTACTGACAGCTCCTGGTTGTGGCAACTCACCTCCAGCTCTCCATCTGGTTCCTGCTCCCCATGTGCAGCTCACCAGCAGCCTGGGAAATATCAACCACTCTGTGGGTTGCTGCTGCTGCACCCATGTGCCAGGAGAAGGGTGACACTGTGGAAACAGCCCCTGAGAGCTGTGGTGTGAACCCACCAGGAGACACAAGGGCAAGGGAAGAGTCCTGCAGCTGGGGAGGAACAACCCCCTGGGCCAGCACAGGCTGGGGGTGACCTGCTGGAGAGCAGCTCCAGGAGAGGGACCTGGCAGTGCTGGCTGAGAAGAAACTGCCCCTGAGCAGCAACGTGGGCTCGTGGGCAAGAAGCCAACGGCAGCCTGGGGGCATCCAGCAGAGTGTGGGCAGCAGGGCCAGGGAGCTTCTGCTCCCCTTTGCTCTGCTCTGCCACAGCTGCTGAGGCCTCAGCTGGAGTCCTGGGGCCAGTTGTGGGCTCCCCAGCTGCAGAGGGACAGGGAAGTGCTGCAGAGAGGCCAGTGCAGGGCTGCCAAGATGCTCAGGGCGCTGGAGCATCTTCCTTGTGAGGAAAGGCTGTGGGACCTGGGGCTGGTCAGTCTGGAGACTGAAGGATGGACCTCATTAAAGAATCACAGCACAGTGGGGGTTGGAAGGGACCTTTAGCGCTCATCCAGTCCAACCCCCCTGCAGAAGCAGCTCCCACCTAGATCAGGTCACACCTGGACACGTTCCTGTGTCCCCTGAGCGAGGGGAACCTGCCTTAGCAGGGGGTTGGGCTGGATGAGTTCTGCAGGGCCCTTCCCACCCCCACCACTCTGTGATTATGTGATATGAGACCAGGGAAGCTGATGGCTGCAGGGCCAGGCTGTGCTCAGCAACATGATGAAAGACAAGTCTTGGTCCCAGGTGCTGGGGACCAACATCTCTGAGCTCCCAGGACACCAGCACCCATCGATATTTCCATTCCACTCCTCAGGACGAGCAGAAGGGATGGAGCTGGAAACCTCTGACATGTCATATACCTGAGCTGTGGCCTTTAATCCGTGTCCCTCCCAAGCTGCCAGCAGTGGCCTATAAAGGCTTTGCAATATTTCTCCCTTCCTTTCTCTGTGTCCCACCCCCCTCATTCTCCCCAGCCTCTCCTAAGTTGCAGGCTCCTGCTGCCCAGGGGACATCTTCCATTTAGCTACGTTTTCCTTTCTCATTTCATGCTGTAATGGAGATTCATCACAGGTGTTAAACCCATAATTTGCTGTGAATCCCTTGTCTCTCTCCACAGAGGTCGGAGTTGAGCACGAGGAACCCAACAGCGTGAATGGCTTCATGCCTGTCCTCTGGGGGAAAGAAGCCTCAGCCTAATCCCCAGGAGCAGGGAAGAGGCAGGAGAGAGGAGTTACCCAATGCTATGTCTGTGTTTGCCACCTAAAACACTCCTTTGTGACTTACAGTCAAACTTAAGATGCCTGCCAAGGTCACATTCCTGATCTGAGCACATCCAGATGCATTTAACATCCAAACAGAGCAACAGCCCTTTCCAGAGGTCACTTCTCCAACCTCCTCCGTAGCATGAGATGAAGACCCAGGGACAGGGGAGGTTATTTGCCCATCAGTGCCTAAAGGCACCCACAGGTCAGTCATTAAGACACAACAACCTGGTTTTCAAGGCCAAGTTGAGCGAAAAGGAATGACACAGCCCCAAAGCCATGCCCATCTCACCATCAGGGCAACTAGAAATGCCAGGGATGATGTGAAGAGAGATTCACCACAGAGCTGGGGAGGATGCTGGTGGCAACTGGGAGGTCTGAACTGTGTCAGGAACAGTCCCAGCAGGTACAAGGCTGGGACACAACGACAAGCAGAGACAAGATGACAATTAAAAAGGGGGTGAAAATGCAAGACAAGCAAAAAACAACCCAGGACAGGGCTGGCAAAGCTCACAGACTGAAAGAACACATCATGTTCTCTCTTCTCCTGAGAGTAACATCCCTGTATTTGGTGTGAGCTTCACTCACACAGTCACAGAACCATTTGGGTTGGACAAGCCCTTGAAGCTGCTGCAGTCCCAGCCCTGCCCTCACCCTGCCCAGCCCAGCACTGACCCACAGCCTCAGCACCTCAGCCCCACGGCTTTGGGATCCCTCCAGGGCTGGGCACTGCCCCAGCTCCCTGGGCAGCCTGGCACAGGGCTGACACCCCTCTCAGGGAAACAGTTCTGCCTCAGCTCCAGCCTCAACCTCCCCTGGGGCAACTTGAGGCCTTTTTCTCTCGCCCTGTGGCTTGTGACCTGGGAGCAAAGATGGCCGCCCCTCCTCCCCTCAGCCTCCTGTCAGGGAGCTGCAGAGAGTGCTGCTGGCTGTCCTCAGCCTCCTCTTCTCCAGGCTCAACACCCCCATTCCCTCAGCCCCTCCCCAGCCCCTTGTGCTCCAGCCCCTTCCCCAGCTCAGTGCCCGGCTCTGGCCACGCTGCAGCCCCTCAGTGTCCCTGTGGCAGTGAGTGAGGGGCCCAGCACTGACACAGCCCTGGAGCTGCAGCTCCCCAGGGCCCAGCACAGGGGACAATCCCTGCCCTGCTCCTGCTGCCACCCCACTGCTGATCCCAGCCAGGATGCCCTTGGCCTTCTTGCCCCCCTGGGCACGCTGCTGGCTCCTGTTCAGCTGCTGGCACCATCCCCCCCAGGCCCTTTCCCTGCAGCAGTTTCCAGGAGCAGGGGAGGGATGTGATGGGGGAGTTTTGTGTCCATTGGCAAGAGGGACAAACACACATGGGTGTGCAGAGCAAAGGGAACACCCTTCTTGCTGGAGCATCTTCCTTATGAGGAAAAGGCTGCAGGACCTGGGGCTGTTGTGTCTGGAGAGGAGATGGCTGAGAGGGGCCCTCATTAACATTGACAAGTAATAAAAGGGTAATATATAGTGAAAGGTACTAACAGGTAAGGTTAAAATGATAAATATTTAAACACTGAATCTTTAAATATAGGAATATTTGAATATTTAAATAGCCAATCATACAATGACATCTAATATTACATCTTGTATTTAATATACAAGTAAAATAGTAAGAAAACATAATAAAATGAGCATTGATGCAAGCAGAAACGTTGATGTGCAATAAAAGGGTAATATAATAAAAGTACTTAGAGGATGGGTGTCAGGAGGATGGGGTGACACTTTTTTGTGTTGTCCCCAGTGCCTGGACAAGGGGTGATGGGCACAAGCTGGAACACAAAAGGTGTCTCTGAAATGGGAGGAGAAAGTTCTTTGGTGCTGAGGTGATGGAGCCTGGCCCAGGCTGCCCAGGGAGGGTGTGGAGGCTCCTCTCAGAGGTTTCCAACCCCACCTGGACACGTTCCTGTGCCCCCTGAGCGAGGGGAACCTGCTCTAGCAGGGAGTTGGGCTGGAGCAGCTCTGCAGGGCCCTTCAACCCCTCACCATTCTGTGTGTGTGTGTGTGTGAAAACCCAAGGCATCAAATGCCCTGCTCTCAGCCAGGTCCTACATCCTCCACGAGCTCTGAAGACCCACCCTCACAGGACAGGCAGCCTTGGGGGGCTGCAGGCTCTCAGGTGTCCCCACATGCACACAGCTGATCCCAGAGACACCCCAAAACCCCTCACTCCCAGATCACATTGAGTAACCCAGAGCTCCTGAAGGTTCTCCCCTCCCTCCATGGCCAGGGTTGTACCTTGAGGAGCTTGTGGGGGTCTTATCAATGCTGACAAACACCTAAAGGGGCATGTGGAAAGGATGGGGCCAGGCTTTGGTCTGTGGTGACAGGACAAGGGGTGATGGGCACAAGCTGGAACACAAAGGGTTGCATTGAAACACAAGGAGAAGGTCCTTTGGTGCTGAGGTGAGGGAGCCCTGGCCCAGGCTGCCCAGGGAGGGTGTGGAGGCTCCTTCTCAGGAGGTTTCCAACCCCACCTGGACACATTCCTGTGCCCCCTGATCTAGATGGAACCTTCTTTAGCTGGATGAGCTCTGCAGGACCCTTCCAACCCCTAAATTCGATGCTTCTATGAGAGATGTGCTTGTGTATGGGGTCACTTTGTGTGATGCAGAGCACAAGGTGTCAGTGATCCAAAAGGGTACAAAGCAGAACAATCTCTCCTGTCCATGGGCATGGAACAAGATGCATTCTGGGGCTTAGAGTGCTCATATAGAATGGGAGAGGGTTGGAAGGGATCTTTAGAGCTCATCCAGTCCAACCCCTCTGCAGAAGCAGCTCCCACCTAGATCAGATCACAAGAGGGAGATGCAGAGGGAGCACTGGCTCCCAAAGACCTTATGGAAACCTGTTTAGGGGGAAGAAGATGCAGAGAGGCTTTGTGCCCAGAGCAGGAGATGAAGCAGCTGCAGCAGCACAAGTGATGAGCACAGCAGGATGGAAGGATTTTGACAGGCAGCCAGCACCCCTCACAACATTTCATGCCAACTTCGTGGCTGTCATAGCTGGGAATAATAGCTGCTGGCTGCTGTGTGAGGGGCAGGGAGGTGGGCAGAGCCAGCCAGAGGGTAAAGAGATGAGGCCAGTGCTGCATCTTGAAGGGATGACAAGAGAAACGAGGAAGGCTTTGTATCAGCTCGATGTGCTTTGCATTTGGTACAGACCAGCAGGCTGCAACAGGGGAGCCAAACGCTTTGTGTTCGATAAAAACACGGGTCAGGCCCTTCCTGCATCCAGACAAGAAATCACAGACCAGTGCAGGAACCCTGACATGAATCATTCCTAAGTGTGTCTCTTCTTATTTACCCCGTGGCCCCTCAGCCTTCAGCATTCAGGCAGGGATGCTGCTGTGACTCAGAGGACAGAAGCGAGGTTGAAGGTTCAACGGGAGGGATGGTGTCTGCTGCTAAGACCAAGTGATACAGCACAAAGACAACAGACAGGCTTCCAGGCACACCAATCCTCCTTCAGTATTGAAGCCTGGCTCTGCAGCACTGAAGGCTTGGACACTAATTTACCTCCAGAACAACAAAACTCTCACGGTATCACCCCAAAAACCCCTGGCTTCTCCAGCCATAAGGCAAAAAAGCAGCACAACAGCAGGTTTATAGTTAAAGAAAACCACTTTCTCAGCTCCCCCACTCCCCACATTCATGTGCTGGGGAAGATCAGCACTTCCCAACAACCTGGTGAAACCCAGCTTGGGAAGGCACATCCCTCCAGCTGAGATTTTAGCATGCAGCACCTCTCTTCCATCTCCTTTTCCAGCTATAGGTTACCTTCCACCCTGAATTTGTAGAGCACCAGGTATCTCTGACCTGCTGCGTTTGCCTGTCAACCCCAGGAGGATGCCTTTCCACCCCAGGAGTCAGGCAGGGACACCAGCAAGGAAACCTGTCTGCCCTCTGCCAGGCAAAAGGAGCTGTCTCACAGCACTGTGAGCTTGAGCTGCTCAGACATGACATCAAATATTTAGGTTATTTGGGATTTGTGCTCCATTGTTTGATGTTTCTGTTCCAGTCCCTGTAGGCCCCGTTGCTATTTTGCCCCTGAAGATACTCCCAGCAGAACAGCCAGCTCTGTGGAGACCCAGCTTTGTGAAGGGCCAGACTTCTTCAAAGAGGACAGACCGTGGAAGGCAACAGCCACATGCCCAGTCGCTTCTTTTTTGGCTTGTTTGGCCTCTTGTTCTTTTGTCCTGAACTGCTTCATGTGCTGCTTTAGGCTGCATTTGGCATTCAGAGGATGGGAGCCTGTTGAAAACGAGGCTGGTGAGATGGTTCCAAGCTGAACTGCTTCTGCATTTGAAACATCACCTAGGCCACATTTGCTGATTGCACTCCTGGAGAATAAACCCACACCAGCCTTTCCCAGGCCACAGCCTCTTTATTTCCTGATCAAACCCTGCTAAAGAGCAGGAAAAGCTGGGAAAAGCAGATGTCTCAAGCTTCCAGTGATCAATCTGGTGATGGAAACAGCTTACTCTGCTCTGCAGGGGAGGACTGGAAAGATCAGGCTAGACACTGGTATAAAAGAAGAGAATACAAGAGAGGGAAAGGGTTGTGATTGAATGTGAATGCACTTTCTGTAAGTGACTCTCCCCTTCTGTCCCTGGCTTGTGCCATCTTTAAAGACAGGGGCTCTCACTCCAAATTAACTTAATCTGTAGTGCTAAATAATTCACATTGGTTTCAGAAAGCTTTATTTCTAATGGGACACATATGAAGGCAAAGTTAATATTAGAAGAGGCAGCCGAGGGGGAGGAGATGGGGAATTAGACTATAAAAGGTGAATGTATGAGTTAATTACCTATCAATTATTTACTTTGTGTCTCTGGAAGTAGCTCCTCTGCCTCCTTCCTCATACCATCCCCCCCAGGGTCTCCTTGTCCTGGTTGTCACCAGGTTCCCACCAGCACCCCTCTGGGACCAACCTGCGGTGTGCAGGAGCGGTGTGCCCCGAGGCACGAAGCAGGGCTTGGAGGCACCACACAGAATCCCTTTGGCTGGAAGAGACCTTTGAGATCATCCAGCCTCTGTCCCAGCCCCATCAGCCACCAGCCCATTGCCCTCAGTGCAGCACCCACCCGGCTCTGAAACCCCTCCAGGGACGGTGACTCCAGCAGCTCCCTGGGCAGCCCCTTCCAATGCCTGACAGCCCTGTCAGCACTCCTCCTCCTCACACCCAGCCTGAGCCTTCCCTGGTGACACCTGAGGCCGTTTCCTCTTGTGCTGGGGAGGACCAAAGGCCATGGCACGCTTGGGATGCTCCTGCCAAGAGGCCAAGAGAAGCAGAACAACCACGCTCGGCCTGGCGTCCCCCGCTCTCCTCACACCGCCAGCTCCAGGGGCTGAGGCCATGGTGGCTGAAGGCTCCTCTCTCCCCTCCTCTCTCCACTCTTCCCTCCTGGGGAAGCCAACTCTCCCTTCCAAGTCTCTCCTCGCTTGGCTGCCTCTGAGACGTGGGGAACTCAACGCTAATTAACGTGTCTGCAGTTCCCAGCTCGGCTCCATTCCTTCACGGTCCCCCGCGTGCAGAGGGATCCACGAGCTAGGCCTCTGGCTCCTTCCAGCTACACGGCTGGCAGATGCATATTTTAACAACACACATCTGTTGGCTATATAATCTCTTGTATTTGCCCTCCCCATGCTCTAAGCTTTGATGCAAGGCCTGAGGGAAGTCTCCAGTGGTTACAGCCAAAGTGTTTGCTTTGCAATTTCGCTCCGTCGCTGCCTGGTTTTAGTTTTAAATCTCTCCAAGTCCTAATCAGCCTCTTACTTTATTTAATTAATACCCTGGCTTAGTTAAATAGATCATAAATTAAGAAGCCCTGCCATTAAAGATGAACCAGGTAGCAAACAGCCCTCTGGTGACTTCCCAAAACCCGCCTGGCTTGGGTTCCCTTGCCCTCACGTCCTTCCCTTTGCAGAGAACGCCGATGCCTCCTGAGCTCACAAATCTCATCTCATCACCTTTATCCTTCCCCCTAGGAGGAAAGGGGAGGGACACCTGGAGAAGGGGTGTCCTTCTGGGTGAGTTAGCTGTGTTCCTGAGCAATATTTGTCCCTGAGACTCTACAAACAAAAGGCTTTCCCCGATGCTGACACTAATAGGCGCGTCTGTTTGAATGTTTTGACTTCCAAGGCTTTGGAATGATCTGTTCCACTACATTTAACCATGTAGATTTGAAAACAATGTGACAAAGCCTTAAATATTTAATTAAAATATGGTGTAGCTCTGCATTTGAGCAGGGAAGTAGGAGGCATCAGCCCCATGAAGCTGTTGTCAGACATGAATGACAGCAGTTGGAAACTGAATTGGGAGGCATTAGGGGATTTCTTGATACCAAGGAAGTGGAAAAGCTGGCAAGAACGGACAAGGCAGCACCCACCCATGCAAAAGAAACATCCCAGGCAGGGTATTTTCCAGAGACAAGGCTGGGCTGATGGAGTGAGATGAGGTTCCTCAGAACTGCCTCCAACATCCCTGCCTGGCTGACGAGCCCCTCGAGCCATTGGCAAGCCCAGCAGCAGACTGTGGGCTCTCAGCTCTGCTCCAGCCGTGACAAGGACGTTCCTCGAGAGCTGCAAGGTTTGGATCTGGGGCTGCTTTTGGGATTGTCTCCTGCCCCTAGGTGAGACCCTCCAAAGCATATTCTTCAAACAAGGCAGCTCAGGTAGCCTGGCACATCTCTTCATAGAATCACAACAATGGGTTTGGTCAGAAGAGCCCTTGAGGCTGCTGCAGTCCCAGCCCAGCCCTGCCCAGCCCAGCACTGACCCACGGCCTCAGCACCTCAGCTCCATGGCTTTGGGATCCCTCCAGGGCTGGGCACTGCCCCAGCTCCCTGGGCAGCCTGGCACAGGGCTGACACCCCTCTCAGGGAAACAGTTCTGCCTCAGCTCCAGCCTCAACCTCCCCTGGGGCAGCTTGAGGCCGTTTCCTCTGGTCCTGTCACTCAGAAGAAGAGCCTGACCCCCAGCTCCCCTCAGCCTCCTGTCAGGGAGCTGCAGAGAGTGCTGCTGGCTGCCCTCAGCCTCCTCTTCTCCAGGCTCAACACCCCCATTCCCTCAGCCCCTCCCCAGCACCCTTGTGCTCCAGCCCCTTCCCCAGCTCAGTGCCCGGCTCTGGCCACGCTGCAGCCCCTCAGTGTCCCTGTGGCAGTGAGTGAGGGGCCCAGCACTGACACAGCCCTGGAGCTGCAGCCTCCCCAGGGCCCAGCACAGGGGGAGTACCTGTTCCTAACCCCATGAGATGAAATTACAGGGATCCATTAGCTGTCCCTCCAGAGACAGCTGCTCAGCTCACAGCTGCAGCAGGCTCACTGAGCTGGTGCATGTTGCAGCTGAGGAGCAGAAAGTCCTGCACAGCCCCTGGCCCTACACACCCTCAGCCCCTGCAAACCCCACTGCATCTCCCTGCTCCAACAGGCACTTGGCTTCCCTCAGGCTCACTGGCTGCCAGGAGCCTCTTAGCACCCAGGGGGTTTGAGGCATCTGGTCCTAAGGGGCCCCTCCACTGAGCTGCCTAAATCACAGACCCTGAAAACACCTGAAAGGCAGCTGCAGCGAGGGGGGTCGGTCTGTTCTCCCTGGGAACAAGCAATAGAAGAGGAGGAAACAGCCTCAAGTGTCACCAGGGGAGGTTCAGTCTGGGTGTGAGGAGGAGTTTCTGTGCTGCCAGGGCTGTCAGGCATTGGAAGGGGCTGCCCAGGGAGCTGCTGGAGTCACCGTCCCTGGAGGGGTTTCAGAGCCGGGTGGGTGCTGCACTGAGGGCAATGGGCTGGTGGCTGATGGGGCTGGGACAGAGGCTGCACCCCATGGGCTGAAAGGGCTCTCAACTGAAACCATCCTGTGATTCTGTGATCCCTCCCACAAAGGTACCAAAGCATGAGCTTGCTGTGATTCTCCAACCCCTCCCACAACGCCTGAGCTGCTGACCTGCTCCCAACCTACCAGCCTCTTTGCCAGGGGGTGGATTAGCCCTGGGACCTCCCTAACCAGCCTCAAATTTCCCCAGAACACCTTCCCAAACCCATCCCAGGTGCAAGCTGAGCTGCTGCCACCTCACCGAGCTCCTTTCCCTCATCCATCCGGAACCTTGAATTTCCTCCTAAGGAAAAAGAAACCTCTGCAAACACAAAGCTGCTCAACATCTGAAGGTAAATGTACCAATTAGCAACTACCATGTATATTCAGGCAAACATTAACCAGCATCTATTCAACACACTCTGTTAACCCCCCAAAGATAATAATGATTTCCTTTTGATCCATAACAACATCACTCTGCTCAATCAACGCTCCGGCGCGAGCCCGGCGCGCCCTGGGACTAAATCAGTTTTGAGATCTTTAGCTCTAATTAAATAACATTATTTCTTTTGTCTGGCTCTGTTCTTGCTGCCTTCACAACAGGAGAAGGAGAGCTCAGGAAGAGGAGGGGAAGGAGACCAAGCTCGTGGGTTAAGTGAGAAAGCTCGCGACAGCCGCCTTCTGCTTCTGGAATCGTTGTCTCGTGGATGGGGACACGTCGGGGCTCTGAGCAGAAGGGATGCATCAGCAGGGTAAAAGAAAGCAGCCTTGTCTTTGGGCTCAGGGAGGGAAGAGATGACAGTTGGGTAGGTTTAGGGGGTAGGGTACTTTGTAGGGTTGCAGAGAGAGAGAAAAAGAGACGCTGAGCGAATCACAAACCAGAAATCAGAACTTTTCCGTCTGGGAGTGTGCAGACCCTGGGTGGGGGAGTCACAAACCACAAACCAGAGCCTTTTCTCATGGGGTGTGCAGATCCAGGGTGAGGGAGTCACAAACCAGAGCCTTTTCTCATGGGGTGTGCAGATCCCAGGGTGAGGGAGTCACAAACCAGAGCCTTTTCTCATGGGGTGTGCAGACCCTAGGTGAGGGAGTCACAAACCAGAGCCTTTTCTCATGGGGTGTGCAGATCCAGGGTGAGGGAGTCATAAACCAGAGCCTTTTCTCATGGGGTGTGCAGATCCCAGGGGGACGGAATCACAAACCAAAGCCTTTCCTCATGGGGTGAGCAGACCCCAGGGTGAGGGAGTCACAAACCACAAACCAAAGCCTTTCCTCATGGGGTGAGCAGACCCCAGGGTGAGGGTATCACAAACCAGAGCCTTTTCTCATGGGGTGTGCAGACCCTGGGTGAGGGAGTCAGAAACCAGAGCCTTTTCTCATGGGGTGTGCAGATCCCAGGCTGAGGGGAACTTTCAACCAGAGCTGCTTCCTTCATTTGCTGGTTTTTTTTCAGCTGCTGAAGCCTAATTAGTGTTGATGTGATTAAAAGCACTAAACCTCTTAGCTTGGAAATAAAAAAACAACCCCAAATCCAAGCTTAGCAAACTTAAACATGCAAATAGTTTCACTCTGAGGGCTGAATAATCAGGATGTATCTGGGAGCAATGCAGACTGGGTTTTGTCCAGGCTCTTCAAGAAAAATAAAGCACCACATTAGTTGTATTTCTCTGAAGCCACAGCCATTCTGGGAAGCCTCACTGACTGAGCCTGCCTTTTCCCAGCACTCACATCCACCTTGCCAGCAAAGCCTTTGCCAGTGCTGCTCTCCCCCATCTCCCACCATAAAAGGATGCTGGGAGCTGTCTCCTGTTCGTGACCCCAGGCAACATCCTCCTGTGTTGCTCATGGGAAAGATTCATTCCTGAGGAACCACAGGGTGATAAAACACATGTATGGAAAGAGATAGTGTGAAAAGCAGCTTCTTCTCACGTGGTGGAGTCGTCCTGGTCCTGCTGCACGGTGGCATTGGAGCAAGGGCAAGGTGTGTCACGCCAATGGCACTGCCACTCTTCAGGTGCTCGAATTTATGCACATACACTCTTGTATTGGCATGTGTGTTGTAGAGATGAAGTACCCAACCTTTTGTGCCTGTGTGTTACTCATCCCAGAATCACTGTACTCCCTCAACACCTTCCCTTGCTGTTCTCAGCATCGAGGTGCACTCACGTTGCTCCGGAGAGGGGGGAAATTCCACTCCTCAGCTTAGCAACAGAACCCAATGACAAAAAGCCATTTGGTGCAAGCCTGAGGATGAAAAAGCCAAACCCAAAGCAAAGCTAAATAACCTCCAAGGTGAAGAGGAGATGGGACTTACCAAGAACAGTCAGCCGGGCAGGTCGGGATCGGATGGCAGCTTGAATGGCCTGACATTCGTAGACAGCATCGTCCTGGAGATCAGCTCTCAGGATTTTCAGGTGATGCTCTCCAGACAGATGGTCTCCTACGACCAGATAACGTGGATAACCTGCAGAAGGCAAAGAACCAGTCAGGAAGGCAGTCAGGTGGATGAAGAGTCCAGAGCGTGGGTCCAGAGCCCCACAGCAAACACTCAGGAGCCAGGGGGCTTCTCCCACCTCCTCCTTGGCAGCCAGTCCAGAAAGAGAGGAGCCTTCCAAATCTGGGGAGAGATTGCCCTAAGAGGTCCAATAAAAGAAGTGCTGATGTTCCACTGGGACATCCACCACCTCCATAGCTCCTCTGAGACCTGCCACGGGATTCCCTTAACTCAGGCATGCACGTGCTTGTGGTGAAACAGAATGAGCCTGAGCCAGCAACGTGGCCTCGTGGGCAAGAAGCCAATGGCAGCCTGGGCTGGGTTAGAAGGGCTGTGGGCAGTAGGTCAGAGAGGTTCTGCTCCCCCTCTGCTCTGCCCTGCTGAGCCCACAGCTGGGATGTTGTGTCCAGTTCTGGCCCCTCAGCTCCAGAAGGACAGGGAGCTGCTGGAGAGAGTTCAGCACAGGGACACAGAGATGCTGGAGTGGAGCATCTGCCTTGTGCTGAAAGGCTGAGGGAGCTGGGGCTCTGCAGCTTGGAGAAGAGGAGCCTGAGGGCTGAGCTCAGTCATGTTCCAAATGCATCAAGGGTGGGTGTGAGGAGGCTGGAGCCAGGCTGTGCTCAGGGATGGCCAAGGACAGGACAAGGGGCAACAAGCTGCAACAGAAGAGGTTCCAAAGCAACACAAGGCAGAATTTGTTCCCTGCTGAGGTGAGGGAGCACTGGCAGGGGCTGCCCAGATGGGCTGTGGAGGCTCCTTGTCTGGAGACATCCCAACCCAGCTGGATGAGTCCCTGTGTGCCCTGCTCTAGGTGCTGCTGCTCTGGCAGGGGGCTGCACTGGATGAGCTTTGCAGGTCCCTCCCAACCCTTGAGACTCTGTGACTCTGTGATACCCTGCAACACTTCCACTCAGGCAAAGGTTGCCCAAGGGCTCTGCCCTGATCACCCTGCCCTCTGTCTCGAGACACCCATCACAGCAGGAAGGCTGCCACCCCCCAGCCTTGCCCAGCTCAGCGTGTGAGGCAGGCAGCCTGGCACACGCTTGTGCCTTTGTTGTTCCAGCAGCTATCAGCAGCAGGATTTGCTCTCCTGAACCGCGAGAAATACAAATGATGGGTTTGTTTGTATTCAGCTAATTAGATGACTGGCTGAGCTGGTAAGATCCGAGCTGCCAGTTGCTCTTGCTGAAAGCAGCCCCAGCTCTGTTAATTGTGGAAGTCATTCACAGAAGTTACATACTTCAGTGGAGCTGTTGTTACCCAGTTGTGTTGCAAGGTCTGCTGTGGAAAGCTCAGCTCTCTAATGGATGTACAAGCTGTGGCACGGGGCTTGGAGAAGGAGATGAAGAGGGGACTGCTCATAGAATCCCAGCATGGTGGGGTTGGAAGGGACCTTTAGGGCTCATCCAGTCCAACCCCCCTGCAGAAGCAGCTCCCACCTAGATCAGGTCACACAGGAATGTGTCCAGGTGGGTTTGGAAACCTCTTGAGAAGGAGCCTCCACACTCTCCAGCCCATGTGCTTCAACCCTGATGATCACTCCCTCTCCTCCTCTGAGGGCTAAAGCTGTGACTGGGACCTCTTGGGTGGCACAGCCATCACCTTGGGTTGTAGCCACAGCCTCTAAAGCACGATCTCCTTCTGGGGAGACTGGAAGAGCTGGGTAAGAGCAGTGGGGTGCTGTGACACTAATCTAATGGGTTCATTACACTTTGATGCCTTGGTGCTCCTTGGAGGCTCAACAGGAATCATAGAACCACAGAATGGTGAAGGTTGGGAGGGTCCTTTAGAGCTCATCCAGCCCAATCCCCTGCTACAGCAGGTTCCCCTGGCTCAGGGGGCACAGGAACGTGTCCAGGTGGGGTTGGAAACCTCCTGAGAAGGAGCCTCCACACCCTCCCTGGGCAGCCTGGGCCAGGGCTCCCTCACCTCAGCACCAAAGGGCTTTCTCCTTGTGTTTAAGGAAGCAGCTTACTTGAGAGATCCCTCCCGACGCCGAGGGCCAGCCCGTCCTTGATCCACAGCACGATGCCATTGTACTCGGGGATGGCGCAGAGCAGCGTCACGGGCTGCCCGGCGATCACCACCTGGTCCTGGGGCTGCTGACTGAAGGAGGACGCTTGACCTGGAGAGGGGAAACAAGACATGAAGAGGAAGCTGTGAGTCCTTTGGTAGTTTTCCATCCTTGGCATGCAACAGCTCTTGCCAGAGCTCAAACCCCGCGCTGGATTCTGCAGCTCTCAGCGATGTGATCGCCTCTTGTCCCCTTGCTGAGCCACAGTTCATCTTCCTCAGCCTCCAGTAAGGCCACAGAATCATTGAATTGCTCTGGTTGGAAAAGCTGCTGCAGTCCCAGCCCTGCCCTCACCCTGCCCAGCCCAGCACTGACCCCTCAGCACCTCAGCTCCACAGCTTTGGGATCCCTCCAGGGCTGGGCACTGCCCCAGCTCCCTGGGCAACTGGGAGGTCTGAACTGTGTCAGGAACAGTCCCAGCGGGTACAAAGCTGGGACACAACGACAAGCAGAGACAAGATGACAATTAAAAAGGGGGAGAAATTGCAAGACAAACAAAAAGCAACCCAGGACAGGGCTGGCAAAGCTCACAGACTGAAAGAACACATCATGTTCTCTCTTCTCCTGGAGAGTAACATCCCTGTATTTGGTGTGAGCTTCACTCACACAGTCACAGAACCATTTGGGTTGGAAAAGCCCTTGAAGCTGCTGCAGTCTCAGCCCTGCCCTCACCCTGCCCAGCCCAGCACTGACCCACAGCCCTCAGCTCCATAGAATCATTATGGATGGAAAAGCCCTTGAAGCTCCTGGAGTCCAAGCCCTGACTTCACTCTTCCAAGCCCAGCACTACCCCACAGCCCAGCTCCCTGGGCAGCCTGGCACAGGGCTGACACCCCTCTCAGGGAAACAGTTCTGCCTCAGCTCCAGCCTCAACCTCCCCTGGGGCAACTTGAGGCCGTTTCCTCCTGTCCTGTCATTCATTACTGAAGAGACCAACCCCCACCTCACTCCAACCTCCTCTCAGACAGTTGCAGAGGGTGCTCAAGTGTCCTCTCATCTGGGGATGAAAGGAAGCAACAGCCCTGCTTAAAGCCCCATCATCAAACTCACAAGCAACCCTCCCCCTGAGGAGCCCAGCATGAAGCATGACATCTGACCCCTTAGCTGACAGCCCTGGGCCTCTCTCCTCAGCCCTCCCCACTCTGAACACTGCCAGAACCACTCAAAGCCCTCATGGTGAGAGATATCACACCTCAGGTGTGGGATGAAACTCCTCATTTTCAACAGAAAGCTGTCTGTTTCAGTACCTCCTCCCCCACAGCTGACTTTGCTAAGCACTGGCATTACGTTTCATTTTCACTTTTGGAGGTAACCTCACCATTCCTTGGCCTTGTCAGGATTGGAATCCTTCTGTTTATATGTTTTCTCCCCTTGCCTCAGACTGAGTGCTCTGGTTTTCAATCAGGGGACAGCACATCCCCCTGGTTCAATGCTGCTCCCTCCTCTCAGCTCTGAGCTTGTAAAAGAGAACAGCCAAAGCCAGAATGGAAAGGACCCCTGACCCAGATATAGCCCTGGGATATGTTAGAGATGCTGGTTGTGCTACAAAGTGCCATGGTCTAATGTTGGAAAGGCCTAAACATTGAGGCTGATTTGCTCTCTAGACACCTTTGTGAGCCTGTTCCTTTGTGTTAGTTGCTTGTAGAGCATCTGAAAAGCTTTGCCAGCACTTGAAGCCTCGCTCTTCCCCCGGAGAGAGGAGAGATCTGAGAGAGAGGGAAGGTGGGAGAAAGGCAGAAGGACTGGATTGTGACTTGCTACGTTACCTGAGGGGTTGTAAACATGAGAAGCCTGGCTGTGTTGTGAATTGTGACCCCACAACAGGAGCAGATTCAAAGCCCACCCCCCTCAGCTCAATGTCAGCTCAATGCATGGGATGGGAGCGGGCTGAAGGGAAAAGTTCCTCTTGCAAATCAATCTGCTGAAGCAGGACAGTGTCTGCCTGACCCACCCTCAATCGATGCAGCCCTCATTTACATTCACTCAATTTCATCATTGACTTGATGATTAATCCTAAACCAAGGTTAAGTGTGACACAACTGAACTTGTTTCCCAATGAGCTGTTGGGCTTTGCCTACAGGGCAAAGCTGCAAAGCTCACACATCCCCCATCCCCTGCTTCGCTTGAACCAATGTGAGACCCCATGTGAACGCTTCTGTTGCACTTTAATTTAGTCTAGCTTAACTTAAACTTGCTCTCAGCCAGCTGAAGGTGAACTGGGACAAGCAGAGCCACCCTTCCTGGACTGAAAAGCCCTGCTGAATTCTTTGCAGATCTCTCAGCAGTGTGCAGCCACTCCTCAAGCATCGTCTCCCTGGTTATTTCTAAGGTCCTGGCTCTCCCAGCACCCAGCAATCTGATGGTCATCCCAGGGGGTCCCATGGTGGTGGCTCTCAGTGAGGGACAGGCTTATTGCAGAGAGATTCCAGCTTTCTGCTGGGAGAGACTGGCTGGAAGTCACAGTGGCCTCTGACAACATATAGAGATGTGATTTCAAAAAGGAACATGAATCAACTGTATTTGTTCAACATCTTCATCAACCACCTGGGTGAGGGGACAGAGGGACCCTCAGCAAGTGCCCTGCTGGCACCAAACTGGGAGCACTGGCTGATTGCCCAGAGGCTGAGCTACCAGGCAGTGAGAGCTGGGCAGGCTGAGAGCTGGGCACAGAGGGAGCTGCTGAGGTTCAACCAGGGCAAGGGCAGAGTCCTGCAGCTGGGGAGGAACAACCCCCTGGGCCAGCACAGGCTGGGGGTGACCTGCTGGAGAGCAGCTCCAGGAGAGGGACCTGGCAGTGCTGGCTGAGAAGAAACTGCCCCTGAGCAGCAACGTGGGCTCGTGGGCAAGAAGCCAACGGCAGCCTGGGGGCATCCAGCAGAGTGTGGGCAGCAGGGCCAGGGAGCTTCTGCTCCCCTTTGCTCTGCTCTGCCACAGCTGCTGAGGCCTCAGCTGGAGTCCTGTGGCCAGTTGTGGGCTCCCCAGCTGCAGAGGGACAGGGAAGTGCTGCAGAGAGGCCAGTGCAGGGCTGCCAAGATGCTCAGGGCACTGGAGCATCTTCCTTGTGAGGAAAGGCTGCGGGACCTGGGGCTGGTCAGGCTGGAGAAGACAGGGGGGAGCTCATCAACACTTACAAGTACTTAAAGGGTGGGTGTGAAGAGGATTGTGTGACACCTTTTTTCTGTTGTCTCCAGTGACAGGACAAGGAGTGATGGGATGAAGCTGCAACACTAAAAGCTCCATTGAAACATAAGGAGAAGCTGTTTCAGTGATGGAGCCTGGCCCAGGCTGCCCAGGGAGGGTGTGGAGGCTCCTTCCTTGGAGCTCTTCAAGACCCACCTGGACACGTTCCTGTGTGACCTGAGCTAGGTGGGAGCTGCTTCTGCAGGGGGTTGGGCTGGATGAGCTCTAAAGGTCCCTCCCAACCCCCACCACGCTGTGATTCTGTGATTCTATTCTATCCAGACTCACAAAGGATGAGCAGAACCAGGACACCAGGGAAAAGTGGGATGAGAGAGAAAAGTGGGAAAGGAAGCAGAAAAGCAACCCTGAGCCTTTTGCTTTGGGGTTGTGGTGAGATTTGTTTTTCCTTCTAAATATATATCTTCCACCCTCTAACTGTGTTTTCCCAGCTCACTCCATAATCCTGACAAGTCTCAAGGCAAGCAGGGGCAGCGCAGGAACGCAGCAATAACCCCTTAAAAAGGTTGTTTTATCGTGGAGAATGATCAGGTTGTCAGCTGGGAGCTGAGAGAGAGTCGTGATGAGAAAAGCAGCAGCACAAAGTGGTGTCTGTGCCCTCTGAGAAATGGCCATTAAGCAGAGGCTTCATTTGGTAATTGGCTGTTGGAAACGAAGCCCTTTTGTTTTTAAAGGGCTGTTTCTTTTAGTTCCTTACTGATTTGTTTTAGAGAGCAGCTGATGGCCATGGGAAAGCAGAGCATATGTCATCTGTCTTTTCCTCCCTTCTGTTTGTTCAGGGGGAAAATATGTCCCTTTGCTGGTGTTGTCCAAGGCTCCCATCTCAGTTACAAACAGCTCAGACTCAGCCACAGGAGAGGAGACATGGGGTAAGGACCTTAAGGGCATTACCTGGCCTAGTCCTTGGCAGGACCATTATTCCCTCAATCACAGATAAAGAAAAGCAGAGTGGAGGGTGGAAAGGAGAAGTACTGAAGGCAGAGCTCAACTTGCTTTCAAATCAGCTTTAAAGGCTGATTACTGGGTTTAACTGGGTTTGCAAGATCAGAGGCCTATCCACATTAAGAGCTTTCAGCTGTCTTATGTCTTAGTGTCAAAGGAACAAGTAATTTGCAGGAAAGTTTAAAGGGAGATGAGATACTTGACAGAAAATAACTGAAAATGGGGAGATTGGGGAGAGGATGAGTTACAAATGCAGGCTGAGCACTTTCAGCTACAAGGAAATGGGCTGAAACACGTCAATTGAGCACTTTTCCCCCAAGAATGTTTATGATGTTACTACAAAATGGTGCTTTGCTTTCAAAAGCAGGGTGGGGTTGGCTCAAAAGGCCGAAACAAACACTGCCAAGGGTCACACAAGATGCTGTGGGTCAGCCTGAGGATTCCTGTTTGCTCCCCTGGGACTAAAGCAGGGAATTAGGCAAAAACAACATCACAGATTTTAGAATCCTGGAGTCCTTCAGGTTGGAAAAGACTTTGAAGCTGATGGAGTCCAACTGTTCCCCCAGCACTGCCACAGCCAGCACTGACCCACGGCCTCAGCACCTCAGCTCCACGCTTTGGGATCCCTCCAGGGCTGGGCACTCCACTGTGGCCCTGAGCAGGCTGTGCCAGGGCTGAACAACCCTTTGGGGGAAGGAATTGTCATAGAATCATGGAATGGGAGGGGTTGGAAGGAACCTTTAGGGATCATCCAGTCTCATCCTCCTGCAGAAGCAGCTCAACCTCGGCTCCAATCTAAACTAATTGTCCCCTCAGCTCCAATCTAAACCTCCTCTGCGGCATCTTGAGGCTGTTTCCTCTTGTCCTGTGGCTTGTAGCTTGGGAGCACAGACTGACCAACCCACACCTGGCCACAAACTCCTGTGAGGGAGCTGCAGAGAGTGCTGCTGGCTGCCCTCAGCCTCCTCTTCTCCAGGCTCAACACCCCCATTCCCTCAGCCCCTCCCCAGCCCCCTTGTGCTCCAGCCCCTTCCCCAGCTCAGTGCCTGGCTCTGGGCACCCTGCTTTTAAATATAACCAGCTTCCCAAAAGCAAATCCTTGCAGAGATTGGCATTGAAACCAGATGAGCCCAATGTACCCCCACACCAACCATCCACCACCTCCCCCACCTCCTACAGCACGTGGTTCTGCTTTTGGGACGCGCTCCTTCCTCTGCCCCGTGGCAGCAACAGCAAACACTGGGGAGCCACAGCACCTCACACAATTCCCCTCCCACCAAGTGTAGTCCTTCCACACCCCATTTCTTTCCTCCTTTCAAGAGTTAAAGGCTTGGCATGCTCTCAAGGAAAGAACCCAACAGATGCTCAGCTTCCTGCGAGCGCCAGCCGCCTCCCGCCAGCATCCATGTGAGCATCTCCCGCTCTTCCTTCAGCAGAGAGGACACACACCAAGCAGAAGCAAATATTAGGGCTCTGAAAACACTGTTGGGCTTTAAAAAACACCAAAGGGAAGCAGATATGTAAATGAGATGCTAATCATGCCTCTTGGCCACCCACCAGCACGACAAAGTCCTGTCTGCACTCCAGAGCTGCCCCTGCTGCTGAATGGAGGTGTCAGAGGTGGCATGAGAGGCTCTTGATCTTGGAGCCTCAGCCTTCTCCTGGTCACTGGCTTTGCCTATCTTCCTGGAGGGATGACTCTCTGAAACAAAAGTGAGAGGCCACTTCTTGCCTCTCCTGAAATCCTCAGCAGCGGGAGGGAGCTGGAGAATAAAGGAGCCTCAGTGAAGAGGGAGCAGGAGATAACGCTCTAACCCTGGCTTTCAAACCAAATCACAGGCACCATCCTTCTGAAGGCACAAAGAATGTCATAAAAGCTTTAGGAGGAAAAAAGAAGGGAAAAGAGAGAACCACTTTAGAAGCCTTTATCTTTCCTTAATGGATTTTGCACCTGTGGCTCTTGTTTTTTCTCTATTGACTTGTTCTCTCAAACAAAGAGTGAGGCTCTGTGCGATGCTGGTGGCTTCCCAGCGAAGCCACACCACAGTGTTCCTCTTCACAGAAGTCCCAACACCCACACCCTATGAGAAGGACCAAAAAAAACCCACCCCATTTTACAACCCAGAAAGCAGAGGGAGGCACTTGGATGCTGAGGTCTGCGCCGCAGCAGGACCTCGAAGCTCCTTCCATCGCCCGAGCCTGAAGCAGCCACGGGTTTGCAAAGCTCTCTGAAGACCAAAGTCTGTTTGCATGAGTTCCTTGTCTGAATTATTTCAGCTTGCAGCCTTCCTGCATATAAAGAACCCCCCTCCCAGCCTGCCTGCCTGCAGACAACTTGCTGCAAGAAGAGAAGAGGCAATTGGGAACAGCAGATAGTTAAATTTTCATTACCCGAGAGAAGTGAGTATTGTAGTAAAGAAGCAAGGGACTTACAGAGGGAACAATGACTCATTAGAAACAGAGACACTGTGGCTCCTTTTATGTAAGCAGAGCTCTGGGTTTCCATTGTGTTCTGAAAGGAATTAAGTCCTTTTTTTGTTGAGAAGTGGTGAAGGAGGACTGTGAAGCTCCTCCTGAAAACATTACTGCTCAGAAATGAAAGGCCCGGTGATGAAGAGCAGAGGGATGTTCTCCTTGTGCCTCAATGGGGAGAGCCAATGCTTCCCTCAACTCAGAGCCAACATGATCACAGGCTCACAGGATCTTAAGGGTTGGGAGGGACCTGCAAAGCTCATCCAGTGCAGCCCCCTGCCAGAGCAGCAGCACCTAGAGCAGGGCACACAGGGACTCATCCAGCTGGGTTGGGATGTCTCCAGAGAAGGAGCCTCCACAGCCCATCTGGGCAGCCCCTGCCAGGGCTCCCTCACCTCAGCAGGGAACAAGTTTCCCCTTGTGTTGCTTTGGAACCTCTCCTGTTCCAGCTTGTTGCCCCTTGTCCTGTCATTGGCCATCCCTGAGCACAGCCTGGCTCCAGCCTCCTCACACCCACCCTTGATGCATTTGGAACATGACTGAGCTCAGCCCTCAGGCTCCTCTTCTCCAAGCTGCAGAGCCCCAGCTCCCTCAGCCTTTCAGCACAAGGCAGATGCTCCACTCCAGCATCTCTGTGTCCCTGTGCTGAACTCTCTCCAGCAGCTCCCTGTCCTTCTGGGACTGAGGGGCCAGAACTGGACACAATATCCCAGCTGTGGGCTCAGCAGGGCAGAGCAGAGGGGGAGCAGAACCTCTCTGCACCCACTAAGCACATGATACACGGTAGGAGGATGATCAAGGGGTGTGATAACCTAAACCTATGCAGCATCCAAGAAAAGTCCCTCTTGGGACCAAGGAGATGGCCCCGAAGTGTCCTGAGCCCGGCTCAGAGTTGGTTTCTCCCGACGTGCCACCTGGAGATGAAGCCAACCACAGAGTGGGCTGCTGAGGGAAGGCAGAGATGGCTGTGTGCCCACCCTTTCCCAGCAAGATGAGGGTTTGTCTCTGCACCACCCCACCCAGCTCCTGCCATCGATCCCCTGACAAACGGGCCGGCTCTCAGCGCTCGATTCCAACGGCTCCTCTTCCCCGAGCCAAGGACAACGAGCTCCCTGCACGAGGCCCAGCAGCGCTGGAGAAACACATGCCTGCATTGATTTTTAGATGACTAGGGGGGAAAAAAAAAGCAAGCAGACAAAAGCCTTACATTATTTACAAAGCTCTCTGGAGTTGTCAGTCACGGGCAAGCACGGTGAGAGCAGGGAGAGAGGGGAAGAGCCACTCTACCTGCCTGCCTCCCAATTACCTCCCCGCTGAGAGATGCCACCCACACCAAGCTTCAGCTAAGTAGATGGGAAAGGGACAGCTGAGTGTCCTCAGACATGCAGCAAGGGTTTCCCCAGACAAGGACATGCTCAGGGAAGCTTCTGTAGCTCCTCAGACAGGAGCAGATGGATTGCAGCGGCGGTGTTGGCTGCGGGAAGGAGACAGGGAGGAGCGGCCTGAAGGGATGGTGCTGCTGGGCACAACCAAGAAAGGCAGCTCGAGTTCATCAGCTTGCTGTTATTTTGTTTCCTTGAGGGGGGAGGAATAAAGAGGAGAAAATAGAATCTGTTTGAACAAAAAATGTCAGGATGGCCTGTTTTAGTTTGCCTGTGTAAGCCCGGCTCACGTGGCTCCTGTGAGCTCCAGCCTGCTCAGTTATTCAGGGTGAAACAAAGCAAAAAGCAGCCTGAAGTCAAGGGATGAATCAGCTGTATGGAAAAGCTTCCCATGGGCTGGGTCACCTGGCATCAGGTACAGCCCCTCTCCTGGGGCCAAGCTGGGAGCTGAGCTTTGCTCCCCCACCAGCAGCGAAGGGCACGGGATCCTTTTTCATAGAATCATAGAATAGTAGGGGTTGGGAGGGACCTTTACAGATCATCCAGTCCAACCCCCTGCAGAAGCAGCTCCCAACTAGATCAGGTCACACAGGAATGTGTCCAGGGGGGTCTTGAAGCCCTCCAAGGAAGGAGCCTCCACACCCTCCCTGGGCAGCCTGGGCCAGGGCTCCCTCACCTCAGCACTGAAACAGCTTCTCCTTATGTTTCAATGGAACTGTTTGTGTTCCAGCTTCATCCCATCACCCCTTGTCCTGTTGCTGGAGACAACAGAAGTGCTGCCCCAACCTCCTGACACCCACCAGTGAGATATTTGTCACTATTGCTGAGCTCCCCCCTCAGTCTCCTCCAGCCTGACCAGCCCCAGGTCCCGCAGCCTTTCCTCACAAGGAAGATGCTCCAGTGCCCTGAGCATCTTGGCAGCCCTGCACTGGCCTCTCTGCAGCACTTCCCTGTCCCTCTGCAGCTGGGGAGCCCACAACTGGCCACAGGACTCCAGCTGAGGCCTCAGCAGCTGTGGCAGAGCAGAGCAAAGGGGAGCAGAAGCTCCCTGGCCCTGCTGCCCACACTCTGCTGGATGCCCCCAGGCTGCCGTTGGCTTCTTGCCCACGAGCCCACGTTGCTGCTCAGGGGCAGTTTCTTCTCAGCCAGCACTGCCAGGTCCCTCTCCTGGAGCTGCTCTCCAGCAGGTCACCCCCAGCCTGTGCTGGCCCAGGGGGTTGTTCCTCCCCAGCTGCAGGACTCTGCCCTTGCCCTGGTTGAACCTCAGCAGCTCCCTCTGTGCCCAGCTCTCAGCCTGCCCAGCTCTCCCTGACTGGCAGCTCAGCCTCTGGGCAATCAGCCAGTGCTCCCAGTTTGGTGCCAGCAGGGAACTTGCTGAGGGTCCCTCTGTCCCCTCATCCAGGTCGATGATGAAGATGTTGAAGCAGACTGGCCCCAGAACCCATCCCTGTGCAACTCCACTGGCCACAGGCCTCCAACTTGACTCTGTGCCATTGATCCCCACCCTCTGGGCTCTGTCATTCAGCAGCTCTCCATCCACCTCACTGTCCACTCATCCCATCCACACTGCCTGAGCTTTCTGATGAGGATGTTGTGGCAGACAGTGTCCAAAGCCTTGCTGAAGTCAAGGTAGATGACATCCGCTGCTCTCCCCTCATCCAGCCAGCCGGTTCTGCACTCATAGAAGGATATCAGGTTAGTCAAACAGGATTTCCCCTTGCTGAAGCCACGTGGACACCCCCTGATAACAATCTTATCCTTCATATATTCAGTGATAACATTCAGGATGAGTTGTTCCATCACCTTTCCAGGGATGGAGGTGAGGCTGACCGGCCTGGAGTTCCCTGGGTCGTGATTCCTGCCCTTGTTGCAGCCTGCAGTGACATTGGCCCTCAGCTGCCCTCCACGACTGTTCAAAAACGATGCAGAGAGGCTTAGCCTCAAAGGGGAAAGTCCCCACAAGTTCCAGCCAGCTGTGAGGCCTCAGAGGGGAAGAAGTGGGCTAAGTTTAGGTGGAGCCAAAGCTAAACCCATCTGGGTGCAGGGATAACCCCTGCCAAGCAGCAGCCAGAGCTGAGTTTCAGCTTGGCCTTCGCACACCGTGACGTCAGCTATTTTCCTACTGCTGCTTAAAGAAGAAACACCAGCATCCCACTGTGTCCACTAAGCAGCTTCAAACAGGGAGACAGGGGAAATTTGGAATAAGATACTAGTGCCTTTTTAGAAAGCCTTTCTTTTCTGGTCTATTAGTCACACAAAGCAAAGAGATGTGAACCGTCGAGTATCGCGGCGGCTTTGATATCCCCCCACCGAAATCCCAGCCCTGCTTTCAAAGGCACTGTGAGGAGTTTGATCAGCCATGCAGAAAGGGCTTAAATGTCATTGTCTGCTCTGTGATTAGCTACCAACTGGGAAAGGTGTAAGAGGATACTTACTGGGGGATATTTATCAGCAACCAGCTCCGTGAGTCGCCTCTCGGGACGGTGGAATGCTGCACGGGTAGGAAACGACCCCGAACGTGCTGCAGCATGGTCTCAGATGGGAGCTTGTCCCCCCACCAAAAAACCCAGCAGCTGAGTGACCTTACAGATGGGATTGCACAGAATGCTCAGCCTCTGGAAGGATGGCTCCTGGCCCTTCTGCTTTAACAGCCTCCTGCGTAGCAGCTGCCCAGATAAAGCCAAGCTCATCAGAAGCGGCGTTGTCTGCTATTAGACAAGCTGACACAGCCACACAAATCCCCCCTCCCTGGACCAAGCAGATGGGCTTTGGGGCACAACAGGACTTTAGGTGGGTAGAAACAGCAAACTGAGTGAGGTGGAGTGTTGCCACAGGGGCCAGCAGCTGAGGGGTTGCTCCTGCAGCAGAGCAGCGGGAGAGGCTTTGTGGGGAGCAGAGCTCGTGCTGCTGAAGCACAGGAGAGGTGTGTGTGTGCTTCTCCTCACCCTGGGCAAGGCCCAGAGCCTCAGCCCAAAGCCTGGGATGCTGCAGGTACCTGCCAAGGTGAGCTGGAAGCTCTGAGCCACCAGCCAAGGGGTACAGGGTGATGCCTGTTCTTGCTAGAAGCAGGAGCAGCGGCAGCACAGGCTGTTCCAGCAGCACCCTGGGCATGGTGCTGGTCACAGAAGTGCTGCAGTTGCCAAAGCCCTTGGAGCTGCTGCAGTCTCAGCCCTGCCCTCACCCTGCCCAGCCCAGCACTGACCCACGGCCTCAGCACCTCAGCTCCACGGCTTTGGGATCCCTCCAGGGCTGGGCACTGCCCCAGCTCCCTGGGCAGCCTGGCACAGGGCTGACACCCCTCTCAGGGAAACAGTTCTGCCTCAGCTCCAGCCTCAACCTCTCCTGGGGCAACTTGAGGCCTTTTTCTCTCGCCCTGTGGCTTGTGACCTGGGAGCAAAGATGGCCGCCCCTCCTCCCCTCAGCCTCCTGTCAGGGAGCTGCAGAGAGTGCTGCTGGCTGCCCTCAGCCTCCTCTTCTCCAGGCTCAACACCCCCATTCCCTCAGCCCCTCCCCAGCCCCTTGTGCTCCAGCCCCTTCCCCAGCTCAGTGCCCGGCTCTGGCCACGCTGCAGCCCCTCAGTGTCCCTGTGGCAGTGAGTGAGGGGCCCAGCACTGACACAGCCCTGGAGCTGCAGCCTCCCCAGGGCCCAGCACAGGGGACAATCCCTGCCCTGCTCCTGCTGCCACCCCACTGCTGATCCCAGCCAGGGTGCCCTTGGCCTTCTTGCCCCCCTGGGCACGCTGCTGGCTCCTGTTCAGCCGCTGGCACCAGCCCCCCCAGGCCCTTTCCCTGCAGTCCTCTCTGCCTGTTTTTAGAGAAGAGACACTTGGCTCTTGGCAGCAAACTGGAAGAGATCTCCTGTCACTGACCCACCTGGAGGCTCTGGCTCCCCCTGCAAATCACCAATGACTCCACCAAGCATTTTGTTCCCAACGCTCCTGAGGACCCTGTGGCAGAATCATCAATCACCACGTGCGCTTCTGCCAAGGTGTAGCTGTCCTGGCACGGCTCCACAGAGGAAGCTGAGAGCAGAGCAGGGGGTGTTCTGCTACCTCCAGCCAACTTAGCTCCCTCAGTGGCTTCTACAGATGTTTTCCCCATGTTAACTATTTGTAGCTGACAAACAGCACTTGGAAAGGGGTCCAAAGCTTCTCAGCTGCAGGAATCTTGCACAGACACTCCTGGGACCTAAAAGCACCCACCTGAGCCCCCAAAGGAGGAAAAGAAAGCAGCCTCCTGCCTCCTAAGATAAGCCCTTAAGGATTTTACCCCTTGTGACCTGAGATCTCTCAGGTGATTCCCACCAAGCCCTGGATTAGATTCAATCCAGGTGCATCCTTTGCTCCCAGAGCAGGGTTCCTCCTTACAAACACAGCCCTATAAATCCCAGCTCATCTGTGTGTGAGAGGGCACAGAGGACACTCATCTCTAGGAAAACAACAAGGATGACCACTCCATTTCACAAGTGATTTGGAGATCTCCAAGTCTGGCTCTGCTCCCAGAAAGAGCAGCAACTGGAAGATGTGCTGTCTCCAGGGTGGAAAATCAGACCCAAAAGAGCTCACCTTGGCTCACCCACCACGTTTTGCCTCCACCCTGGGTCTTCAGAGCGTGTCATCAAGAGGAAGATTCATTTCAGGGCAGGAGAAAAAGTAGATGTTCAATGCTAATACAACCATGGGGAGGTTTTGCTGCCTCTCAAAAGGATTTGAAGGAGTCTCAGACGTTATAGCCACTGAGCAGAGGGGAGAGGCTGTGCAAAGGGTGGTTAAACACATCCCTCTGCAGAACTTTGTCTCTCAACTTTGCAGGGGGAGGAACACAAACTACATCTTATTACTGCCCTGAAATGTTCATCTGCATGAAACACTGACCCTGTTAGAGCTCCCTGCTAGATGAGCTATGTGATATTACAGATGCAGCAAGAGCTGCTTGGGGAATAAGGACTTGCACTGGCTCCCTGCTGCTTAGCTGAGCTGAGAAGGGAGATTGCTTCAGGTTGTGCTGCAACCTTCAAGGCTGAAGATGAAGTGGAATGAGAATTAGCAGGTTTCTGCTGTAATTACTGTTTGTTTGGATTTTTCCAAGTGGAAGTGGTTGTAAATATGTATATGCTTGCTGGGTCTTTTCTTCTCTTAACATGCAAGATTCATAAAGCAAATTACTGTGAAGAGCAGCCTAAAGTGTGCAACGTGCACACACACAAATGGGAGGGCAAAGGCAGGAGGAGGCAAGAGATGCTGAGAGGAACAGACAGGGAGCAGGTCACAGGGTGAGGGGGAAACAGCTCACTCAGGTGCTTTTCTATCTGTACATGAAGACCTACCAAAACCCCCCTTGCCCTGAAAACCTGCCCTGCACCCACAGAGCCAGGGAAATGCCTAAAGTGCACTTACTCATTGCTCAGCCCTCACAGAGGAGACCTGCACCATTGTCTATATCTGCCTCCTGCTTTTTGACTGGCTTCTTACCCAATAAAGCCAAAGTGGCATGAAAAATGAGAGGAACTGGGAATTCAGGCAGTGTTTACAGCCCTGCAACTACTTCATCATGAGCACCCTTGGGAGATGCCATGGGGAGGTGGCTGTGCCTTCCCCTGCTGACAGACACAGACACTTCTCTGCTTTATTGCTGGGAGAGAAAGGATGGGGGCAGAAAGGGTCTCAAACACAAGGCTTTGCTGTTTGTTTGGTGACCAGCTCCTCCCTGATGGTCCCCACTGCAGAGTCCATGTGCAAAAAAACCCCAGTCCATGAGATCAGCACATTGCAGCCTGCTGAGTTAGTCAGTGGGTAATGAGAGATGCTCACCCACAACCCCAGCTGCTTCTGAACCCCCTCCTGGCTCGAACCTCAGCAGGAGCTTTCCATCCCATGACAAGCTCTACTTAGGAGATGCTGGGCTCTCAGCCCAGAGAAGACAAACCCCTGTCCCTATGCAGGGAGGGCAAAGCTTTGTAAGAGTGCACACAGTCAGCACAGACACCAACCCCCTTTTAACTCAGTTCTTTGAAGGGGGTTGGAGATGCTTTTTCATCTGGTTTGCTGGTAGAGGGCTCCTGGGCCAGGGTTAAGAGCAGGGAGTTGAAATGAGAAGAACTTAATTCTTGTAGTATTACACTCTTGAGAGCAGAAAGACTTCTCTCCAAGGAGAGAAACCTTCTGGGTTAACAGCTGGGCACAGAGACCCTCAGGGGGAAATGACTTTGGCAAACGGATGGGGACAGCAAAGTCCCTGAACTTGAGCCTGTGCCACCTCTGCTGCTGACTCGAGCTAAAGCTTCCTCCCTTCAGTGAGGCAGGGATGGAACCTCTTGAAGGCTTCAGAGACAGACACAGAAGCATCACCATCATTTTGAAGAAGCCATGTGCAACAACACAGCCTTTACAGGCTCCTATAAATTACTTGGCACCCGGCTGCCAGCTCCAGCCCAAGCTCGATATTGCCTGCAGTAATTATTTGGATCAAATGCAGTTTATCTGCTTCATATTTGTGTTTCCTTGCTCTCTGGTAACTTATAAATGTCATTGGAGTGTTTATTTGTTATAATGAAACTTAATGACGTTTGAAACCGACTGGCTGCGGGTTGTGGGCTGCAGGTTTGACTTAATCTCTTCATCTCAGGAGCAGGAGGCCCAAAGATAACATTAAATGACTCCAAAGGAAAGGAAGATGTATGCACACAGTACTCAGGCCTGTGTATTATTCAGTGCAGAGATGATTAGCAATGAGCCACGGTGCCTAAGGCGACGGGGCTCAAAGCATTGTCACCCACACAAGGCAAATGTTCCTGTCCAAGAGGAACTAGTTGTCAAGGCAGAAAGCCAAATGCATCTCAATCTGTTTTATTAAACCTTCTAAGGCATGCTGGGGTGGCTCAGCACGAGAGGCTGGCAGGGAAGGGACGAGCTGGGGGCTGCTGGAAAACGAAGCAGAGCTGGGCAGGAGGGAGAGGAAAAGGCTTTGTGAGGGCTTCTCAAGGGCTTGGGAAGTCCAGAGCTGCAGCAGCAGGGCTGGGTACCCGGTCTCAGGCAGATGCTGAAGGCTGTTCTCTTTCCACACAAGGTAGAAACTTCCCTTGCCTTTGCTTCAGGCACTGCTCCTTGCTCTCCCTTCTTCTGAATCATTTCCTCCCTTGGTTTCTATTGCTGGGTGTATTTATAGACTCTGGTCGTGGCTCCCCTTGAGCCTCCTCCAGACTATATATAAATGTACCTCCTCCAGTCTCTCTCCTCTTACAACCTGCTCAGGAATCCCTGGGCCATTCCACCTCCCCAGTGCTCCACACTCCTCAGGCTGCAGGGCTGATGCCTCATTACCTTGGGACTTGCTGAAGCAAAACGCCCGTGGCAAGAGCCAGGAACAGTTTTCCCTGAGCCCTCTCCTTGCTGTCCCTCCTTGAACCCCCCCAGGAGTGTGGGGGTAGCAGCTTTAACCCTTTGCAGCACAACATGATGCTGCTTTTCCCTCACTGTGGGCACTGGAGGGCCATGCTGATGCTCCCACACCTCCTGGCCATCTGTCATGGTTTGCCATGACAGCCTTTTCTGGTGAGGGGGAAGGGGCTGCAAAGATGGCTCCTGCAAGAAGTTGCTCACAACTCTCCCCAGCTCAGAAAAGGCTCACTTCTGGGGCTGAGCCAGTTAGACGCCTCCACCATCACTTTTTAAGAAGAAGCCGGAAGGGGAGGTGTCTTCCTCCATCTTCTTTTCTTTCTTCTGCCCCTTCTTCTCTTCTTCTGGCTGCTGGTGGTGCAAGGAGTAGGAACAGTGAGAGAAACAGCCATGCGGACTCCAAGGTCAGTGATGAAAGGGAGGAGGTGTACTGTAGCAGAGACTCCCCTGCATTCTATGGAGAGAACTGGTGAAGCTGAGATTTATTTTCATTTCTTTAAAGACCCCGAGCCAGGGACAGTGATTTTGGCCGGAGGAGGCCTTGTCCCGAAGGAGGGGCCCTTTATCACTATGGCCGGAGCAGGCCCTGTCCCGAGGAAGGGACCCAATATCCACAGCTGCAACTGTGGGGAGGAACCCACGTCAGAGACATTCCCCAAGGACTGTGTCCCGTGTGAGGGCCCCTGTATGGGCAGAAGCTGCAGCTGCTGGGAACAACCCACACCAGAGAAGTTGGTTCAGGACGGTGTCCTGGGGCAGGGACCTCGTGTTGGAGCAGGGGAAGGATGCCAGGAGTCATCCTCCTCTGAGCAGACAGAAGTGGCAGAGCCCATCTGTGAGAGACTGAGCACATGCCCCATTCTCTGCCCCCTGAGCCGTTGGGGGGGAGGAGGTAGAGATATGGGGAGCAGCGAGCTGGGCCTGGAAGAAAGGAGGGATGGGGGAGGGAGATCTTAAAGTGCCAGTTGTAATACTCATCATCCTGCTCCCTTTTTGCTTTTATTCTGTTCTGTTTCTTGTAGAATAAACTTTCCTACTTTCCTCTCTAAGTCGAGTACTAGAGTCTGTTTTGCCTGGAACCGTAATTGACAGCGAGCCCTCCCTGCCCTTGTCTCAATCCACAACAATCTTGCTTCTCTTTTTACTCCCATTTTGCTGGGGCCTCCGCCATCCTAACGAGGGTGGGGGTGAATGGGGGCACCGAGCAAGAGGCTGTCGTGGTGCTGCTGTGCTGGCTGGGCCAAACCACGACACCATCAAAGGCTCAGCCTTTCTCAGGAGGAAAGGGAGAGCATCACTAGGCCCTTCCCCACTAGGACATCAAGGCTTTAGGTCTCCAGGAAGTTATACCCCACCTAGGTTGAGTTTTGGTGAAGCTGGGCTTTGTCTTCACCTGCAGGAGGTGTGGAAAGGCCCTGTGCTGCAGCCATCCATCCTCAGCAGCACAGCTTCTTCCTCTCTGCTTTGAACCTAAACAAAGGGGGAGAGATTCCTCCTGCTTTGCCCAACCCCTCCAAATCACTAAACAACCCTGGGGAACGTCCAGTCTGGAGTTTCAGCTGTTTCATGTGATTTTAGGCCAAGGTTGTTCCCACCAGAGCACTCAGAGGAGCAGCAGATGGAGTGGCTTGGCCCTACCCAGGAGGAGGCCCCTAAGGAGCTGTGCAGCACAGGGAGGTGATTCCTAGAGAGGTCAGACACTACAAGCCAACACCTGGCAATGCATTATTCACCACCAGAAAAGGGAAAGGGAAAAAGAAGCAAGGCCTGAGTAACTTGATTAACCTCATCTGACCATCTGGATTGAAACCAGAAGCTGTTACTGGCAGACGTGGGACCTGATGACAACTGACAAGAGAAATTAATCTTCATTACCTGCAATCCTTCTGCAACCAGCCCCAGAGAACCTGCTGCAAAAGGTCTCCCCACAAAAGCTCGTGGCCCAGGCTCCATCTCTGAGCTCTCTGCAAGTTCCTGCAGCTGCACACAGCTCAGCAGAAGCCTCCTGCATCTAACCTGGCTTAAAAACCTCTGTGACGTGAAGGGATGAGGAGAGGAACGTGCAGGGGCCACCTGCAACGACCTTGCCTGCAAACCCCATGTGAGAGGGAGTTAATTCTGAGGCCTTGCCCTCTCCCTGAGCAGCTTTCCACACAAACAAGTTGACAAATGAGGCTGCTCCTTAATGAAGCCGAAGCCAAAGTCAATACTGAGGCCCTTCTATCAGGGCACAGATCAAAGATGGTCTCAAGGGCAACCGACCTTGGTGGAGGGGTGGGACAGCTGCCACTCAGAGGAGGAGGGAAGGGATGCACACAAATGAGAGGGTGCAGAAGGGAGGAGAGGAAGGGAAAGAAGGCTGAGCAGAGAAGTGCAGCAGGCTGGGGGGATGCCTTCCCTCCAGGCCTGATGTGCCCTCTCAGCTGTTAAGTCTGCTTGATATAAGGTCTTGCTCGTGTCTCTGTCCCCTGCCATGGCTGCTGCACGGCTGGAGCATCATCACTGGGACAAGATCCTGCCTCAGGTGTTTTCTCCTACGAGGTTTTACTTCTCCCCACCCCAGCTGGAAGTGGGGAAGGATCAAGGTTCCCTCATCAAGCATTTGGGAGGGGGTTAAGGTGTCACCTTCAAGCTAGGTGTGATTACCTGCTGTAGCAAAGCCAGGGAAATAGAGTCAGGAAGGGAAGAAGGAGAGCTGAGCCTCGGACTTCCCTGCCCACCACCTCCATAAACCTCCCCCAGCAACTCAGCTCCCTCTGCTTGTCTTTGAAAGCTCCTCAGCTGAATGCTGGTCTAAGCTGATGCCAACAAAGACCTGGCATACTTCTCTCCAGGTCAACCTAAATATTTCATTTAGCTTCTAAAGAAGTCAATCCCTTTCTCTCTTTCTTCCTGCCTTTATTTGAAACCTTGCAATGCAATCCTGTCTCTCATGAATATTGATGAGGATCATTAGTCACTGAAGATTTCACTTCTTCCCTCCTGTCTCTATAAAACCTTCATCTCTGTTAAAAGGGGGAAAACAAAACCCAAACCAAACCCACCTCAAATTCTATCTCTGGAGGTGTTTGAGGATTAGCCCCATACATTGGGTAAAACACCTATGGGAGGTAAATAATGGGTGTAAAGGGATACAGAGAGAGGGTGTGAGGAGGCTGGAGCCAGGCTGTGCTCAGGGATGGCCAATGACAGGACAAGGGGCAACAAGCTGGAACTGAAGAGGTTCCAAAGCAACACAAGGGGAAACTTGTTCCCTGTTGAGGTGAGGGAGCACTGGCAGGGGCTGCCCAGATGGGCTGTGGAGGCTCCTTCTCTGGAGACATCCCAACCCAGCTGGATGAGTCCCTGTGTGCCCTGCTCTAGGTGCTGCTGCTCTGGCAGGGGGCTGCACTGGATGAGCTTTGCAGGTCCCTCCCAGCCCTTGAGATCCTGTGATAGAGGCCCTGAGTTGCTGTTTTGCTGGAGGGAACTGCTCAGGCCTGTGGGTTCAGCCTTTGTGAGGGATCTCAGCAGCAGCAGCCCTGGGTGCTCCATAACCATCACATGCCTGGCCTAGAGGAGCTCCACTCATGCCCTTCACAGAACGTTTAGAGTTGGAAAGGACCCTGAAAGCTCATCCAGAGCAGCACCACCTAGAGTAGGTCACCCAGGGACTCATCCAGCTGGGTTGGAATGTCTCCAGAGAAGGAGCCTCCAGCAGGTTTTTGACCATGCTGCTTTTCTTCTGTCTTCACCAACCCCCAACCTGGAGGCTGCTAAGAGAGTTCAGCTGTACTCAGTGGTTACAGATGGCAGGGTTTGGCCAGAGACAGCAAATCAGTTGGGGAGGAGGAAAAACAATGGGACTTGCAGCTTTTAACAACAACATTCCAGCAGCTCCTTGCAGTAAGAAGGGGTTTTAAGAAGGGTTTAAAAAGAAACAGCCAGCCCAAACAAAGCCTGGTTCCTGCAGTGGTGGGTAGGGCTGCAGTGCTTTGTGCCCTAGGACTTGCCAAAGATGGCACAAGAGATGCTCTTCCTTCCTCCAGCCTCAGGCAGGGATACACTGTCACCCTCCTGCCCCCTCCTGAATCATCCAGATTGTTTTCTTGGAAACAATGACTTTCAGATCCTTTGGAGAGCTGGAAGCTTTTCCACCCAATCATGTCCATGCCAGGGGGATTTATGGCACCATGAGCTTGACTTAATGACAGAGGCAGCCCTGCATGTCCAGGTTCTGGTCTGGTGGACACCATGTCAACAGTCTGACCTGGACAACTGATGAATTAGTGCCTGTCAGCAACCTCTCTGGCAGGGGCCCCATGGAGGGAAAGCTAAATAACACACCCAGGCTGCAGGAACAGCTCTGCAGAGAGGGAATAATTAGCAACACATACACAAGCTCAGGGCTAAACTCTGGGGCATCTTCAGAGAGAAGCTTTGCATCGCCTGGAATTCAATGCTCCCCCCTCACCTCCTGATGCACTTGGAAAAGAAACCAGCCCAAGCCCAACCGAGACAGCAACACCCTGAGATGTGCAACCAGTGTAAGGTGAAGTGTGGGACCTCACCTCTGCCCTTTGCCAAGTGCATTTTCCATGCACAGGTTTTTCCCAGCAGTGTCCCTTAGGCACACATCCCATTCCAAATGCCAGGAAGGACATCAAGGGGCTGGCAAAGGCAATGGGATCCAAGCAGACAAGGTATTCTAAATCCCCCCCCTAGATATTGATCCATGTTTATCAACACCCAAGACCTCTGGAAGTGTCTTTAGCAGGTCCTCCAGCCCCTGGCAAAGGGACACAGGTGTGATCCCAGGTTCTGCCCTCCACACCTGCAGGCTGAACAGCGAGAGAAGCAGCTCCTGGATGATCTTCACCCAGTGAGGAAGGAATTGTCTCCATTTATTTAAGACCATGCAGCAATAGCTTTCCACAAGGGACCTCTCCTCAAATCAATAGATAAAATTACACCCTTAGACCATTAACTGCTACAACAACACATAAAACTCAGCCAGCTCTCCATCAGATTTACGAGCTGAGCTGCTCAGTGGATGCAACTGGAGCATCAAGGAGGAAACTCTGCTCCCCCCTCTCCAAAGGAGCAGAGAGTGGCTGCAAGCTGGGGAGCTGTTTCCTAAGCTGCCCAAGGGATCCTTCCCCCCAGCTTGTAACTGTGAGGGACACACCAGCCAGGCCTTGGCTCATCTCTCCAGCTCCTGTATTTTACCCACATTTCCAGCTGGCTGAGCCTGGCCAAGCCTCCCCTTGACACTACACAGAAAAGACAGCTTGTTTGCTGGTGTTTCCTCGGGTTTCCCTTACATCCCTGCCTTGTTTAGCTAACAGACACTCAAAGCATGGCAGAAATATCAATGAGAGCTCTGCTGATAACAACTTGTTCTTTAACAGCTTCTGAGCTCGCTCCATCCACTCGCCTCGTCCTGCTCAGATGCCTTTGTCAGAGGCAGAACACAAGGCTCTTCCCTAGTCAATTGGGATCCTGCCCCCCTGAGCCACTGAGCTGCCTCATCAGAGCTGCTCAGCCCAGGAGGAGATGGCACCTTTACTGGCCATGACAGCAGGGTCAGCAAAACCCTGTCCCACAGGGAGCTCTGGAGATCAGGTTCTGAGCCTCACAGCTGCAGAGGATCCCAGCACATCTTGTGCCAGGGATCCTGGGGCTTTATGCAAAGCTTGGCAGAAAGATGAAAGCTGGGCACAGAGGGAGCTGCTGAGGTTCAACCAGGGCAAGGGCAGAGTCCTGCAGCTGGGGAGGAACAACCCCCTGGGCCAGCACAGGCTGGGGGTGACCTGCTGGAGAGCAGCTCCAGGAGAGGGACCTGGCAGTGCTGGCTGAGAAGAAACTGCCCCTGAGCAGCAACGTGGGCTCGTGGGCAAGAAGCCAACGGCAGCCTGGGGGCATCCAGCAGAGTGTGGGCAGCAGGGCCAGGGAGCTTCTGCTCCCCTTTGCTCTGCTCTGCCACAGCTGCTGAGGCCTCAGCTGGAGTCCTGTGGCCAGTTGTGGGCTCCCCAGCTGCAGAGGGACAGGGAAGTGCTGCAGAGAGGCCAGTGCAGGGCTGCCAAGATGCTCAGGGCACTGGAGCATCTTCCTTGTGAGGAAAGGCTGCGGGACCTGGGGCTGGTCAGGCTGGAGGAGACTGAGGGGGGAGCTCAGTAACACAAGGCTGAGGTTTCCAAACCCACCTGGACACTTTCCTGTGCCCCCTGCTCAAGGGGAACCTGCTTTAGCAAGGGGTTGGGCTGGAGCAGCTCTGCAGGGCCCTTCCAACCCCCATCATTCAGTGAGTCCCAATTCCAGGCTGCAGACTGCTGCAAAGCCTCAGAGGGCAAACTGTACAAAGATGTTGGGATGCTCGAGAAGATGCTCAAGTTGTTCACAGGCTGCTGAGCTCTACTGTGTGCAAAAAAAAAAAGAGGCTGAGCAGAGCCAATGCTGCTTGAGCAACACCAAGTAACGTTGCAGGTCTGGTCCCCAAGGACAGACCCTTTCCACCACCAGGTCAGAGCAGTGAGGGAGGCTGGAGCTGCAGCAGCACAGAAGCTGTCAGCATCTGGCAGAGGAGAAAGGTCCCTTTTTACAGGGATCAAAGGGGCTGGCTCCACTTTATCCTTGGGATTGAGGAAGATGCAGGCTCAGCCTGTGCTGCTGCAGATATGAAAAAGAAATCACTTGCAAGATTCAGATGCAGTGTCCCTGTGCTTTCAAGCAACTCAGAGGCAGCAAGTACCTTGCTGAGCTGCTCCCAGGCAGCACAAACACGTCACAGAGCCTCAGTGCCACACTAACAGGATGTTTTCCTGGCAAGAAGCATTCCCTGAAGCCACTCTGAACCACAGCAGGCAGCAGAAGGGGCCTTCAAGCACAGAGACATTTGGAGCAGAGACACAGCCAGCTTCTCTGAGTCCCTCTGTTCCCTGCTGATGCTGCAGGAGGCCTGAAGCAGGCTGGGCCAGCCCAAAGAAGAGGGATGCACTCAGCATACCCAGGGCTTCAATACTCAGGATGTGTTTTCAAGCTGAAACTCACAGTTTGCGGTTGGAACCCATCTCCTTTCCTCCTCAGGATTGGATTTTACCTGTCTGGGTGCTGCTGTGAATCACAGAATCACAGCATGGGAGGGGTTGGAAGGGACCTTTAGAGCTCATCCAGCCCAACCCCCTGCAGAAGCAGCTCCCACCTAGATCAGGTCACACAGGAACGTGTCCAGAGGGGTCTTGAAGAGCTCCAAGGAAGGAGCCTCCACACCCTCCCTGGGCAGCCTGGGCCAGGGCTCCCTCACTCAAACACTGACACAGCTTCTCCTTATGTTTCAATGGAACTTCTTGTGTTCCAGCTTCATCCCATCACCCCTTGTCCTGTTGCTGGAGATAAAAGAAAAAAGTGCTGCCCCAAGCTCCTGACACCCACCAGTGAGATATTTGTCACTATTACTGAGCTCCCCCCTCAGTCTCCTCCAGCCTGACCAGCCCCAGGTCCCGCAGCCTTTCCTCACAAGGAAGATGCTCCAGTGCCCTGAGCATCTTGGCAGCCCTGCACTGGCCTCTCTGCAGCACTTCCCTGTCCCTCTGCAGCTGGGGAGCCCACAACTGGCCACAGGACTCCAGCTGAGGCCTCAGCAGCTGTGGCAGAGCAGAGCAAAGGGGAGCAGAAGCTCCCTGGCCCTGCTGCCCACACTCTGCTGGATGCCCCCAGGCTGCCGTTGGCTTCTTGCCCACGAGCCCACGTTGCTGCTCAGGGGCAGTTTCTTCTCAGCCAGCACTGCCAGGTCCCTCTCCTGGAGCTGCTCTCCAGCAGGTCACCCCCAGCCTGTGCTGGCCCAGGGGGTTGTTCCTCCCCAGCTGCAGGACTCTGCCCTTGCCCTGGTTGAACCTCAGCAGCTCCCTCTGTGCCCAGCTCTCAGCCTGCCCAGCTCTCACTGCCTGGCAGCTCAGCCTCTGGGCAATCAGCCAGTGCTCCCAGTTTGGTGCCAGCAGGGAACTTGCTGAGGGTCCCTCTGTGCCCAGCTCTCAAGCCACTTGAGCTCTCACTGAATGGGAACCTGAACTTTGCCTCCAGCAGCACAGAGCTGCTGCAGAAGCATCCCCCCAACCTTCCTCCTTGCAAGAGCTGCAGCTTCCCTTGCAGAAGCCATTAAGCAGCAGTGGGAAAGAGCAACCTTGCAGTGAAAAGTCACTGGGCCCTTTAAAGGACCTCCAAATAACATTTGCTCTTTATTGCTTTCTGGGCTTTAACAGCCTTGATTTCAAGTTACTTTGGCTTATGATAAACTCCAGATCCATAAAGCTTCTGGTCTCTCCCTCTTTGGTTTCTCTCTCTTGGCCAGTTTTTATTAGAAGAAGAAGAAAAAGATCCAGGGAATACAGATAGGAGATTAAAAGGGGAACAAATTGCAATGGGTCAAATGTATCTTGCTTAGATGACAGCCACCCCATTAGATACTTTTAAACAGGACAAATAATCTGTTCAGGAGCACAAGTGGGCTTTTACATTTGTTCTAAATTACAAACCCAATGCTTTGCAGCCTCAAATGGAAGCACTGGCTAATTGCACTAATATCTCACTAATTCCAGCACCAAGGAATGTGGGGGGGAGGGAAAAAAACCTTAATGATTGTCACCATTTTGCCAATTATTCAATTTAGAGCAAGGTACATTATGCAAAGGCTGGGCTGAGCTTCCCCTCCCCTCTGTGATCTATGACAAGGGCTGGAATTCCAATTATTAATAATGGACGAGCTGCAATTATTCTGAGGATGGGCAGGAGATAATTACAAGCCATAAACCCCAGCTTTCATCTGCATACACAGTTCCCTCCCCACCTCTGGCAGAACCAAAACCCATGTGCAGACCAGAGAGGTGCTGCAATTGAAGACAACAAAAGCAACCCCCAAACCCCCATCATCCCCAGCCAGTTCAGGAGCTGCAAAGGCAAAGTTGATGGAGGCCAGGAACAGGCAGCTGCCCACTTCTGGCAGGGTGGCAGGGGCTGAGCTGGAGCACCTTCAGCTGTAAGGGCTGCATGGATGTGTGAGCCATCACAGAGAGGGGCAGTGAGCCTTCCCCAGTCCAAGCCACCACCAGCACTGCCCTTCTGGGCCAGCCTGTGCCCCATGTTTGAGGTAGGGTGGATGGTTTCCTCTTGGGACCTTCACCTTCCCCCAGTAAGAGCCATCTGAGCTTTGCATTAAGCTCAGCACCTTTAGGTAAGATCCCAAAGCTCCTGAACCAAAGAGTCGAGGTGGGAGTTGCCCTCAGACCACAAACCTTTAAAGTCCTCACCCTCCACACTCCCAGAACTCCAGGTTTGGCTTATGCCAACAGCCCTGTGTGGCCTTTAGAGAGCAATAAAAGGTCTGCCTTGGCTTCACAGAGCCCTTACTGAGCAGATCTCTGCAGCCATTACCCAGCAGATACGATGTGCTAAGCAACACCCTCTGCTGCTTCTCTCACCATCCTTTGGACCACAAACAGAGACACCCCAAAATGACACTGTCATGGGTTTGTGTGGAGCTGTTTCTGGCACCAGGGAAGAGGCTGCAGTGGTGGCTCCTGTAAGAAGTTGCTCAGAAGTTTCCCTAAGTCAGACTCACCTCTGGGGCTGAGCCCCTTGGGTGCCTCTGCCATCATTTTGAGGAAAGCAGAGGAGGAGGGTTCTTTCTTTTCTGAGAGGTGATGGAAGGAGATGGAAGAGAGAGAGGAGTGACCACGAGGATCAGTGAGGTCAGTGAGGGAAGAGGGGAGGAGATGTGCTGGAGCAGAGACTCCCCAGCATCCTGCAGTGAGGTGGGGACTGTTGCCCTGCAACCAGTGAGGGTGATGGTGGAGATGTCCCAGCAGGTTGTGGAGGGCTCCAGGCCAGGGGTGAGTGTGCCCAGAGGGGCTGTGACTCTGTGGGAGGACAGTGATGCAGCAGAAGGTGCCCAGGATGCTGCTGCCATGGAGGATGCTGCTGCCAGGCTGGAGGAGTCTGTGAGGAGCTGCAGCCCCAGGGAAGGACTCAGCAGAGAGCTTCACTAAGGATGGTGTCCCGTGGGAGGAAGGTGAGGAGTCCTCCTCCTCTGAGAAGGAAGAAGCAGCAGAGACCATCTGTGACCACAGCCCCCATCCCCTGTGCCCTGTGCTGCTGAGGGGGGGGAGATGGAGACATGGGGAGCAGGGAGCTGAGCCTGGGAAGAAGGGAGGGGGAGGGAAGGACATCTTGAAGTGCTGGTTGGACTTTTCTCATCATCCTGCTCTGGTTTTGCTTTCTCTGTCCTGTCTCTTGTAGGCAGCAGAATAAACTTCCCTAAGTTGGGCAGTGGAGTCTGTTTTGCCCTGAGCCATCCCTGGCAGTGAGCCCTCCCTGCCCTTGTCTCAACCCACAGGGTCCTTGGTTATCTTTTCTCCTCCCATCTCACTGGAGTCCTCACCATCCTAAGGAGGGACAGATTTTAGCCTTGTGCCTGTCTCTAACTGATGACTTGGCAAAGTGGAAAGCAGAGCTATGAGCTAAGCAGGGATCTGAAGAGAGGGAACCTGTCCTTCCTTCAGCACAGATCATGAATCATTAGGTGGTCCAGGAGGAGGATGTGGCACTGAATCCTCCTCCTGTCCCTTTTCCCAGAGCACATCTCCTTTCACACCCAGCCTTGGAATCACAGAACCATGAGACCATTTGGGTTGGGAAAGCCCTTGAAGCTGCTGCAGTCCCAGCCCTGCCCTCACCCTGCCCAGCCCAGCACTGACCCACGGCCTCAGCACCTCAGCTCCACGGCTCTGGGATCCCTCCAGGGCTGGGCACTGCCCCAGCTCCCTGGGCAGCCTGGCACAGGGCTGACACCCCTCTCAGGGAAACAGTTCTGCCTCAGCTCCAGCCTCAACCTCCCCTGGGGCAACTTGAGGCTGTTTCCTCCTGTCATTCATTACTGGAGAGTTCAACCCCCCAGCTCCCTGGGCAGCCTGGCACAGGGGCTGACAACACTCTCAGGGACAAGCTCCAGCCCCTCAGTGTCCCTGTAGCAGTGAGGGACCCAAAACTGACCAGAGCATTCACTGTGCAAAGCCCACCTTTCCCCCCATGCAGAGACCGAGCTGGGCACCGGGTCCATCCCACTGAGGTGCCACCTACCCACGAGAGCCAGTGAAGTGCCTGTAAAGGGAGGTGAGAGGAGGGAAAGGAGCTGCCCTGTGTGTGGGGAGATGGTTGTAGGCACCTTCCAGCAGCCAAGGGCTGGCAGGAGCAGGTGGTGAAGGAAAAGGCTGACACCTCTCAGCACTTAATCGTTCCCGTTAGTAGCTTTATGAATGGCAGCCAAAAAGTGCCATAATTGCTGCAGTGCCACTTGCTAATGACTCCAGTTAGATCTGGCAAAAAGTCAGAGGCAGGAGAGAAGAAGAAAAATAGCAGGAGCAGGACTGACATCTGAATACCTGCCTATGGCTGCTGCAGGAGAGGGCAGAGCAAGCCCAGCCCAGGGCGAGCAGCTATGGACAGGCAGGGAGAGATTGTACAGCAAACCCCTTGGGAAGGGGAGAGAGATGGACATGAAGGGGAAGAGAGCAAAGAAAAACAAGCTCCAATATAGGCACTGAGCTGGGGAAGGGGCTGGAGCACAAAGGGGCTGGGGAGGGGCTGAGGGAATGGGGGTGTTGAGCCTGGAGAAGAGGAGCCTGAGGGCAGCCAGCAGCACTCTCTGCAGCTCCCTGACAGGAGGCTGAGGGGAGCTGGAGGTTGGTTTCTTCTCCTGAGTGACAGGAGGCTCAAATTGCCCCAGGGGAGGTTGAGGCTGGAGCTGAGGCAGAACTGTTTCCCTGAGAGGGGTGTCAGCCCTGTGCCAGGCTGCCCAGGGAGCTGGGGCAGTGCCCAGCCCTGGAGGGATCCCAAAGCCACACAGATGAGGTGCTGAGGCCGTGGGTCAGGGCTGGGATCCAGCAGCTTCAAGGGCTTTTCTGACCAAACCCATTCAGGTCAGTTCAAGATGCTTGCTCCTGAGGTGACCCACCTCACAGACCCACCTTCCTCCTCCAAAACTCTCCCTGAGCCAGGGCAGCACCAGCCCTAGGGAAAGCAGGGCAGCTCAGCACCAGCTCCCCTGCACAGCACGTGCCTTGGCACAGGCAGTCACCAAGCTGTGGCTCCCACCACACTGCTGCTGTGGTCTGAGGAGCCTTGTTTCTGAAGAGGAAACCCAGCCCCTGGTGAGCAAACAGCCTGCTCCTCCAGGTTCTGTATCTGTTGCTGTTAACAAACAGTGGGCAGCATCTGACTGAGTGGGATATTAGCAGAATGAAGACAGATGGTGGGGGATTAGCTCTGAAGCGTGGTTGCAGACAGCTCTGCCTCCTCCTCTCTCTGTCTGCAACTGTCAGCAGCTTAATTCAACCCCACAACTCACAGCCAGGGTGAGCAGCAATCCCAGCAGAGGGATGGGCATAAAGCAGCACCTTCCTGCTCCCCAGCCCTTACACACCCCCAGATCCTGCCCAGACCCTGCACCTTGCCTGCTGGGGGCTTCAGAGGGGCAAGGCTCTTGTCAGTGATAGGACAAGGGGCAACAAGCTGGAACAGAAGAGGTTCCAAAGCAACACAAGGGGAAACTTGTTCCCTGCTGAGGTGAGGGAGCACTGGCAGGGGCTGCCCAGATGGGCTGTGGAGGCTCCTTCTCTGGAGACATCCCAACCCAGCTGGATGAGTCCCTGTGTGCCCTGCTCTAGGTGCTGCTGCTCTGGCAGGGGGCTGCACTGGATGAGCTTTGCAGGTCCCTGCCAGCCCCTGAGGTTCTGTGATCTCTAATGCAACAGCAAGGCAGGGCTGGAGACAGCTCAGCTTCTCCACAACCAACCTTGTGAGCATCATTTAAAGTCTAAACTACACAATGTTGGGCTCCTGTTTTTGCAGGTGGGTCGATGAGCAGCTCTAAGAGCACGGGGTGAGGCTGCCCACGCTTGCAAAGCATCCCCAAATCATCAGCTGTTGACCCAAATTGCCACTCCACTGCCAGGCCAAATATCTCCTTCTCTGGAGACATCCCAACCCAGCTGGATGAGTCCCTGTGTGCGCTGCTCTAGGTGCTGCTGCTCTGGCAGGGAGCTGCACTGGATGAGCTTTGCAGGTCCCTCCCAACCCTTGAGATCCTGTGATCCTGTGAAGAAGGCAACAGGCAACTGAGGTGGAGCATCAATACAGCTGCAAGGAGAGCACCTGAATCCCTTTGGCCTCACACACCAGCAGCAGCAGCCCAGGCTGCTCCATTGCCTTAGCTGGGAGAGACCCCAATGCCTCTGAGGTAACACAGAACAGAGGCAAGTTCTCAGATGCTTCTTTGTCTCCTGGCCAAGGGAGAAGAGCCTGCATCTGCAATTTGTTGTGTTAATGGACAGCCACCACTTGCCAGTTGGCAAACAAAGAGGATATTGCTACTAAAGACCCTGGCTGGGACCACAGAACAGCTGGAAGCCACCACATTCATTTGACCCTGCTGGGAGAGGTCTGCAAGTGCCCAGCCTGGGTCTTCATTGCAGGTGACACCAAGCTGGGTGGGAGTGTTGATCTGCTTGAGGGTAGGGAAGCTCTCCAGAGAGATCTAGATAGGCTGGGTGGCTGGGCCAAGGCCTATTCCATGATGCTGCACTAAGGGGTTGGTAGGGCTGGGACAAAGGACTTGATGATCTTAAAGGTCTATTCCTGCTGAAATGATTCAATGATTCTCCAAGAGCAAGGCTTTCCCACCCAGAGGTGATTCCCCCACCTCTGAGCTCTCTTGTGCTTCTCTACCTACAAGCAGGTTTCGTAGCTGCCTCCTTTAAGTGACAGCAAGGGTCTAATGATCCCTGTAATTACCCAGTTCCACTATGATGGAGACCCCACACCTCATCATTATCCCATTGCCCCACTGCCTGCCTCTTCTTTCAGCTCCTTCTGCTACCCTGCAATTATTAATAGGGCTATTCATTAGGCACCATCATGCAACACAAAGAGGGAAAGCTCTCACTTGGCAGAAACAGCAAAGGGAAGAGCTGTCTCCTCTCCTTCTCCCTGCAAGGGAACTGGCCCAAAGAGTCTGCCTCAGGTACTCTGTGCAGGGAATATCTTCACTGTACCTCTGTGGATGACCAGACATCTGAATCCCACCCCCCCCCCCCCCCATCCTTGGCTTTGTGCACCATCCAGAGTGGATCTGCACTGAAATCCACCATAAAACCTGGGAGGCTGGAGGCCTGCAATTGTCATCCAGAACTGCCTCTAGTGAAAACACAAGTCCTAGGTGGTCTTTGTAGCCATGGAAATCCCCCCAGCTTTGTGTTTTTGGGCAGATTGTACCTTTCAACATAATGGTCCTGCAAAGCCTGCAGGGGGCCAGGAGCTGGCTGGCTGCACAGTGCCAGGCAGGCACACTTTGTTCCCTTTCCCACACAAAGGCTTTTTGCTTTTGGCCTTTCATGTTCCTTTGTTCTCTCCACACAAAGCCACTGTTCAGCCTGCAAAAGGGGTTTTCACTTTGTAGGCAGATGCAAGCTTTGGATGCAATTTGGGGAGGGGGACAAGGAGCTTCTGGGAACCATCCCAATGGGTTGGTGGGATGCTCAGGTGTGCCAAGGGTCCTGAGGGCTCCCAGACACCCTGTGAGCATCCTCAGCGTGCTCCTGCCCATCCCAGCACAGCCACTGGGGTGGGAAGATGGTGAGAGATTTCACCAAGACTGTGCCATCCCTTCTCCCCAGGGCAGCCCCTTCCCATTACAGAACACACTTTAATCAATATTTAAAGAGCATGTGGTAATTAACAAGCATGAGGTGAAGGCTTGAAGTACTTTCCCCACGTTAGCAGCTCAGTATCAAGGCTCCTGGGAAACTGAAGGAACCTTTGATCTTCTAACTGATATTTCAGCCATAAACTTGCCTCTACAAGAGTTTTACCCCATGAAAGCCAACGAGCCTTTTACTCCTGCAAGAGCACCATCCCACACACCCTTGGTCCAAACCACTCCCCCCTCCCCAAAGAAGGCTTCAGTCCATTTGGATTGAGTTTGAAGTCCCCAGAGTAACCTCACAGCCACCAAACTCTCCTTGACATCCCATCCAGGACCTTTGAATCCTTAATGATCCCATATTAATCAAGAGATGGTGCTGCACCAGGGTTTGCTCCAGCAACCAAGATGCCAAGCAAGGAAGCTTCCAGAAGCAAGGATGCCAGTTCTTCCAAGGCATAAACAGGTTTAGTTGTTCTGCTTCATCATTATTTTATGATGCTTCTATGGATTGATCAATGATCATAAAGCACTGGGAGGGGTGGGATGAGGAGAATATAAACCAGGAGATGTCTTAGTCAGGTCTCTGCCCGAGTGCAGAGCAACAGAACATGCCTCTGAGGTGCAAAGGCACTGGAAACTGGTATTCTGAAGATACCACAGCAAGGCATCACCACCCAACTAGAAGAGAGACAGACACAGCAACTGCTGGAAGAGCTTCCCACGGGACAGATCCTTTTGTGTGGAGAAGAGAGTGGATTCGGGATGTACCCAACTACCAAGCTCCTGCTCTTTCCTCTTGCAGCTTCAAGCAGGGGGATTCCCACATCCAGGCCCAGGAAGATGTTTTGGAGATGAAAGGGGGAAGCAGGATTTTCTCCTGGGTGTCAAGAAGAACCCTGATGAGGTTGCTAAAGAGGAAAGAAGAGCAGAAGGTGAGGGGAACCGCTCACCTTCAGTCATCCTGCGGTACTTCTCCTTGTACATGAACCCCAGTACGAGGCAGCATCCTCTTCCTGGGAGCCCCAGTTCTGCAAGAGAAGAGACAGTGACATTAGCAGAGCAGGCTGGGCAGAAGAGCCAAGTGCCCTGGGATGCTGGAGAGGAACAAATCCTGCTGGGAGGCAGGTATGGAACTGAAGGCTCTGGTCAGCCTCGCAGAGCTGAGCTTTGTTAGGGAGGAGGGAAAACAATGACTTCCAGCTGCTGCTCTGCTTTGCCATGGCTGTCTGCAGAGAGGAAAGAGGGTCACCATCCTCTTCCTCACTCATTGGTGGGATGCTCAGGTGTGCCAAGGGTCCTGAGGGCTCTCAGGGAGCGAGCTGCATCTTCATCCACATCGGTGCAACAGGCCAACATGGACCCTCTAATCCCTTTCTCCCTTGGCAAAGCAAGGAAAGAGCCCTCAGAAGGGAAGATGAGTCTAGCTTGAGGCATCTTGCTCTTCAGAAGCAAGCAAGTGGCCCTACAAGTGCTGGATTCTGAGGAGATGCCTGCCTTTGATGCCTCAATTTCTCTACAGGGCTTTGTGACTCGTCAGGGACGGAGATGTGAACGTGGCTTTCTCCAGCAGCAGGCTGCAAGTCCTGTGCACGTGGGCAGGGAGGCAAAAAGCTCCACTTCTTCAAACAAATCCTCCTGTGTCACAGTGGAGAAAATTAAGGTACCGTGTCCCTGCTGCTGCCTGTAGACCTGCAGAGCTCCTCAGGGGCGTCTGTGCTCTGCAGAGCCCCGCTGATCAAAGCCTCTTTGATGTTTACTTAATGTGGCTGTGGTCTCCTCAGAGTCCCCCCCATCCCTTCCCTCTCTTTCCACTGGGGATTGCCACGAAGCTGGGGAAAGCGGCCGAGCAGGAGGGGTGAGAGCACAGCAACAGCTTGAAAGCACAGCCCTGGCTTGCCTCTGCTTCTGCTGCTGGCATGTAACCTTGAGCTGGGGCTGCAGAGCTGGGACTGGTACCCAGAGGAAGATCACACCCTGCAGTGGGATGTGGAAGGAGGATGCCCAGACTTATCTGGGTGTACACTTGCATGGACAGTATTCTTCTCTAGGTGGTCCTGTTCTGGCAGGGGGGTTGGACTAGATAATCTTTCAAGGTCCCTTCCAACCCTTAAGATTCTGTCTCCACCACCACTAGCATGTCAGCAGAAGGGTTAGACAAGATGAGGCAAAAATCAGAGCCTAACCCCAGAACAAAGAGACTTTTTAACCCCCAGAACACTGAGGGTACGTGCAAGACTAGTTAAAACACAAGGTTCCACCTTGTAAGAGGCTAAAGACCAACAGCTCCTGGCCCTAAGGCTCCTACCAGGGATCCTCCATCATGTATCACACGTGTAGCTGCAACACCCCAGAGAGAAACAGGCATGAGCAGATCGTGGCTCACGTCTAATGACTCTGAGGGTGCTCGTAACTCTCCCGTGGGCCACTAAAGGTGGTGACCATCTCAGATGTAGGCAAACTGAGGCAGATGAATCCACTATGCACCTCCCCAGCCAGTTCTTGAATCCAGAGTCCTAATTGAGAGGTAAACACCAAGCATCACCCACCTGGGATGCACAAGGGTGAGTTTCCACCCTCTTGCTCCACAGCACAGAGCTGACATCACCTACCAAGACCTGCACAGAACACACAACCACCCTGAAGATAAGGAGGTGTTGGCTTACATCAGGTGCCTGTAATACTCCCAAATCAGCACAGGCTGTCTCCCTTAGTACTGCCCAGTAACTAGAATCACTAAGACCTTGCTAAATTTGGAGTGGGGTTTCCACCATGCCTGTGAAAATCTGGCACTAGGAGACCACGAGCCTGTCAGTAACCTCCCAGGCCCCTGGGGGTAACATGCACACTGAGGCAGGAAAGAGAGGTTCATGTCTTTATTGATAAGAAAGGTGACAGGACAAGAGGTGATGGGATGAAGCTGGAACACAAACAGTTCCATTGAAACATAAGGAGAAGCTGTTTGAGTGTTTCAGTGAGGGAGCCCTGGCCCAGGCTGCCCAGGGAGGGTGTGGAGGCTCCTTCTCAGGAGGTTTCCAAACCCACCTGGACACGTTCCTGTGTGACCTGATCTAGGTGGGAGCTGCTTCTGTAGGAGGGTTGGGCTGGATGAGCTCTAAAGGACCCTCCCAACCCCCACCATGCTGGGATTCTGTAGTTCCTGTTGAGCCTCCAAGGAGCACCAAGGCATCAAAGTGTAATGAACCCATTAGATTAGTGTCACAGCACCCCACTGCTCTTACCCAGCTCTTCCAGTCCCCCCAGAAGGAGATCATGCTTTAGAGGCTGTGGCTACAACCCAAGGTGATGGCTGTGCCACCCAAGAGGTCCCAGTCACAGCTTTAGCCCTCAGAGGAGGAGAGGGAGTGATCATCAGGGTTGAAGCACATGGGCTGGATCCTGATGCAATCTGGGTTATTACCCAGTCTGGAGCCTGGATCCATGGGTAGGGGTGTGTGTCTTCCCCTCGCCTCCCTGAGGGGTGCTATAATTAATGCTTATAAACCACTTTGATATGCCACGATGAAAGGAGCTACACAAGAGCACCACATTATAATAATTCATACCATAAATTTGTGAGAACATGCAAAAAGGATCTTTATAGCTAAAGGCACCTTTAAATACTTGAGAGTGCCTTTAAAAGGTAAAACACTTCAAGATGACTGCGACGCCTTAAGGATGTCTCACCACTTCATGCCTTTTAGTGGCTAAAAAACCCCTAAAACCAAAAAGAGTTAAGCAGAAACCCAGCATTTCAATGTTTTTTGGCTTGAAGAGGCTGATGAGATACCACTGAAACCAGAGCACTTTAACCCCTGCATGTCCTGCACTCCCCAAAACAAATCCCATCCACTTCCTTGCAATGGCAATTGATTTCTTTTCTCCTCTGCAGAGCTGGGGAACTACTTACAGCTGATCACCCCTGGCACCTGGAAGAAGCCTGAGCTTCAGCATCTCATTTTGAAGGCACCAAGCAGAATCACAGAATGCTAAGGGTTGGGAGGGAGCTGCAAAGCTCATCCAGTGCATCCCCCCTGCCAGAGCAGCAGCACCTAGAGCAGGGCACACAGGGACTCATCCAGCTGGGTTGGAATGTCTCCAGAGAAGGAGCCTCCACAGCCCATCTGGGCAGCCCCTGCCAGTGCTCCCTCACCTCAACAGGGAACAAGTTTCCCCTTGTGTTGCTTTGGAACCTCTTCTGTTCCAGCTTGTTGCCCCTTGTCCTGTCCTTGGCCATCCCTGAGCACAGCCTGGCTCCAGCCTCCTCACACCCACCCTTGATGCATTTGGAACATGACTGAGCTCAGCCCTCAGGCTCCTCTTCTTCAAGCTGCAGAGCCCCAGCTCCCTCAGCCTTTCAGCACAAGGCAGATGCTCCACTCCAGCATCTCTGTGTCCCTGTGCTGAACTCTCTCCAGCAGCTCCCTGTCCTTCTGGAGCTGAGGGGCCCAGAACTGGACATGATATTCCAGACATGGGCAGAAGAGAGGAACTTGCTTTGACTGGCTCAAAAGCACTTATGTTCCTTTACCTCAAAATGTCCAGTAGAGCCACTCAGACAAAGGCATGAACAAGTTCAAAACACACCTTGACAGTCCATGATGATGAAGCAAAAGCCACTTAAAAGAAACAAAGAGTTCAGGGTCTTCTAGAACAGGATCTTGATGCACAGATTGTGCAAGTCTCCCCCTTCCCCAAAGGCAAGATTTCACCTTGCTGACTCAAACTAAGGAATCCTCCTGCCTTTTCCTCATTTATCCCACTGTTTGGTGTCTCCTTACTCAATTTCAAGGCAGCTCCTCCCCTGGAGCTCAGGGAAGGAGGGAAGTTTCTGACCAAGCGGTGCAGCAGAGGCTAAAGCTGCACAGCAGTAATGAAGGTTTATTAAGACAATCATAGCCTGTGCTATTGTGTAGCTGTATTCCACCAGGAAATGATAATAAACGTTTAATAGCCCAATAATACCTGTTTAATAATTTCTTTCTCAGCTCATCCTGTCTAATTGCAAGTTTATTAAAGCACGATGAACTTTATAATCGTTGTAAAGGCCTAATTGCAACTCCATCACTTCTTTAATATTGAGTTAATCATATTACAACTAAGTTATATTTTCCCATACATATTAAATATCAATTAGCTGCTTTAGAGTATTGATTTGTATTTAATTAACTGTGCTATTATATACCAATTAAGCTCCTCTAAGAGAAGCAGAAGCAGCTGGTCCCTTGGATGAAACGTTTAAAAAGTTGATATTAACATCAAGAGCACCTTTTTGTGTTCTCATGGTTTTTTCTTTCTACAGAGAGGGCAATTTGTGTTACCTGTAAATATTTCCTTCAATTGCATGTTATATGCATGAGCTTCACTCCCTACTTTTTCTTCCCAGGATGGGGAACTGGCAGCGTCCCTGACAGACAGCTTCAGCGTGACCAGGGATGGCAAAGCCCCATCATCTCACCTGGGGATCTCAGAAGCAAAGAACTTGGGTGGGACCTCTCAAAAGAGCATCAAAATCTCTGAGGAAAACAGCTCAACACCTTCTGCTTTGTTTCTAAGGTGGATCACCAAACCCAAGGGATCATTGTTGCTGTGTGACCTACTCTAGGTGGCCCTGCTCTGGCTGTGGGGGTTGGACTGGACGAGCTTTGAGGTCCCTTCCAGCCCTTAAGGTTCTGTGATTTAGAGCCTTGGATTGAATGATAGAATCATAGAATAGTGGGGGTTGGAAGGGATCTTTAGGGCTCATCCAGTCCAACCCCCCTGCCAAAGCAGGTCCCACCTAGATCACTCAGGGATGGGTGGGTTTTGAAGAGCTCCAGAGAAGGAGACTCAGAAGTAAGAAACCTTAAGCTCCTGCTTAGAAATTCCCTGTCCTGATGGATAAAGTTGTCTGCTGTTGGTTATCTTGCTAAAGAAGAACATTATGGACAGAAAAACCTCATCTCTCAAGTATTTTTCCATGTTCTTGGCTTCACCCTGTCTAGTGACAACACACCCCAAAAGTGTGTGAAGGAGCATTTGCTTCTTTGCCAGCATCCCAGCATCCAGTCTCAGTCACCACCTTGCTTTTCTCATGCAGCTTTCCTAACCACCCCTGAGACCTCACCTACAGAGGGCTTTGCTCTGGGCATCCATAAAGCAAGCTGCATCCTTCCCTTTCCAAGCCTTCCTTCTGCCATGAAGCTTCAAAGCTTCTTCTTTGGACGTTGTCTGCTGAGCAATCCAAACCACTGCTGCATTTTGGCAGCGAGCTAACGGATCCTTAAACGTCTGCAGAGCAATGCAAAGACCCTCAGCTATACAAATGCAAGTTATTATTAAATCTGTGCCTGGTTAATTTATACAAATATATTAAAAACCTTAAGAGGCTTCCCAGATGAGAAAATGGGCACATTACAGCTTGAAATATGAATGAACGAGAGATCAGTGCTAAACGCTGTCGAGATATTGTATTTTATTCTATAGTGCTCTGCAGAAAAGTTGCATTTATAAACCCATTTATTGTGTTATGTACTCACAAACCACCTTGTCATCCATTTATTGCACAAATAAAATCTTAAAAGCAGAGGATTAGTTGAGTGTGTCCCTGTGGGACCACAATCTGACTTTAAAGAATCCATCAATGAAAGAAAACAGATGGAGCCAGAGGTGTTTTGCCAGCTCATTGCTCCAAGATGTAAAATGCAACTGTGCAGAAGGGCTATTCTCTGACAGCCCACAGACCTGGAAGTCCTGTTTGTGCTAAAGAGAGAAGGCACTTACAGCAGAGCTTGTAGAAACCAAGCCCCAACGTCCAGGAGCCAGTTCTGGCTGAAGAGCGTGGAGTGGAAAAGCCTTGCCACTGTGCAAGAGGTGAAAAGCACCTTTGGGGGGACGGTTCAGCTTCACACAGCAAAGTCTTTGTAACTGAAACCCTGTGAGGTACCTCTGTTAAGACTTACATTTGCCTTCAATGGTGCAGGAGAGACACATAAGGAAAAGGGCAACATCACCAGAACGAGCTGGCCCCGGCGCTGTGTTCCCTCAGGGGAATTTCTGGTGCTGAAGGGTCCTTAAAACTTCAACCAAACCTTCTTTTGGGTTAAAAACCACTACAGAAAATGTCAGGACAACTCAGGTGTGCTCCTTTTCACTGAGTCTGTTTCAACTTGGTAAAAAAACAACCACCAGAGCCAGGAGGAGGTTCTCTGGGACAAACAGCTTTGGAGAGGCACATGCCTTGAACTGTCAAAGTACAGTGGCATCCAGAGCTTCCAGAGGCCTTGAAAAGCAGCAGCACCAAAAGCTTCAAGGGCAAGACTAGAGAAACCACGCAGTATGAAGCTCTCTCCAAGAACAAGCTCTGCCCTGGTACCAGACAATTAAAAGTTGCATCTTAGCAGGAAACACAACTGGCAGAAGGGGAGAGAAAGGGATGGGATTCATGCTGCTGAGCAAAGAGAATCCTTTCCCTCTGTTCCCTGGCTAATGAAGGGGAAAAGAGACACCTCAAGTTGTAACTCAGTGTTTTGAAGGGCTTTTTTTCTTCCTCCCACCCTCCAGTGGCAACGCAGAGCCTTTGGTCCCTGCCTGCATCTCCTCCTCTCTTCCCCAGTGCATCACTTCTGAACCCCTCACAAACATGTTCTGTTTGGGAACATCCAGGGAGTGCAGAAGGATCCTCACAAACTTCAAGCCCAGGAAGTCTCAGGATTACTTTTGTTTTCCACTTCCCCTGAAGTAAATAAGTAGAAAGGAGCTGCTGTAGGAAAACCAGTTTACCCCAGGGGGAGGTGGCTTTCAGTCCTTGAAGCTGCTTGCATAAACAGCTTTCAGGGCTTCATATGAATTCACACTAGTGAAATTGTCTGACTAAGGTCTTGTGGCAGCCAGTTCCTCAGCTGAACTGCACCTCAGGTGCAGGAAAAAGTCTTTTTGCTGTTGTAAAAGTCATGACTTTGGCATTTTATTGGAAAGGAAAACAAACAAAAGGTTAATGCAGAGAGAGAGCTTCTTTTCTTCACCACTAACAAAAGCAAACCAAGTCCTGTTTGCACAAGGAGAGCTTTGCTGGTCAGATAACCAGCACCACCAGAGACATCCAAGAGATGTTGCCAAGCTCACACAGAGGCTTTGGAAAAGGTTACCCTTTGCTTCCTGCACGCTCTGCTTTTGAAGCTTCACCAAGAAGAGAGCACAGCAACGCCTCCAGGCTTTCTGCACCCCTTTGGGGGGTCAACGTTTCATTTCAGTCTCACAGCACGCTGGTGTGGCTCAAACATCCCTCCCCAATTTCCATGGCTCCCACAGTGTTTGTGCAAGGGCTGCTCTCCTGTTGCCACTTTCACCTCGCTTTGCTCAGACCCTCTGAAGCTGCTCTGCTTGATTACAGCCCCGAGCTCACACCCTCCCTGGGAAGACACCTGTATTGTTGGATGGGGCTGCAGCCAATTCACCTCGCTGGTGGATTTGACCTGCTCTTCAAGGACCTCCTGGGGAATTAATCTGCTTTTGACTGCTCTATGTGCTGCTCTATTCAGGCCACAAAACAGCTCCTGTTTCAAGGCAACAACCAGCTGCAGCAAGGTCAGGAATGAGGCTTTGGGAGAAATGGAAGCAACGCCTGAGTACCTCCCCACACTTCCCCCAGTCTCTCCTTGATGCCTTCCCCAGGTCAGTCCCTGAAACCACAACCACATCATCCCATCAGGAGGGACTGATGAGCCCATGATGGCTGAGTCCTGAGGTGGCAGCCATGGGCACATCTGTCCTGGTCACACTTCAGCTGCTGCACTGCACCAGCCAACACGTGCCCCGTGGAGCTCCTCACGTCTCTGGGGCACAGACAGCGAGGGCAGGAGAGGATAACAGACAGTTTGAGCCTTGTCCCTTGCCCTGTCTGTCTGCTCAGCCTCCCCAAGGCTTTTCCTGGATGCTCCTGGGCTGTCACTTATCCCAGCTCTCTGCTCGGCAGCTCAGATCTGAACTTGCAGTCACTTGGGGAGCTGCCTGACAAGGTCTGCAGTGGCACTGATGCACCATTACTTGTTCCTCCTGCCACCAAAAGCCAGGAGCTTCATACACCAGGAACATAGGTTGCACTGAAAAGGAAAGGGAAGACACACACATCAAACCCAAACACAGACAAACACATCAAACCCAAACATATACACACATATGGAACCCAAACACACACACACACACATCAAACCCAAACACATACACATCAAACCCAAACACACACACATCAACCCCAAACACACACACATCAAACCCAAACACATATACACACATATGAAACCCAAACACACACACACACACATATCAAACCCAAACACATACACACACACACACATCAACCCCAAACACATACACATCAAACCCAAACACATACACACACACACACATCAACCCCAAACACATACACATCAACCCTAACAAATACAAACACATCAAACCCAAACACATACACACACACACACATCAACCCCAAACACATATACACACACACACACACATATCAAACCCAAACACACACACATATGAAACCCAAACACACACACATCAACCCCAAACACATACACATCAAACCCAAACACATACACACACACACACATCAACCCCAAACACATACACACACACACACACATATCAAACCCAAACACACACACATATCAAACCCAAACACACACACATATCAAACCCAAACACATACACATCAAACCCCAAACACATACACATCAACCCCAAACACATACACATCAACCCCAAACACATACACACACACACACACATATCAAACCCAAACACACACACACATCAAACCCAAACACACACACACACACATCAAACCGAAACACATACACACACACACACACATATCAAACCCAAACACACACACACACACATCAACCCCAAACACATACACATCAACCCCAAACACATACACATCAACCCCAAACACATACACATCAAACCCAAACATACACACACACACACATATCAAACCCAAACACACACACATATCAAACCCAAACACACACACATATCAAACCCAAACACATACACATCAAACCCAAACACATACACACACACACATCAAACCCAAACACACACACATCAAACCGAAACACATACACATCAAACCCAAACACATACACATCAAACCCAAACACATACACATCAACCCCAAACACATACACACACACACACATCAACCCCAAACACACACACATCAACCCCAAACACATACACATCAACCCCAAACACATACACACACACACACACATCAACCCCAAACACATACACACACACACACACACATCAAACCCAAACACACACACACACACATCAAACCCAAACACATACACACACACACACACACATCAAACCCAAACACACACACACACACATCAAACCCAAACACACACACACACACATCAAACCCAAACACATACACATCAAACCCAAACACACACACATCAAACCCAAACACATACACATCAAACCCAAACACATACACACACACACACATCAACCCCAAACACATACACACACACACACACACACATCAAACCCAAACACACACACACACACATCAAACCCAAACACATACACACACACACACACACATATCAAACCCAAACACACACACACACATATCAAACCCAAACACACACACACACACATCAAACCCAAACACACACACACACACATCAAACCCAAACACATACACACACACACACACATATCAAACCCAAACACACACACACACACATCAAACCCAAACACATACACATCAAACCCAAACACACACACATCAAACCCAAACACACACACATCAAACCCAAACACATACACACACACACACATCAACCCCAAACACATACACACACACACACACACATCAAACCCAAACACACACACACACACATCAAACCCAAACACATACACACACACACACACACACATCAAACCCAAACACACACACACACACATCAAACCCAAACACACACACACACACATCAAACCCAAACACACACACACACACATCAAACCCAAACACATACACACACACACACACATCAAACCCAAACACACACACACACACATCAAACCCAAACACATACACACACACACACACACATCAAACCCAAACACACACACATCAAACCCAAACACATACACATCAAACCCAAACACATACACATCAAACCCAAACACATACACACACACACACATCAACCCCAAACACATACACACACACACACACATCAAACCCAAACACACACACACACACATCAAACCCAAACACATACACACACACACACATCAACCCCAAACACATACACACACACACACACACATATCAAACCCAAACACACACACACACACATCAAACCCAAACACATACACATCAAACCCAAACACACACACATCAAACCCAAACACATACACACACACACACATCAACCCCAAACACACACACATCAAACCCAAACACATACACACACACACACATATCAAACCCAAACACACACACATATCAAACCCAAACACACACACATATCAAACCCAAACACACACACATCAAACCCAAACACACACACACATCAACCCCAAACACATACACACACACACACACATCAAACCCAAACACACACACAAACCCAAACACACACACACACACATTCAAACCCAAACACACACACATCAACCCCAAACACATACACATCAACCCCAAACACATACACATCAACCCCAAACACATACACATCAAACCCAAACACATACACACACACACACATATCAAACCCAAACACACACACATATCAAACCCAAACACACACACATATCAAACCCAAACACATACACATCAAACCCAAACACATACACACACACACATCAAACCCAAACACACACACACACACACACACACACATCAAACCCAAACACACACACACACACATCAAACCCAAACACACACACACACACATCAAACCGAAAACACATACACATCAAACCCAAACACATACACATCAAACCCAAACACATACACATCAACCCCAAACACATACACACACACACACATCAACCCCAAACACACACACATCAACCCCAACACATACACACACACACACACAAACCCAAACACACACACCACACACATCAAACCCAAACACACACACACACATCAAACCCAAACACATACACACACACACACACACATATCAAACCCAAACACACACACACACATCAAACCCAAACACATACACATCAAACCCAAACACACACACATCAAACCCAAACACATACACACACACACACATCAACCCCAAACACATACACACACACACACCACACACATCAAAACCCAAACACACACACACACACATCAAACCCAAACACACACACACCACATCAAACCCAAACACATACACACACACACACACACATATCCAAACCCAAACACACACACACACACATCAAACCCAAACACATACACATCAAACCCAAACACACACACATCAAACCCAAACACATACACATCAAACCCAAACACATACACACACACACACATCAACCCAAACACATACACACACACACACACATCAAACCCAAACACACACACACACACATCAAACCCAAACACATACACACACACACACACACATATCAAACCCAAACACACACACACACACATCAAACCCAAACACACACACACACACATCAAACTCAAACACATACACACACACACACACATCAAACGCAAACACACACACACACACATCAAACCCAAACACACACACACACATCAAACCCAAACACATACACACACACACACACATCAAACCCAAACACATACACACACACACACACACATATCAAACCCAAACACACACACACACACATCAAACCCAAACACATACACACACACCAACACACACACATCAAACCCAAACACACACACACACACATCAAACCCAAACACATACACACACACACACACACATATCAAACCCAAACACACACACACACACATCAAACCCAAACACACACACACACACATCAAACCCAAACACATACACACACACACACACACATATCAAACCCAAACACACACACACACACATCAAACCCAAACACATACACATCAAACCCAAACACACACACATCAAACCCAAACACATACACATCAAACCCAAACACATACACACACACACACATCAACCCCAAACACATACACACACACACACACACATCAAACCCAAACACACACACACACAACATCAAACCCAAACACATACACACACACACACATCACATATCAAACCCAAACACACACACACATCAAACCCAAACACACACACACACCTCAAACCCAAACACATACACACACACACACACATCAAACCCAAACACATACACACACACACACACATCAAACTCAAACACATACACACACACACACACAA